>NC_064757.1:46446838-46759338 GCF_011397635.1 Epinephelus fuscoguttatus | reverse complement strand
AATTCAGCTCCCCCTGACTTCCTTCTAAAAGCCAGACTGATTGAAAATAACGTGTATCAGATGTGTGATGAGGTGACACCTGGGAGCTGGACACAGAGATGATCTGACACACTACCCATGTTATGATCAGAGTTTCTTCTTCGTTGGTGCTGTAGACTGAAAACAGAGATCAACAAACATCCTGCACAGACAGCGAAAAGAAAGAGACCTCTTCTTTCTTTCTTCTTCTTCTCTTCTTCTTCTCCTCATCCTCACACTTTACTCCTCTATCACTCATTTATCACTCCTCCATCTGTAAACACAAAACATCCAGTTGACATTTAAGGATCAGCCTAGCTCAGCACAAAGACTGGAGGCAGAGGGAAACTGTTAGCCTAGCTCAGCACAAAGACTGGAGGCAGAGGGAAACTGTTAGCCTAGCTTAGCACAAAGACTGAAGGCAGAGGGAAACTGTTAGCCTAGCTCAGCACAAAGACTGGAGGCAGAGGGAAACTGTTAGCCTAGCTTAGCACAACGACTGGAGGCAGAGGGAAACTGTTAGCCTAGCTTAGCACAAAGACTGGAGGCAGAGGGAAACTGTTAGCCTAGCTTAGCACAAAGACTGTATGTTAACAGCTCCCAGTCTTTGTGGTAAGTATCCTGCATCTCCCTAACTGTGTCTGTCACCACCAACGCATCCACGTGGAGCCATGTCTGTCCCTCTGTCTGTCTGTCTGTCCCTCTGTCTGTCCCTCTGTCTGTCAGTCCCTCTGCCTGTCTGTCTGTCTGTCTGTCTCTGTTTGTGTGATCCTGTTACAACAGTACCTTTTAAGGTTAAACAGGAAGCTCTCAGGTGTGTCAGTGCCAGAACAGGTAGCCCCGCCCCCTCGTGGCCCCTCCCCCCTCATATTGACCATATATGGTTATTCTTTCAGAATCTCAATCAGTGACCAGTGAGGAGTTCACCAATGGTATGTCAGCTGTCTGTGTGATATCACTGTTTCTCACCAACTCTCTGTGTGTGTCTCATCGTCCAATCAGATCGCTGTCCATGTGACCCCGCCCACTCCCCCAAACATCAAAATTAGCAGTGTAACTGAGAGCTCCATCAGCCTGTTGCTGACTGTCTGTCTGTCTGTCTGTCTGTCTGTCTCCAGTCGGAGGGCTCCTGCATCTCCATCTGCATCCTCCAGACCAGGATCTGACTCCTCCCTCTGACATCATATATAAATACACACACATTAAATTCAGCATCAAGCGACTTATTTTCAGATGTACTGTATTATATATTCTTAGTTACTTTGATTAGAGAGTAATCAGTTACAGTGTTCCTGTCTGTGTAACGTGTTCGTGATCACCTTCACACGATGACCTCACACGATGACCTCACAGGTACGACCTCACAGGTACGACCTCACAGGTACGACCAATCACAGACTGAAGCAGGTTGTCTTGTTTCATCCAGTCAAAGCACAGGCTCAGGTTACTGCAGTTCAGTATGAGTCCAGTGGGGGGCGATGGAGGACCTGAGTCAGAAACATCTGTCGTGTTCTTTAGTGAATCCGTCTCAGGATAAACGTCACCGACCAGCTGTCTCGGTGACTTCGCTCTGTTCTACGTACAAATATTACGTTAACTTACCTGATGTGTTTTATTGAGACAGTACAGGCGGTATTTTTATCGGCCAGGAAGAAGAAGAAGAACAAGAGACACACACACACACACACACACACACACACACACACACATTGTAGCTTTTGCCTTTCAGATTTTCTCGTGGTCATGTTGAGGAAAAGATTATGTCCAATGTATAAAACGTCCCAGTGGCTGCTGGACGAGTCCCAGTGGCTGCTGGACGAGTCCCAGTGGCTGCTGGAGGAGGCGCAGTGTGTCGCTGTGAAGCACAAACATGAGTCAGGTCAGGTCGTCATGCTGAAAGTTGTATCTTTAAGGTGTAATTAGTTTACAGGTTTAATGTCTCCGCCTGTTGGAACAATCGTCAGTTGTCTGTCTGGAGGTGATTGTTGTTGTCATGGTGACGTCAGTGAGTCTGTCGACACAGGAAGCTTTTTACAATAAGACACGCCCCCACTGGTCCTCAGACAGGTAACTCAGGGGTCACTGAGGTCATCTGCAGCAGGAAGGTCTGACTGTGTGACCCTCAGATCTGTGAGCCAATCAGAGGGAAGGAGAGTCCCTGAGGTCCACAGAGCTGAACCAATTACAGACCAGGTTCCTGATGTACAGACAGGCCCTGAAGTGTTCGTGTGTAGTTCACTGTCATCAGCGTAAAGATGGATTCTACTCTTCACCTCTCTCTCTCTGTTTATATGACCTGTATATAAAACCAGCTCTCACTGGTTTCCATGGTAACCAGCGGTGTTGCTGACTTACTGATTTCCTGCTGAGTCACTGTTGTTCTCCTGTTTTCTTTTCTCTTCCTGTTTGTCATTGTTCCCAGTCGTCCCAGTAAAGGTAGCCCCGCCCACGGAGAGAGCCCCCAGTCTTCTATTGAGGGTTAACCTGACCCCACACCTGTGTGTGTGTGTGTGTGTGTGTGCGTGCGTGCGTGCGTGCGTGTGTGTTACTGTGACCTTTACTAGTAATAATGATATTGATTATCAGCACATATTGATTATATAGCAACTGATCAGCAATACTGAGTGTCGATGGTGTCTGTGTGTCTGCTGTCAGGAGGGGGAGACAGGTCCATCCGTCTGTCTGTCATCAGTTTATAAGGTCAAGGGATCAGGCCACTTAGCCTGTTAGCATGTTAGCCTGTTAGCATGTTAGTGAGCAGCATCTCCTCCTGGATGTGTTTGTTGTTCGTCTCTGATGAAGACGATGATGATGAGTTCTTATGTCAATGTTTCTTTACAGTGTAAAGTTTATTTATGGTTTATTGATCTATTTATTGATTTATTTATTATCTGCTGTTGTTGATACTGATGTTAGCTGTTAATGAGACACTCTGTTAGCGCTCTGCTACTGAACACCAATGCTCCTAAAATCTGTTCACCTGTAAATCCATCTGCTGCTAACTGGTTCCACTGGTTCTTCCAAATGGTTCCAGCTCATTCCGGCTGGTTAGAACTGGACCCATATTAGCTCCAGTTGTCTCTGACTTTCACAACTTGTTCTGTTTGGTTTCAAGGTTCTGTGTGTGACGTTCAGATCATTAATACAACAACAAACCTCTCAGTGAGAAGCTCCTCCCACTCCGTCTGCCTGGTTAGCATGAGCTAACAGAGCAGCAGCGGCTACCATCCAATACCGAGCTGTTCAACGGTCCCAACAATCTCACACTGACACTGAAACGACTGGACTGTGTCGTTAAACCTGTTGATAACCATCGTGTAACGTTAGCCGTGTGATGCTAACACTTAGCGATATTGTAAAGAGACTGAATATTGATGCGTTGGTTTGTATTCCGTGTCCATCAGTCCGGGTGGTGAGTTTACAAACCCTAGTGAAGGAACGATCTGCCCTACACTCCCTACGATTGGCTGGTGCTCGTCGCCTCAACTGGTTGGATCGGTCAGGGTTAGAATGTCAGAGTGAACCAGTCAGAGACAGATGAAGGCCGAGGAGGCGGGACATTCCTTCGCTGTCCTACGATTCACAAATTCACGTCCAGGTGGACTGTCAGGTCAACAGGTCACTTCTTTTAACGTTTGTTCGTGAACAGCAATAATCAATATTTCACATTAACTGTGGTCAGAGTTCAGTTACAGCAGAGACACACAGGGAAAATTAAAAAATAAAATGTGGCTTTCTTTTTACGACCCAAACTGTTGGTAGTTTTTGTTTCAGAGTTAACGACACGAGTCTCCACGAAGTAATGAACTACATGTCGGTCACTGCTCCTCAACACAGTCAGTCACCGCTGATGTCAGGACGGTGTCAGTGCTGAACTGTGGCACCTGTCCTCCAGTTGCCCCTGGTTACCACCATTAACTTGGTCAGCACCGCTGCTGTTAGCTGCTAGCCACCAGCTCAGCCACCTCCATGTTGAGAGCCATGTGCAGACAATCCCGTCCCTAAATGAATGTCACACACAGCTCCTTAAACTGGTCCCAGTTGGTTCTGACTGGTTTAAAAACCATTTGACAGTGTTAGCAGCAGAACTCTGGAACAATGCCGACTGATTATTATCTGATAATAATCTGAAGAGTTTTCTGAAAACAAACCATCTGTTTTTATTTAAGCTGATGACATCACTGGGAGGTGGAGCAGCTGGAGCTGTACTTCCTGTTTACCTGGCGTTATACTGAAGGTGTTCCTTTAATAATCAGAGATGGTGTGTTTGGGTGTAAATGGTCGTGAGGTTCCTCTGTGACGTGTTTAAATATTTTACGATGATGTGTAAAATGTTATGGGAGTGTTGAGGAGTGACTGGAGGAGACGCAGACGGCCCGTCCTCGGTGTGACACACGTCTGCAGCTGACTGAAGGACACCTGCTGATCTATTTATCCTGCCTGTGTTTGTGTAACGTGATTTCCTGTCGTGGTGATTCTGTTCTGAGCTGCGTTCAACGCCACACATACCGCAGTGTCTCTGTAGCAGTGGAGTGTGTTCGCCTTAGTGTCAGCATGGACTCTGTAGTTATCAAAGTGTGTCGTGTGATTTCTTTAATAACCAGTGACGTGTTGCACGTGTTGCTCTGCGGTGGCGTGTTGAACGCAGCTCCACACACACACCTGTGATTGTAGGTAGTTTCACTGTGTGAGGTAATAAAACTTTAATGTTTACATCATATATGAAGAGAATAATGTACCATATTAATATATCTGTATCTATTCAACTGAAATATGCAGCGGCCCAGACTGTAGTGTGCGACTGTGTGTGTGTGTGTGTGTGTGTGTGTGTGTGTGTGTGTGTGTGTGAGAGGGTGAGTGTGTAGTTGTGTTGTGTATCTTAGTGTCATGTGATCAGGGCCAACAGAGACGTGTTGACATGAATAAAGTTTGTGTGAATGAAGACGACGGCTGACGAGTCTTTTGTTTCAGATTAACCACCATGAAGCTGCTGTGTGCACCGTGTCATTATGGGCTGTCCCACACCACAGATGGTGGCGGCTCTAAAATGGTGGTCCTAAGCAGTGGCGCCATACATGCGAGAAAAGTTAGGAAGACTCAATAAGTACAAATTAATATAAAATATTAAACGATCATCATTTATTTTTATTTTTTTCAAATGTAGTAATAAAATTAATGATCTCTCTGTTTTTACTTGTGTTTGGCAGTAACAGTTTAATATCCCCATTGACCAAAAAGTGAACATCCATATTGACGGACCACCCCCCTGTATCTGCAGGAAATGGTTTGGTCCTGTCTTAGTGCACTGTGACGGTGCTTGGTAGCAGTCAGCAGCTGCACTAGAACGCTACGGTCATCATCATGTGACCTGGTACTAACAGAAAATCCGGTTTGTGATCAAAGACAGCCTGGGATCAAACTCTGACAGCGTGATGCTGTCACCACCTTCGTCTACTGACCAACCAATAGAAATGCAGCATGAAATGAGCCACTCAAACAGACAGCTAGCAGCTCGCCATGGAGGCAAAACTAAAGCACTAAAAGAAATGTGAGGAAAACTTTGTGAAGCCTTGTGATGTGTCCTCCAGCTCTGACCATGGTCACGTAAATAGAGGCGGAGCTACAGCTGCCAGGTGAGACACCTAGCAGCTGACACACACACACACACACACACACACACCACAGTATATAGTGACCACTGAACTTTAAATTTTTTCAAACACTCTCTCAACATTTGTTTTTCCACACATTTTATCAACATTTTTTTAGACACTTTAATTTTATCTTCTTGACATTTGATCAACTCTTTTGGACGTTTAAATAATATTTTTTAAAGTCTTTTGAGCCGATGTGATGAACTCTGCTGATGAAGACTCTGACTCAAACTGCTGCTGAGTTTTTACAGTGCAGTGCTGCACCGTCTGCATCCTGCCTCCAGGTGGAGCTGGAGGTTCATTCTGACCTGACAGCCTCCTCCTCCTCCTCCTCCTCCTCCTCCTCCTGACTGACTGAGTTCAGTTCAACTGACACAGAAAGAGGAAGAAGAGAAGGAGGAAGGAGACACACAGACAGAGACAGAAAGACAGAGACGGACGGACAGAGTGAACAACATGAGAGCTGAGGAGTGAACCGTTGCTGTGCTGATCTGACACTGCCGTCTGTCCATCTGTCCGTCCACCTGCAGACATGTCCTCGTCCAGAGGGGACAGTAAGACAGGTGAGCTGCTCTGTCTCATATGCTAACTGTTAGCCACCGCAGGCTAACAACATCCACTTCTTGTCAGTCTGAACTTTAACTGAGACGCTTTCACTGATGATGATGATGATGATGATGATGATGCTGCTCTTCCTCTCCAGCCTCCCAGTTTGTGTCTCTGACCATGAGGCTGAAGGATAAGCTTCACCCACAGAGGGTCAGACGCTCCGAGCGAATCAAACACACCCCGTCACAGAGAGTCAAACCGCCTGACCTCGACCTGCAGCACAAGGTACACACTCACAACTACACACTGCACACACTCACAACTACACACTGCTACACACTGCACACACTCACAACTACACACTGCACACACTCACAACTACACACTGCAGTCCAAGGTACACACAGGTAGACCATGATGCACCTGGACTGTGTGTTTATTTTGAGCCTGTAAACAGAGGCGTTTTTAATCAGACGGTGATGATGTCATCAGTTGTTTACAGTAACTCTGAATTAAATGACACAGAACAGTGCGGCGGGTCGATTCCTTCAGGTCACATGGTTTAAGATTGTTACTTAGATTAAATCGATATACCTATTGCAGTGTGATGACATCACTGTGACATCATCAGTGGGCTGATGGGACATGTTAAAGATGTGTGTGTGTGTGTGTGCACGTCAGGACGGTGGCGTGTTGGCGGACCAGCAGCGGGCCGTCATCAGCTCTCTGCAGTACTTCAAGGCTCTGGTGGACAGACTGGGAGTGGACAGACAGGAAGTGGACAAACTGGTCCAGGACCAGTGTGTGGTGGGCAGACTGCTGGGCGGAGCCTCTGGTGGCGTCCTGGAGGCAGTCCAGACTCTGGTCCAGCTGGAGCCACACCTGCACAACAGGTAGGTGACACCTGGTGACCTTTGACCCTGAACCTCAGTGGGGTGACATGTCTCCTGACCCCGTCTGTCCTCTCTGCAGTAAGACTGTCTCTTCCTGTCTCACTCGTCTCTACTCGTCTCTGGCTGAGCTGATTCGCTGGGCTGATCAGGTGATGCTGCAGGGCGTCGCCAGCAGCAACAAAGAGTCCACAGCAAGCGTTACCACGATGATCAGGGCGGTGCTGGACGGGGTGAAGGTGAGGACGGATGATGGACTGACACTGTGGGGACAAACTGTCCTCTGTCTGTCTCAGCAGCTGTGTTGTTGTCTGTCTCTCAGGAGCTGGTTCGATTGGCTGCAGAGAGAAAAGACGGCTCCACCCCCTCATCTCCTTTCCAATCACAGCCTGCCGTGGGACAGACAGGCGGGTCAGGTGTCCAGCAGACATCAGACAGGAAGTCCACCTGCCAGAGTCCAGGAGCTCCTGCAGAGGACAAAGAGGAGGAGGGGACTGTTGATGCTCCTCCCAAACCTCCAATGCCTTTCACAGAGCTCCTCCCCCAGGTGTCCCCTCCACAGGTGTCCCTCAACCGGGTGTCCCTCCCCCAGATGTCCCTCGACCAGGTGTACCCTCCACAGGTGTCCCTCAACCGGGTGTCCCTCCCCCAGATGTCCTTCGACCAGGTGTCCCCTCCACAGGTGTCCCTAAACCGGGTGTCCCTCCCCCAGATGTCCCTCGACCAGGTGTCCCCTCCACAGGTGTCCCTAAACCGGGCGTCCCTCCCCCAGGTGTCCCCTCCTCAGGGACTCAGGTGAGTCTGAACACGGACATACACCAGTTTGTGATCAGCCGTTTTGAACAGTAACCATGGAAACATAAAAGCTGAATCATTCAGACACCAAATCAACGATTCAAACGTCCCGTCAGCTGACGTCTTCGTGGTTGTTTGGAGCCATGACAGGTGGTTGTTGTTCACGGAGACGTCTCAGCTGTGACCGTGTCCTCAGATCTGTTGTTATCAGGTGCGTTCACACCTGTCCTGTTTGGTCACGTTGGTTTGTGCAGGTGTGAACACAACAACTTGACTGAGGCCATCTTGAAGAGGTGGTCTTGGTCCGGTTACAGACGAAGACAACACAAACCAACTCTAGGCAGTTACACAACTGTGGAACAACATGAGTCCCTGATTCAGACCAGAGGAGACGACTCTAGAGCTGACAGCAGCCTGAGACGCACTGCTTTCATCACAACACAATATTATACCGAGTCTGTGGACAACGACACGATGTTTGTTGATATCACAAAGTCTGTCACGATGTTGATTCGATGTGTTTCAGGGTCCTGTGATCGATACGAGATGACATCATCTGATGATTTAACTCGGTCTGTTCCAGAAGAAGCTGCCGCAGCTTTATTTTTCACATTTGTCCATAAAAGATAAAAACAACACAGAAACAATACAAATAACTGTAATGGCTCCGCTAACACACAGAAAACAGCACATGGCGTTTTTTTCCCAGTAAGACCTGTTCCTGGACCGACACCGCAATCAACCAATCACAGCCCTCTGACATCATCAGTGTGCTTCTTCAGAGCTACGCTAGTTTTACAAAGTGCAGTTACTGTGTGATCCATTTACGTTTGCTACGAGCGGTGAGACTCAAGATGATTTCGTAAAATGTTGTCACTTCCTGTTTAAAATGGCGATATGCGTCCCCGTTTGTGTTTGTACCATTTACGACCTTAACATAAACAAAGATGGATGCCTCCAAGAAAGCAGTCGTTCACATGAAGACTCAAATGTGCTAAACAATAGAAATAATAGTAAAGAGCAGAGCCACGTATGGTAAATATAGGGCGCAGCCATCTTTGCTTTCGTCAGTCTTTCGAAACTCGTGGTCCTCTGAGTTCGTACGAGGCAGTACGAGAACTGCCTCAAAGAGGTGTATCATGACGTGTCGCTGCTGATTTTGCGCAGCTTCCTGTCTTTCCTTACTCACGGTAAGATCTATATAGAGCGGCCCAACAGAGTCCTCAGTAGCACTGAACAAACATCAGATGAAACAGACGATGAACAGGTCACAATATATTTGATCTCAATACTCAGCACATGTTTAAAATCACAGTAATATCACATCATGATCTTAATGTTCTGTCTGACACGGGTCCCACAGTCTGCTGTTTACTTCTTTTCTTGAAGTATTAATGATTAAACCAAAGTTCAGATTCAAAGTTTCCACTAAAATCTGCTGAGTCATTCTTTGAGCCTGCTGGAAGTCATTTCAGGTTTGAATGTGATGTGTTTATTTTTTAATCATAAATGAATGTCGATCACATCACAGCATCAAATTTTCATTTTGGATCAAACACTGAAAACTGTTCAAAACTCCACTGGTTGTGTTTGAGCCTGATGAGGATGATGATGATGATGATGATGATGTGGTGGTGATGATGATGATGATGATGATGATGTGGTGATGATGATGATGATGATGATGATGTGGAGATGTGACGTGCTGAGCAGAGACGTGTGGTGCCAACGTTGGTGTGAACCGACAGCTTTTTACAGAGCAGTGTTGACAGTTGGAGTTTGTGTCGACTCATCTGGTCGTGGATCTTTGGTCTGAACTGGACTTTAGGTTTTTATGTTAGTGGAACCAGTTTGAGTTTAAATCTGCAGCGTCAGTCTGACGAATGGTTTCTTCTCTTCTTGTTCCAAACTGCTGCTCAGACATATCTTTGTCTCTTTACGTTGAGTCATTCATCAGCAGCTGAACATGTGCCAGTGAAGAGGACTGTGGGACAGGACTGTGGGACAGGACTGTGGGACACACACATGACTGTGGGACACACACATGACTGTGGTGGGACAGGACTGTGGGACACACACATGACTGTGGGACACACACATGACTGTTGCACACACACATGACTGTGGTGGGACAGGACTGTTGGACACACACATGACTGTGGTCTTGTTTTCAGAGCGTCAGCTGATCAGACGGAGCCTGAGCGGTCGACATGTTTGCAGCTGCGAGGAGCCACAGTCTGAGTGTGAGGAGCAGAAATAGAGCTGTGAATGAAACAGGAAGTAGAAAGAGTACAGAAATGAGACGCTGTCCTCCCCCCTCCTGTCTCTGCACTTCCTGTGTGTCTGCGCCCACTGAGCGACAGCAGGAAGAAGAAGAAGAAGAAGTGAGAGAAACAGTTCAGCGTCTCTCTGTTCCTTTTCTTGGAAACCAGCAGTTTGACAACATTTAAACTGTGACATCACTTCCTGCTGTTTCTTTATGAAACATCCTGCTGTTAAAAGCTGTGAAGAAGAAGAAGACAGACAAAGATGGAGGCTATGAGCTGCTCTCCGTCTCTATGTTCACACCTCACAGGAAGTTAGCAGCTATGGCTAACACTGTTAGCACAGGGCTGCCAAGTTTCAGAAAATGACAAGAGTGAGACTTTAGTGTCATGATGCGTTCGGAAAAAATTTGGCCTTTTTTAACATCGATTTGGCCTGTTTTAACGTCGATTTATACCTTAAGACTGATGTCCTCACCTCCATGCCAGCGGCTCTCCCTGCACTGTGGCCTCCCAATGCTAGTTTTACAGTGGTTGTCAAAGTGGATTCCAGGGACTCTGTGGGTTCCTTTAGGGGGGTCTAAATTGACCCTTACAAGGTCTGTAATGGGGTCCATTTGGTTCCATTTGTACACTGTCAGAGTTAAGGATAGCCCTTGAAATTTAGAATTTTGAGAAACACTGCTTTAGGGGGGTCTAAATTGATATTTACAAGTCTGTAACTCTGACACACACACACACACACACACACACACACACACATTGAGACTAACGTTAGAGTCTCTTTTTCAAGTGTGAACTGGCCAAGAGAAGAGGCAAATAAATGTTACAAAGCTCTGCAACAAATACAGGACAATGATAGACTTATAGCAGCCTTAAAACAGCACACATTAACTAGGAAACTCAAGGAGAAACAGCGAATCAACAGTGAACAAAATTGGGTAGTTACCTACCGTCCGTCTTCTAGCAAGCAGGAGAACGTCGAGTGGGTTTTAAATGTCGGCGCTGTTGTGTGTGAAATAAAGTTAGAGACGCCAAGACCCGCCTTACGTTGCTTCTGATTGGTTTATATTGCGTGGTGCCTTCCGTGGTTGGTTAGATTTAGGCACAGAGGACTGATGGATTGGTCTGGGATTGGTTATCTCGGTCAGTCAATCAGAGTTACTCGAACTACGGCAAGCCGCGAGGACCAAAGTTTATTATCATAAAAAAATAAATATAGAGTATTGAATGGGGAAATATAAGTGTGAGAAATGTCAAGTGTGGCGTGTGGTGTGAGAATGGGTCAAATTGCATGACTGTCACACTCAAAGCGTGACGCTTGGCAGCTCTGGTTAGCATCATGTCGTGTCATCACAAACTGTTGTTTCGTCTTTATGTCCAGTTTGACTTCAGTAAAAGTGCGAACGCCACCGTGTACAAATACTGTGTAATAAATAAGTACGACAGAGCAGCGTCTCCTAAACCAGCGGCCTGCAGCTGGATGACATCACAGCTCAGATATGACCATTAACAGATCAGACTGCACCACGTGTTCGTCTGTTCCTACAGTCTGTGTGTCACATCAGCTGATGGTGGAGTCATGAACACGTGCCGTGACCTGGCCGACAGACATGACACACTACATGCTGGTCCACGACCAATCACCACTGGTCGTCTTTCACGAGATGTGTGATGTCATCAGATTATTCTGGTCCTGTTGTTATCATTACCTCAGTCTCTGTGTGTGTTCATGCTCCAGCTCAGCTGTTACTGTGGTGATGTAAAAACTGTCACCAGGTGGGCGGAGCTACATTTGAAGTACCACGTGACAACTATGACAGTCACTGAATCCTCCACAGGAAGTTCCTGCAAATGTTTCACAATAAAAGCCTTTTTTAGAAAATACTGAAACGATGAGGGGCTTTTAATTTGAAACAGAAACAGGAAGTGTTGAGTGTGAGAATGGTGTAGTGATAAATAAATGTGGTGTGTTTGAGATGCAGCTGGTAGCCTCTGCAGCTGTGCTGAGTAAAGGCCCAGACACTATCCGTGAGTTTGATTCCTTTATATCCTCCATTATGAAGAAAGAACATTCTTTGCTAGCTTGATGCTAATGGCAGTACTCAGCGGGTTGATAAAGTGCCTCTGCTGTTTCCTCTTTACTCTGTGTGCTAACGTCCCTACAGGAAATATCTGAAAGGCTGGACTGTTGTTGTCCTACAGTTTCCATGGCAACAGATCGCTCTGTGTTCCTATTGGTCAAAGTGACGGCTGTGACGGGAGAAGTCGTGGAAGACAAAAAGGAAATCAAACATGCTAGACTTCCTGTCGGGACGTCATGGGGTGTCTCAGACGTGGCGTCGGTTGTCGTCTACTATGACACACTACACCAGATGAAACCATAGATTATTGTGTATGACACTCGTTGTCGTTCAGTCTGATCCCGATGTTTAACAGTCACAGTCGTACCAAAACAACGTGAGTAGGTTTAAAACAAAGATCATAGTTTGGATTAAACAAACCTTTGTAACCACAGTAACGTGACTACATGATCACATTGTTTAAATGGCTTGATGCTGACTTTTCATTTGATGCGGGACACAAACAGTCGTCTCCTGGGTAAGAGTCCATTCTCCCATTCTCTTTTCTTGTTTGTAAAAGGACCGTTTTTTATGGCGAGCGCGAGACATTTATGAAGGTGATAAAACGGCAGTTGGGGGTGGATTTACGAAGGAAAAAACATTATTATAAACGGAGATACAAGTACAATTAAAAAGTTAAATAGAATAAAGCTTACGGTGCAGTGCAAGGAATTAATCAAAAGCCTCTAATATGATTTAATAAAAGGCAATGGCAAGGAGAGAAGGTGTTCAGTCTTGATTTAAAAGAACTGAAAGTGTATTTATTCATGTGGGAAAATACGCTCAGTATTATGTATTTATCACACAAATTAATTTATTATTCATTTCAAAAACCCACCAGATGACATCGCTCTGGCTCGTTTTAATTGTGCGACAGTAATGACAGTAATGACGTAACTTAACTATGCGACGGAGTGGTGTCCAAAAGTGTTTTAATGAGCTCGCTATATAGGCAATTCCCGATACAGTGAGTAGGGAGTAGTGAATGATTTCGGACAAAGCCATTGACACACAGATATGGGTCGTTATTACTGATCATTAGAATGACCTTTGACTCTCATCTGTCTGTCTGTCTGTCTGTCTGTCTGTCTGTCTGTCCCCTCCTCAGTCCACCAGCCCTGCCACCCAAAAAACGTCAGTCGTCATCAGGCCCCGCCTACTGCAGGGTCGCCGTCGTAGCACCAATGAGACGAGAGCCTGAAGTGGACACACAGGTAAAGCACAGTTCATATCCCATAATGACACACAGATTGTCATGGTAACAGGGACTTATCAGTCAGCACATTTACTACACAATGACAGGTGGTTATATTTTGTAGATGTTTTTTTCTACCTGTAGTTTGATGTCATTCGTTGTGGGCGGAGCCTGAGAGCGTCACTGACATAGATCAAATGAAAATACGGTAAAGTGATACTACACACCTGTACTCTGTGTGTGTGTGTGTGTGTGTTACAGGAGGATGAGTGTTTGAAGCGTTTCTCGTCTTCGTCGGCTGCTGAGGACACACACTGTGGTAACACACACACGCACACACACACACACACACATTTCCAGTCAGCAGCAGAGTGTGAGGGACATCACTTCCTGTCAGTTGACAGAAACAGGAAGTAATGTTGGCTGTCTCTTCCTATTTGCAGCAAGGCTCACCGCTGCCTCCTGCTGGACACACACACACACACACACACACACACACACATTCAGGGCTGAAGAAACTCCCATGATGGTGATGACACAATTTATTTTGAAGTACATTGAATTTCCAGCACAGAGCTTTTATTCTGAAGGGCTGTTTCCTGCTGTAGAGGAAGTGACACTGAATATATTAAACTGAAGACAGATGTGGATCAGGTGGGGACAGCTGATGTCCAACACCTGTCTCCAGTCAGTGTCTGTGGAGACGCTCCACCTTGTGACATCACACCCTGTGACATCACACCCTGTGACATCACACCCTGTGACATCACACAGCAGAGTTTCAGCTCTCAGGTTTTAGATTTGGGGGACAGATGGTCATGTCTGTCTCAGAGGAATAACATGCATGAATGCGTCTCGTATTTACGCTTTAATGTCATGTTTCATTATAAAGAGTTATGTAACTGTCTGTCCATCTGTCTGTCTCTCAGAGGACGATCCGGACTACGACTTCCTCCACACTGACCTGTCCTCCTCTGAGACTCTTCCTCCTCTTCTTCAGCCCTCCTCCCCCCCCCCCGCCCTGCCGGAGAAGACTCGTGCTGCAGGTGAGAACACACCTGAGCTACCTGTCTGTCTGTCTGTCTGTCCGTCTGTCTGTATATATTTCCTTTATTTAACCAGGGAATTCTCATTGAGATAATAATCTCTTTTTCAAGAGGATCCTGGCCAAGAAGGCAGCACAAGAAGTTACACAAAGTGACATACTAATAAACCTCAGATAAAAAAAAAAAAAAAAAAATAAATAAATAAAAAGGATTACATCGAGTATCAAATCCTCGTGATTAATCCATAAAACACGTACAAATGGTGGGCAGATGCTCCTTAATTTTAACTTTAAAATTTTCTAGACTAATACAACGGTCAAGTCTAAGATGGGTCTGAATCTCAGCCCAGGATTTTGGAGCGCAGATGCTGAATGCTCTTTCGCCAAAAACAGAGCGAGTCCGAGGGATTTCATATGCGATCTGACCATGAGAGCGCAGATTACGATAACCTGCAATCTTTGGAGTCAGTAATGAGCATACATAAGCCGGTAAGTCATGCAAAATGGCCTTGTAAAGAAAGATAAGCCAGTGTTCCATTCTTCTGTCTGTCTGTCTGTCTGTCTGTCTGTTTGTTTGTCTGTTTGTCTGTCTGTCTGTCTGTCTGACTCCTCTCTTCTGTTCTGATCCACAGGAACCAACTCTCAGGCCCAGACTTCATTTGGGTTCGATCCTGCTGCCCATAAAGAGAGCCCCGCCCACTGCGATGATGTCATTGGTCCTGACGAGTCACTGTCTTCCCCTTTGTCCCCCAGCAAGACCCCACCTCCCCTCCCTGAGAAGAAACGACACAGTGAGTGAAAACAGTATGGTATGAGTATGGTGATACAGGCTGATCAGTGACTCATCAATTATCATCAATATTCAAGCTAGGCTAACAGCTTCCCTCTGCTCCCAGTCTTTGTGCTGAGCTAGGCTAACAGTTTGTGCTAAGCTAGGCTAACAGTTTCCCTCTGCTCCCAGTCTTTGTGCTGAGCTAGGCTAACAGTTTGTGCTGAGCTAGGCTAACAGTTTCCCTCTGCTCCCAGTCGTTGTGCTAAGCTAGGATAAAAGTTTCCCTCTGCTCCCAGTCTTTGTGCTAAGCTAGGCTAACAGTTTCCCTCTGCTCCCAGTCTTTGTGCTGAGCTAGGCTAACAGTTTGTGCTAAGCTAGGCTAACAGTTTCCCTTTGCTCCCAGTCTTTGTGCTAAGCTAGGCTAACAGTTTCCCTCTGCTCTCAGTCTTTGTGCTAAGCTAGACTAACAGTTTCCTCCGCTTCTAGTCTTCGTGCTAAATTAGGCTAACCCTATCTAGAACAAACCTCAGCTTATACTGTTTTTGCTACTTCTAAATGTTTCTGTCCCTCTCTCCACCTGTCTGTCTGTTCACCTGTCTGTCCTCAGTCCATCAGTACCTGCAGGTCTGTTCTTCCTACAGCGCTCAGGCAGCCGCCATGTTCTATCCACGACCTTTGACCCTCAGTGAGCGATACAACAGTAGGCAGCGAGAGGTGGAGACCACCTACCAGCTCTCACACACACACCTAGACACACAGACGTTAGACTCCACCCCCTCACCTGAGCTGCTTCCTGCTCCAGTTCTACCACCGAAGAAGAGACAACAGGTGAGACCTGAGAGATGCAGAGACGTCAGTTTGTCTTTGAAGTCTCTCCCAGAGGGACAAAAAATAAAATACATGTAGGATAATAATTCAGAATCTGGATCATATGGATAATTTCTAAAATAAAGCTAAAACTGAATTTCTATTATTAATTATAAAATCGCTGCGTTGATATTGAGTTCTTTTGTCGTCATCAGGACTCAGCTGGACCGTATGAAGAGGACCAGACCAGAGACAGGTGACAAACACACAAAGACAGACATGTCAACACTCACCTGTACAAACAAAGTCAGTGACGGTGTTCTGTTCTACAGTGTCCAGCAGGAGACAGAGCATGGCAGGAGGAGCAGTAAGGAGCTGGAGGAGCAGGAGGAGGTGTTACTGATCGACCAGCAGAAGGTCCTCCGCAGAATCACATTGAAAACTCAGGTACAGTCCTGACCTCTGACCTCTCTGCTACAGTTCATTTAGCCACCTGTCCCCTTGTTTCCCTTTGTCTGTCCCCTGACTGTCCTTTGTCTATCTCCTGACTGTCCTTTGTCTATCTCCTGACTATCCTTTGTCTGTCTCCTGACTGTCCTTTGTCTATCTCCTGACTATCCTTTGTCTGTCTCCTGACTGTCCTTAGTCTATCTCCTGACTATCCTTTGTCTATCTCCTGACTGCCCTTTGTCTATCTCCTGACTGCCCTTTGTCTGTCCTGACTGTCCTTTGTCTATCTCCTGACTGTCCTTTGTCTATCTTCTGACTGTCCTTTGTCTATCTCCTGACTGTCCTTTGTCTGTCCCCTGACTGTCCTTTGTCTGTCTCCTGACTGTCCTTTGTCTTTTTCAGGAGGAGGACGGGCCAGACGTGAAGGCAGCCTCTCCTGAGATCCTGTTGGTCTACGCCACAGAGACTGACAAGAGCACTGGTAGCTTCTTATCGCAATGCTTACTTCTAAAACGTTTCCTTTGACACACAGATTCCCATCGGAAACAAGATTCAAAGATTGATAGCTGATATCATGGACTCACAACATAATATTAACTTGTGGCTGCTACATACTACCAAGAGAAACCTTGAGGCCACAAGGTACTACCTTTAAAGTGTGAGATACTACCCAAGATATTACACTGTGGGCATAAAATTCTACATGCCAGCACAAGATACTACCTTTAAAGTGTGAGATATTACCTTTGGGGCACAAGATACTACCTTTGGGGTGCAAGATATTACCTTTGGGGTGCAAGATACTACCTTTGGGGCACAAGATACTACCTTTGGTGCACAAGATACTACCTTTGGGGTGCAAGATATTACCTTTGGGGCACAAGATACTACCTTTGGGGTGCAAGATATTACCTTTGGGGTGCAAGATACTACCTTTGGGGCGCAAGATACTACCTTTGGTGCACAAGATACTACCTTTGGGGCACAAGATACTACCTTTGGGGTGCAAGATATTACCTTTGGGGCGCAAGATACTACCTTTGGGGTGCAAGATATTACCTTTGGGGCACAAGATACTACCTTTGGGGTGCAAGATACTACCTTTGGGGTGCAAGATATTACCTTTGGGGCACAAGATACTACCTTTGGGGCACAAGATACTACCTTTGGGGTTCAAGATATTACCTTTGGGGCACAAGATACTACCTTTGGGGTGCAAGATACTACCTTTGGGGTTCAAGATATTACCTTTGGGGCACAAGATACTACCTTTGGGGTGCAAGATATTACCTTTGGGGCACAAGATACTACCTTTGGGGCACAAGATACTACCTTTGGGGTTCAAGATATTACCTTTGGGGCACAAGATACTACCTTTGGGGCACAAGATACTACCTTTGGGGTGCAAGATACTACCTTTGGGGCACAAGATACTACCTTTGGGGTGCAAGATACTACCTTTGGGGCGCAAGATACTACCTTTGGTGCACAAGATACTACCTTTGGGGCATAAGATATTACCTTTGGGGCGCAAGATACTACCTTTGGTGCACAAGATACTACCTTTGGGGCACAAGATATTACCTTTGGGGCACAAGATACTACCTTTGGGGCACAAGATACTACCTTTGGGGCGCAAGATACTACCTTTGGTGCACAAGATACTACCTTTGGGGCGCAAGATATTACCTTTGGGGCACAAGATACTACCTTTAGGGCACAAGATACTACCTTTGAGGCTCAAGATACTACCTTTGGGGCACAAGATACTACCTTTGGGGCACAAGATACTACCTTTGGGGCACAAGATACTACCTTTGGGGCACAAGATATTACCTTTGGGGCACAAGATACTACCTTTGGGGCACAAGATACTACCTTTGGGGCGCAAGATACTACCTTTGAGGCTCAAGATACTACCTTTGGGGCACAAGATACTACCTTTGGGGCGCAAGATACTACCTTTGAGGCACAAGATACTACCTTTGAGGCTCAAGATATTACCTTTGGGGCACAAGATACTACCTTTGGGGCTCAAGATACTACCTTTGGGGCGCAAGATACTACCTTTGGTGCACAAGATACTACCTTTGGGGCGCAAGATACTACCTTTGGGGCTCAAGATATTACCTTTGGGGCTCAAGATATTACCTTTGGGGCACAAGATACTACCTTTGGGGCTCAAGATACTACCTTTGGGGTGCAAGATACTACCTTTGGGGCGCAAGATACTACCTTTGAGGCTCAAGATATTACCTTTGGGGCGCAAGATACTACCTTTGGGGCTCAAGATATTACCTTTGGGGCGCAAGATACTACCTTTGGGGCTCAAGATACTACCTTTGGGGCGCAAGATACTACCTTTGGTGCACAAGATACTACCTTTGGGGCGCAAGATACTACCTTTGGGGCTCAAGATATTACCTTTGGGGCGCAAGATACTACCTTTGGGGTGCAAGATATTACCTTTGGGGTGCAAGATACTACCTTTGGGGCACAAGATATTACCTTTGGGGCGCAAGATACTACCTTTGGTGCACAAGATACTACCTTTGGGGCGCAAGATACTACCTTTGGGGTGCAAGATACTACCTTTGGGGCGCTTTAAGTTTACATCATAACATGTGTCATGTTGTAGTGAGGCAGTAACTTATAAAAGGAACATTTAATTGAAGCTCACTCATGCTGTAGAACCACAGCAACACACACCTCAAGGATTTTCAGATGGGTTTAAACACCTGAACTGTGTCTACATCACCAGAACTGATTTTCTCTCAAAATAAGTTTGAGTCTGTGACCCTGTCAAACCAGCTGCACACACACAACTACAGCTTTGTGATTCAACGAACAAATGAACTAACTAACGACACTAAACAGGGTGCAAACTCAATAACGCAACATTTATGTCTTTATTTACAGTGTGTGTTATGTTTTACTGTACAAACGGTGTAAATGAGCTGTATGGCTTATGGAAATAAGGAACTCTGAACGGCACTCTGTCAGACGACTCCACTCGCCGATGCTGGTGTGTATTTCCAAAGCGCTGTCAGTCACAAAGGGGTTCAGCCTTTTAGACACTTCCTCCAATCATCATGCAGACACCGAGCGTCCTCTCCTGCCTACCGCTCCATCAGGTCCCAGGGAAGCTGAGCGTCCCTGGAAGTGACAATCTTGTCGCATTTATCCAATGAGCTTTGCTGCATGAAAAAAAACCTGCTCAGGGCTGTCTCATAGGAATGCTTGGAGGCTCCGTGTCCACCGTGCTGACACGAGAATGTATGGCAGGGAGGTCGCGTTTGAAAACTGGTGCCAAACAGCTGACGTTTGAACATCATAGTCATGATGTTAAATGCATCCTAGCACACATTTAATGCAATTTACATTCTTATTTTAATGTAAATTCAATAGTGCATATTTGACCATTTCTTCTATGAAATTTTAGGGGAAGTTCAGCCTCACTCGTTGTCTCAGAGCAATCGTCCCTGCTACATACATATGAATATACATGACTACAGTAAAACGTGTGTGTGTGTGTGTGTGTGTGTGTTTATGTAGAGCACGTCCTGTACCGTGAAGCCTTCCTCTCCACCTACAGAAGTTTCATCAGCCCAAATAATGTCATCAGCAAACTACAGTATAGATATCCTTTCTGAGACTGAAGCTGTATATTGTATATTGATAATAATTGGTCATGTTGTGTTCCATGGGATGAACCTGATTACTTTATATTCATGTAATAAATAAGAAATATCTGTCAGATGGCAGTCTGCATGAGAAATAAAAAGACTCTGTATATTTAGAGACAGAAACAGAGAAAGCGGCTGACAGAATGTTACAAATATAAAGGTGTGTTTATATGCAAACGATCTGATACTTAATGTGTCAGATGCTCTTTGACCTCACCTGTTGTAAAGATCAGGTGTTTCATGTATTCAGAGAGACATCTTAATGGATGAGTTTGTTGTGAATCTTTAACCATCAACACGTACAGACATCTGTGTGACAGACATGAGCCTGCACACCTGACCGCTGCCAAGAACACCTTTCACCTGCTGGTTCGAGTGGTCGACGAGCTGTGGTGAGACACAGACTTTAACCAATCAGAGGCTTTGTTTTTGAAACCCAACTTCTCTGTTATAATAATAAGAAACTGTCAGATTAAATCTGTTAGAGCAGCACAATAATGAACACAATGTCACAGTCACATATGTCACATATATGATGTGTGTGTGGGCAGTGCGATCGAGCTGGACTCTGATTTGCTGCTGCTGTTGATGGAACTGGTGTTCAGCCTCCTGATTGGAGGAGAGCTGGGACTGGCCCGCCTGCTGCGCTCCAATATCCTGTCCAAGATGGAGCAGAAGTGGCAGCTGATTGGCTCACCTCAGTCACTCCGCCCCCTTGCAGCCAGGGGCGTGGCTGCCAGGTAACCCCCTGACCCCTGACCCCTGACCTGTCCGATGATTGACAGCTGGTTCATGTCCTCCTCTGTCCTCTCTCAGACCAGGAACTCTTCTGGACTTCAGGAGTCAGGATTTAGCTGAACAGCTGACTCTGCTGGACTCTGAACTCTTCTGCAAGATCGGGGTGAGAAATTAAACCTTCATCCTGTTTCAGTTTTTCTGTCTCAACTGTCGGTTCCACCTGTCTTTCTCTCACCTGTCTGTCTCACCTCTCTCACCTGTGCAGCTTCCAGAGGTGTTGCTGTGGTCGAAGGAGCAGAATGAGGAGAAGAGTCCAAACCTGACAGAGTTCACCCAACACTTCAACAACGTCTCCTTCTGGTAAACACTGACATGATGATGTCTTTAAATGTGGACATAATGTCCAGATGTCTCTGCTGAAGACATTCAAGGAGCGGAGCTTGCTCAGAAGCTGAAAACAAAGCTTTAGCGCTGAGGACACCCTCACAGGTGGCAGCAGCCCTGATTATCATACAGTTCTAACTCTGACCTGAAAGCTTCAGCAGGTGTGTCTGTGTGATTCCAGGGTTCGATCTGTCGTCATTCTTCAGGACAAACCTCAGGACAGAGAGAAACTGTTGCTCAAGTTCCTGAAAATCATGAAGGTAAACACACTCAGGTGGAGCTCAGGTGGGGCCATGTCACATCAGAGATCAGAGCAGCGTTAATCAAACTCAACATACGCACAGACGGCAGCTTTAATGATGTTTCAAATAAAGGTTCAGATTATCCGCTGCGAGGGTCATAAGGACAGAGGGATGTCGTATGCTGTAAAGCCCTGTGAGGCAAATTGTGATTTGTGATATTGGGCTTTATAAATAAAATTGAATTGAATTGAATCTGACTCCACAGCTGCAGACATCACAGTGAAAGATGTCACATGTTAACTGATGTTTCAATCATGAAATATTAATAATTACTTATATTTGTTTGCATATAAACAAATGTGACTGCTAACTTCTCACCTGTGTGTGTGTGTGTGTGTGTGTGTGTGTGTGTGTGTGTGTGTTGTTGTTGTTTTTCCTTCAGCATCTGCGGAAGCTGAACAACTTTAACTCGTACCTTTCCATCCTGTCAGCGCTGGACTCCGCCCCCCTGCGACGCCTGGACTGGCAGAGAAGCACAGCTGAGGTCTGTGTGGTTATATGACATCATCATAATAATTAGTCTTTAATGAATATATTAACAAGTTGATATCTGTCTGTGTCCTCAGGCTCTGGAGGAGTTCAGCTCTTTGATTGACAGCTCATCATCTTTCAGAGCGTACAGAGCAGCTCTGGCTGAAGTGGAGCCTCCCTGTATACCCTACCTGTATGTTAATACCCCACTGTATATACCCTACCTGTACGTTAATACCCCACTGTATATACCCTACCTGTACGTTAATACCCCACCGTATATACCCTACCTGTACGTTAATACCCCACTGTATATACCCTACCTGTATGTTAATACCCCACTGTATATACCCTACCTGTATGTTAATACCCCACTGTATATACCCTACCTGTACGTTAATACCCCACTGTATATACCCTACCTGTATGTTAATACCCCACTGTATATACCCTACCTGTATGTTAATACCCCACTGTATATACCCTACCTGTATGTTAATACCCCACTGTATATACCCTACCTGTACGTTAATACCCCACTGTATATACCCTACCTGTACCCCACTGTATATACCCTACCTGTATGTTAATACCCCACTGTATATACCCTACCTGTACGTTAATACCCCACCGTATATACCCTACCTGTATGTTAATACCCCACTGTATATACCCTACCTGTATGTTAATACCCCACTGTATATACCCTACCTGTATGTTAATACCCCACTGTATATACCCTACCTGTACGTTAATACCCCACTGTATATACCCTACCTGTATGTTAATACCCCACTGTATATACCCTACCTGTACCCCACTGTATATACCCTACCTGTACGTTAATACCCCACTGTATATACCCTACCTGTACGTTAATACCCCACTGTATATACCCTACCTGTACCCCACTGTATATACCCTACCTGTACGTTAATACCCCACTGTATATACCCTACCTGTACGTTAATACCCCACTGTATATACCCTACCTGTACCCCACTGTATATACCCTACCTGTACGTTAATACCCCACTGTATATACCCTACCTGTACGTTAATACCCCACCGTATATACCCTACCTGTACGTTAATACCCCACTGTATATACCCTACCTGTATGTTAATACCCCACTGTATATACCCTACCTGTACCCCACTGTATATACCCTACCTGTACGTTAATACCCCACTGTATATACCCTACCTGTACGTTAATACCCCACTGTATATACCCTACCTGTATGTTAATACCCCACCGTATATACCCTACCTGTACGTTAATACCCCACTGTATATACCCTACCTGTATGTTAATACCCCACCGTATATACCCTACCTGTATGTTAATACCCCACCGTATATACCCTACCTGTACGTTAATACCCCACCGTATATACCCTACCTGTACGTTAATACCCCACTGTATATACCCTACCTGTATGTTAATACCCCACCGTATATACCCTACCTGTATGTTAATACCCCACTGTATATACCCTACCTGTACGTTAATACCCCACTGTATTTACCCTACCTGTACGTTAATACCCCACTGTATATACCCTACCTGTACCCCACTGTACATACCCTACCTGTACATTAATACCCCACTGTATATACCCTACCTGTATGTTAATACCCCACCGTATATACCCTACCTGTATGTTAATACCCCACTGTATATACCCTACCTGTATGTTAATACCCCACCGTATATACCCTACCTGTATGTTAATACCCCACTGTATATACCCTACCTGTATGTTAATACCCCACTGTATATACCCTACCTGTACGTTAATACCCCACTGTATTTACCCTACCTGTACCCCACTGTACATACCCTACCTGTACATTAATACCCCACTGTATATACCCTACCTGTATGTTAATACCCCACTGTATATACCCTACCTGTATGTTAATACCCCACCGTATATACCCTACCTGTATGTTAATACCCCACTGTATATACCCTACCTGTATGTTAATACCCCACCGTATATACCCTACCTGTATGTTAATACCCCACTGTATATACCCTACCTGTATGTTAATACCCCACCATATATACCCTACCTGTACGTTAATACCCCACTGTATTTACCCTACCTGTATGTTAATACCCCACTGTATATACCCTACCTGTACGTTAATACCCCACTGTATTTACCCTACCTGTACCCCACTGTACATACCCTACCTGTACGTTAATACCCAGTACAAACCTTAGTATTCCTGTCTCTGTCTCACCTGTCTGTCTGTTCAGGGGTTTGATTCTTCAGGATTTGACCTTCGTCCACCTGGGGAATCCTGAAATGTTAATGACATCGGAGGGTTCAAAGGTCAACTTTTCTAAACGTTGGCAGCAGTTCAACATCCTGGACACTCTGAGGAGCTACCAGCAAGTGTCAGTTACCTGCAGTACCTTTACTACAGTTATAAATATTAGTTCTACAGTTTGTCCTCAACTGTGTTCACCTGCCTCTGTCTCTCTATCTCTCTACAGTCCGTACGCTCTGCAGCCAAATGATGACATCATATCTTTCTTCAATGATTTCAATGATCACCTGGCAGAGGAGGCATTGTGGGACCTCTCTCTCAGGATCCGCCCTCGAAATGCCCCACGAGCCAATCAGAGATGACAGACCAAAACAGACTAAACTTGCACTGAGTTAACCTGAACTATCCTGGAACGTCACAAGGCTAGCCTGTGCTACCTTAATGCTAACTTGTTGATACTGAAGACTGAGGTGGATCAACCTGGTGCTAACCTGAACTGGTGCTGATGCCTGGCAACAGCCCCAAAAGGAAGCTAATCTCAAGAAACTAATTGTGGCTAACAGTTTGTGCTAACATGTGTTTATCTAGACCGTTCCTGCAACAACGTCAACTGACAAAGTTTAGCTAGGTTTTAGCAGAAGTTAGCTTGGAGCTAGTCCCGGGTTAGCCAAGTGTAATTCAGGTATTATCTGGGGTTATCCTGGAGCTAAGCGGGGTTAGCCAGGTGTTGGCCAGGTGTTAGCCAGGTGTTTTGGGGCTGATGTGCACTCCTGGTGGGCGTGGCCTGTTCCTATATCTGACCTCAGAACTGTTCACATATTCAAAGCAATATCACAATAAACATCACTGTTTACTTCCTGTTTTCTGATTGGATGGGGTTAAAACTTTATTAATAATAGAAACAGCTATTGTTTCCATAGTAACCCTGCAGGCAGCACCAGTCAAACACAGGCAAAGGAAGAAGGAAAGGTGATGACGTCAGTGACAGAGTGGGAGGAGTCTCATCATATCTTTGTGGTGTGACCTCTGACTGAAAACAGTGACCAGTTTTATCTCCAGATTAATGAGAGTGTCTGCAGGCTAACGTTTGTTTAACAAAGTACAAATGTTAACTTAGTTCACTGATAACGTAAAAAGCACCACAAAGTCATGAAGGTCAAGATTTATAATTATTTGGTGATTAGCTCCGCCCCCTGACAATAACAGGAAACATTATCTAACGTCAGCCGTCCTGAATGTGATCAGTTTATTAAGTTTGCTTTGTTATTGATAATCATTATATGGAGCTGCTAACAGCAGTTAGCATTTAGCTATCATGGAGCAAACAGAGGCCTGACACAGATCTGTGATCAGTGTGTTGATCAATAACAAAACAAACTGTCACATTTACGTAATAAACTTCAGCGGACACCATGACATGTGTTTTTACTGTGTGCAAGGGTTCTTCAGTCACAGCTGAAACTACAAAGATCTGATGAGTTTGATCTGACTCCAAAGTTTGAAACACTTTATTTTTATCAGGTAAAAAATCACAACACAATAATACTGCAGAGCTGAAATCATTAACTGTAATCGTTATAATATCAAGACACACACGTTCACAACTCTTACAATAAAGTAAAAATAGACGTTTGAAAGAAACACAAAAAATTAAACAAAAAATTAAAAAAAAATACAAACTGTTCATATCTTGCTCTTATGAACAACAACAACAACAACAAAGAGTGATGTTTTTAAAATATTACAAAAAATATTTAATGAACAGAGATTTTTTTTATATAAACATATCTGAACAGAATAATAAAGATACAGAGCATTTAGAAAACAGAAAACAAAACCAAAAAAAGGACAATAAAAATGAAACAAATGTGATATGTTGACCCCTCTGACCCCTGCTCCACCTGTAATGACTGCTCCACCTGTAATGACTGCTGCACCTGTAATGACTGCAAACGTATTTTTAAATTCCATTTACATCTTTATATTTTTGCACCTCTTTCCTGCAGTTTTACTGTTTTTAAAAGTGATTTTTTTATTGTAAATCATTCAGTAATTAATTTCACTTTTATAATATATTTTTGTCTCTTTTCTTTATTATGGTTTATACTGTATTGCTGTGTGAAGAGTCGCCCTGCTGTGTGAATAAAGCTGCAGGCAGCAGCAGTCAAACACCGGAAGCATCGAGCGGCTCAGTGAGCAGGCAGCAGCAGTCAAACACCGGAAGCATCGAGCGGCCGCTGCTCAAAACAAACCGGAGAAAAAAAACGGAAGAAGACCCGCCGAACACCGGAGGAGCGGACAGTCGGAAGGTGACCGACAGGATGGTCGGGTCAAAACGCACACTGTGACGTCACCAGGTGAGTTTTAGACAGCGGGGATGTAACGGAACTCTGAGAGCTACCGGCTAACAGTGAGGCTAATGCTAAAGGCTGCTAACGGTATTTAGCTCAGCTCCCTGAGTTTCAATCTGCAGCTGCTCACGTGATAAATATCAAATATAAATATAAACAGACTGCAGCTGATCTGTGACGTCATCACTGTTATTAACTTCCTTTGATGTTTACATGCGTCACAACCTTTTTATCTGCTCAAACTGATCGATCACGTTATCGGAGATTGATCAGATGTTTTCCTGTGATGCGTTCAAGGACCGTATTTATCGTTGATTCCAGGGTTACACTGTGTTTGAGTCCCTCTGAAGTGATGACGTCACAGAGTTTATTAAAGCATCGCAAATGATTAATCGATTAATTGATTAAGCAGTTAGTTAGATTAGATTATTATTATTATTATGTTTTTGATAACACCAAGTCAGAATTGTCTCACCTGTGTGTGTGTGTCTCACCTGTGTGTGTGTGTGTCTCACCTGTGTGTGTGTCTCACTTGTGTGTGTGTGTGTGTCTCACTTGTGTGTGTGTGTGTGTCTCACCTGTGTGTGTGTCTCACTTGTGTGTGTGTGTGTCTCACTTGTGTGTGTGTCTCACTTGTGTGTGTGTCTCACCCGTGTGTCTCACCTGTGTGTGTGTCTCACCTGTGTGTGTGTGTCTCACTTGTGTGTGTGTCTCACCTGTGTGTGTGTCTCACTTGTGTGTGTGTGTCTCACCTGTGTGTGTGTGTCTCACCTGTGTGTGTGTCTCACCTGTGTGTGTGTCTCACCTGTGTGTGTGTGTGTGTGTGTCTCACCTGTGTGTGTGTCTCACCTGTGTGTCTCACCTGTGTGTCTCACCTGTGTGTGTGTCTCACCTGTGTGTCTCACTTGTGTGTGTGTCTCACCTGTGTGTGTGTCTCACCTGTGTGTGTGTGTCTCACTTGTGTGTGTGTCTCACCTGTGTGTGTGTCTCACCTGTGTGTCTCACCTGTGTGTGTGTGTCTCACCTGTGTGTGTGTCTCACCTGTGTGTGTGTGTCTCACCTGTGTGTGTGTGTGTGTGTCTCACCTGTGTGTGTGTCTCACCTGTGTGTGTCTCACCTGTGTGTGTGTCTCACCTGTGTGTCTCACTTGTGTGTGTGTCTCACCTGTGTGTCTCACCTGTGTGTCTCACTTGTGTGTGTGTCTCGTTAGTGTGTGTGTCTCACCTGTGTGTGTGTCTCGTTAGTGTGTGTGTCTCACTTGTGTGTGTGTCTCGTTAGTGTGTGTGTCTCACTTGTGTGTGTGTCTCACCTGTGTGTGTGTCTCACCTGTGTGTGTATCTCACTTGTGTGTGTGTCTCACCTGTCTCAGGTGTCAATGATGCAGCTCCCCCTGGTGGTGACGGCTCAGGTGGATGTGGTCCTGCTGCTGGTGTCCCTGCTGTCCCTCTGGACCCGACTGAGCCGCCTCAGTTACCCCAATGCTGTGGTGTGAGTGTGTTTGTTTTATACACCTGCACACACACACACACACACACACATCATACACACAACATTTACAGTAAAAGACACAATATTTTTTAAAAACACTGAACAGTGAGTTTAAAGACAATCAGACGTCTGAGGTTTGATTTCATTTTAAATGTGTGTGTGTGTGTGTGTGTGTGTGTGTGTGTGTGTGTGTGTGTGTGTGCAGGTTCGATGAGGTGTACTACGGTCAGTTTGTGTCTCTCTACATGAAGAGAGTTTTCTTCATCGATGACAGCGGTCCGCCGCTTGGTCACATGATCCTGGCCCTTGGAGGTCAGTTACCACGACAACCACACAGTCCTACATGGTGCTACCTGTGATGATGTCACAAACCTGTGTGATGATGTCACTCCTGTGTGTGTGTGTGTGTGTGTGTGTGTGTGTTTTGCAGCATACCTGGGAGGATTCGACGGAAACTTTGTGTGGAACAGAATCGGAGCAGGTACTGTAAACACCACCCAGCCCTCCACACCAGTCTGAACCAGTTAAAACTGGTCTGAACTGGTTTTGGTGGGTGTGTTTGTTTTGTAGAACGGAGTATCTCTGCAGTGTGGGTGTGTTTGTTTTGTCGTACAGAGTATCCCAGCAGTTTGAGCGTGTGGAGTCTGCGGCTGCTGCCCGCTCTGTGTGGAGCCCTCTGTGTCCCTCTGGTTTACCTGTTGACTCTGGAGCTGAAGTTTTCTCACCTGTCGGCTCTGGGAGCTTCACTGCTGCTGCTGCTGGGTGAGTAAACTCGACGCACACCTGGAGGAAACAGTGACGTCACCTACAGCTGATGGTTACAAATATACGCTGCTCAAACAAATAAAAGGAACACATAATCATCACAGTGTAACTCAAGGTCAGTCGAACTCCTGGGATATCAACCTGTCCAGTTAGGAAGCAACACTGATTGTGAATCAAGCACATGTGACAGACGTGACAGAGTCTGGAGACGGCATGGAGAACTTCTGCTGCCTGCAACATCTTCCAGCATGACCGGTTTGGTGGTGGGTCAGTGATGGTCTGGGGAGGCAGATCCTTGGAGGGCCGCACAGACCTCCATGTGCTAGCCAGAGGTACCCTGACTGCTGTTAGATACTGGGATGAGATCCTCAGACCCACTGTCAGACCATATGCTGGTGCAGTGGGCCCAGGGTTCCCTCTGATGCAGGACCTGGCCTCATGTGGCTGGAGTGTGTCAGCAGCTCCTGGATGACGAAGGCATTGATGCTATTGACTGTGCACCTGATATACTTAAATTGTTGTGGAAACAGCTAAGAATAGTTTGGGAGAAGCAAATTATACCAAGAGCATGGCGTAGGGCAGGGGGTGTCCTCATTCCTAAGGAGAAGGAGTCTGTGGACCTTAGCCAGTTCCGGATGATTTCTCTCTTGAATGTAGAGGGGAAGATTTTCCTTAGTGTAGTAGCGCAGAGATTAGCTAGCTACTTAGAAAGGAATAGCTTAATAGATACCATGGTGCAGAAGGCAGGAATACCAGGTTTTTCAGGGTGTTTAGAGCATACTAGCATGATCTGGCACCAGATTCAGGCAGCGAAGATTAACAAAAGGGACCTGCATGAAATATTTTTAGATCTTGCAAATGCGTTTGGTTCAGTACCGCATAGCCTCATTTGGAGTGCGTTTGACTACTTCAGAGTGCCACAGGTAGTTGTTAACTTAGTGAAAGCATATTTTCAGGATATTAGGTTGTGTATAAGTACAGCAGGCTTCACAACAGGTTGGCAGAGGCTAGAAATAGGCATCATGGCAGGGTGTATAATTTCTCCACTAGTATTTACTATGGCGATGGAAATAATCATCAGGGCTTGGCCAAAAGTGGGTGGTAGGTGGAGAGAGACGGCAGAACGGGTTGCATCTTCCACCAGTTAGGGCTTACATGGATGACATGTGTTGTGGAAATTCTGTGCTGCTGGTGAATAATGAAATAGAGACTTCTGCCGGCCGACAAGGTCTTTTTTTTATTGTCTTTGCAAAGAAAAGGTTAGTCATCACACGAGCGGTCAAAATGACGAAAGACCCAGAGCATAGGAAAGCCTAAACATTTATACCTGAGGAACGCCTCTTACAGTGTGTTTCACACCCTTCTGTCTGCGGCAGGGAGCAGAGCCCCTACCCATTGTTTTCGAACTCTTTCATCTGCCACAGGTATTGGCTCCAACCCCCTAGGGTGTGTTTCACACCTGGCATATCCTGCAGGATTTTGTATCTAGGTGTGAGGTTAAGAGGTCTAGACATTCTGAAGTATTTGAAAACACAAAGAATACACAGAGAAAATGAAATTACAATTACACATGACACTGGTGACCACAACAATGCCATGTACAAAGAGGCTACTAGAGAAGGTAAATAAGAACCTCAAGTGGGCCAGCATGAAGATCAAGCCTAGTAAATCTAGAAGCATCTCGATACGTAGAGGGAAGTTAAGTGATAGGAAGTTTGTCATAGATGATGAGGACATCCCAACAATTAGGGGAAAGTCAGTAAAGAGCTTAGGTAGGAGGTACAATGTGGAGTTGAATGATGAGGAACAGGTGGTGAAATTTAGAAAAGATGTGGCTGGAGGATTGGATAGAACAGATAAATCAGAACTTCCAGGAAAGTTGAAGTTGTGGTGCAATTTGGGCTATATCCTAGGTTAATGTGGCCACTGTCAATTTACGAAATTCCAATATCTGTTGTGGAGAGAATTGAAAGGTCAGTTAGCTCCTATATTAGGAAGTGGTTGGGTGCTCCTAGGTGCCTAGGTAGTGTTGCATTGTATGGAAAAGGGACACTTCAATCAATCAATCAATTTTATTTATAAAGCCCAATATCACAAATCACAATTTGCCTCCCAGGGCTTTACAGCATACGACATCCCTCTGGTACAGGGCAAGCCTGAGCCAGCCCTAACTATAAGCTTTATCAAAGAGGAAAGTCTTAAGTCTAGTCTTAAATGTGGAGACGGTGTCTGCCTCCCGGACCGTAACAGGAAGATGATTCCACAGGAGAGGAGCCTGATAGCTGAAGGCTCTGGCTCCTGATCTACTTTTGGAGACTTTAGGGACCACGAGTAACCCTGCGTTCTCAGAGCGCAGTGTTCTGGAGGGATAATATGGCACTATGAGCTCTCTAAGATATGACGGAGCTTGACCATTTAGAGCTTTATAAGTTAACAGTAGGATTTTAAATTCAATTCTGGATTTTACAGGGAGCCAGTGCAGAGAAGCTAAAACAGGAGAGATATGATCGCGTTTCTTAGTTCCTGTTAGTACACGTGCTGCTGCATTCTGAATTAGCTGGAGAGTTTTTAAGGACTTACTAGAGCTACCTGATAATAGAGAGTTACAGTAATCCAGCCTTGAGGTAACAAAAGCGTGGACCAATTTTTCTGCATCTTTTCGGGTCAGGATAGGCCTAATTTTCACAATATTACACAGATGAAAAAATGCAGTCCGTGAGGTTTGTTTTAAATGAGAATTAAAAGACAAATCTTGATCAAATGTTACTCCGAGGTTTCTTACGGTAGTGCTAGAGGCCAGAGCAATGCCATCTAGAGAAACTATGTCATCAGATAAAGAGTCTCTGAGTTGTTTGGGGCCAAGAACAATAACTTCAGTTCTGTCTGAATTTAACATCAGGAAATTGGTGCTCATCCAAGTTTTTATGTCTTTAAGGCAGTTATGGAGTTTAGTTAATTGATTACTTTCTTCTGGCTTCATCGATAAATACAACTGAGTATCATCCATAACAATGGAAATTTATAGAGTGATTCTAATGATGTTACCTAAAAGGAAGCATATATAGAGTAAATAGGATTGGTCGAGCACAGAACCTTGAACTCCAAAACAAACTTTGGTACGTAAGGATGATTCATTATGAACGTGAACAAACTGAAAACGATCAGATAAATAAGATTTAAACCAGCTCAGTGCAGAACCTTTTAGGCCAATTAAGTGATCCAGTCTCAGCAGTAGAATTTGATGGTCAATTGTGTCAAACGCCGCACTAAGATCTAATAAAACAAGTACAGAGACGAGTCCTTTGTCTGAAGCAATCAGAAGGTCATTTGTAATTTTAACTAGTGCTGTCTCAGTGCTATGATGCACTCTAAATCCTGACTGAAATTCCTCAAATAGATTATTATCATGGAGAAAATCACACAGCTGGTCTGCGACTACTTTCTCAAGGATCTTTGACATAAAGGGAAGATTAGATATTGGTCTATAGTTGGCTAACACCTCTGGATCCAGGGTGGGCTTTTTTAGTAGAGGTTTAATTACAGCTACCTTAAAAGACTGTGGTACATAGCCTGTTAATAAGGATATATTGATCATATCTAATATATGAGTGTTAACTAAAGGAAAGACCTCCTTAAGTAGCCTAGTTGGGATGGGGTCTAAGAGACACGTTGATGATTTAGATGAAGAAATCACTGCGGTCAATTCTTGAAGAGAAATTGGGGAGAAGCAATCTAAATATATATTAGGTCTTACAGCTGCCAGTATCTAGTTTAACAGAGGAATTTAAATGTACCAAGGTCAGGACAGAGCTGTTGTTATCTGGGAGTAAGGACGTGGTAGTCAGGAGTGTGGTTCCAAATCCAACCAAGGGGAGGAAGTGGAACCCAAGATCGGCAGTTCAGGAGGCAGAGGCAGCTCTTAGGCATGCAGAGATTGTAGGTAATGTTCAGTTTGGCCGGGGAGGCCTGGGGCTTGGCTCAAGCAAACCGGTATGGAATACAGCAGGTCTCAAAGATAAAAGAAAGCTGGTTGTAGAACAGATATGTAGACAGGAGGAGATATTAAGGGGTGCAAAGGTAGTGGCCCAGGCTAAGCAGAGACAGTGGTTGAATTGGGAAAGTGTAGAGAAGAGGAAGCTTAGTTGGAGGGACCTGTGGAGTATGGAGGAGAATCGTATTAGATTCCTGGTAGGGGCTACATACGATGTGTTACCAACCCCCCAGAACCTAAAACTGGGTAAAGGAGGACCCATCATGCCCATTGTGTTCAGGTACTGCAACCTTAAAGCATATTTTGTCAGGCTGTAAAGTTAGCTTGTCACAAGGCCGATATACATGGCGACATAATCAGGTGTTGAAATGTTTAGCTGCAGGCATCAAAGGGAAACGAAGACAGGTGAATTCAGAAGGTGTTAAGGATAGGAGTTTCAGTAATTCAGCAATTCAAGCAGAGGCCTGATTTAGTGTTGTGGTCAGTGAGTCAACGGATAGTTTATTTCATTGAGCTGACAGTTCCTTGGGAAGACTCAGTGGAAGAAGCCTATGAAAGAAAAAAGCTTAGATATGCAGACTTAGGAGCAGAAGCTGAGCAGCGAGGATGGAAGACTAGGATTTGTCCAGTGGAAGTGGGGTGTAGGGGATTCATAGCAAGATCAACTGTCTCGCTCCTGGGGGAACTCGGAGTGCGGGGACAGAGTTTGAGGAGAAGACAGTGAGGGAAATGTCAGATGAAGCAGCAAGAACCAGCCAGTTTATCTATAAGAGAAGAAATAATGTCAGTTGGGGCCAGCAGGGGGAACTACTAAGCAGGGCACATAACTCCTTGAGATCAGGTGGAGAGATCCACTTCCTCTCAGGAGGAAATCCAGGAAGAGGAAGGTTATTTAAGTGTGGGAGTGGCCTATTTGAATCCATTTTGTTTGAGGCCATGCTGCAAGGTGAGTGTGTTTGCCAATCCTGTGAGTTCATTTAGCTCCTTTAACTTTAGCTTATATTGTAGTTATGCTATGCAGCGTGTGAAATAGAGTATGGTGAATGTGCTAGGAAAGGTAGTATCAGCACTGTCTCTACCTGGAGCTCGCATGTACGGAGCCTGGGTTTGTTGAAGGTGGCAGTGCTGTTTGGGCTGAGAAAGCCATGTGTAAGTAAGGTAAAGGAGGTTGTTGGGTTGGTGTGGGGAGCAGTGAGACCTGGCATTAGGGGAGTGTCTCTGGGACGCCAGAGATCACTGTCTAGCCTCCTGGAGGTGTCGTGGGACCAACTAGACGAAACACTGGTGAAAGGAGGTTCCCACCTGATGACCCCAAAGACATGCTAGTTATCACTGCTCACTGGTCTGTATAGTTAAGCCTTGCCATATTAGCTTGTCATAGGGCTTAGGAGGTTATTCACTGAGTGCTGATCCTTTCTCTAGAGCACACGCTTCTTGTGTTTATTTGAATGAATGGCCTGCCCGTTCCCCAGACCTGAATCTGATCGAGCACCTTTGGGACATCATGTATCGTAGCATCCACAGCCGCCACATGGCACCACAGACTGTTCAGGACCTGACTGATGCCCTGATCCAGGTCTAGGAGGAGATCCCCCAGGAGACCATCCGTCGTCTCATCAGGAGCCCAGACGTTGTAGGGAGTGTATCCAGCCACGTGGAGGCCATACAAACTACTGAGCCACATCATGAGTTGTCCTGAGGAAATTCACACAAGTTGGATCAGCCTGTGATTTTTCCACGTTGATTTTAGGTTTGATTCTGAATCCAGTCCTGAATGAGTTAATGATTTTGGTTTCCATGGATTGTTCTCACATTATTTTGTTCTCAAGGAATTACACTATGTAATCAGTAAAGATTTTCATCTGGAATATTTCATTCATCCAGATCTGGGATGTGTGATTTAAATGTTCCCTTCATGGTTTTGAGTAGTGTAGTTCTGTCTGAGGATCAGACACCGTTAATTCAGACGATGTCACATCATCCTGAAAATGTTTCAACTCTGCAGACGGGGCGTTCAGGAGCTCACACACACCTGAGGCATTCAATGAATTAAATAAACATGGGAAGTTTGGGAACTTAAGTGAGTGTGGGGCATTCAGGGAGTAAAATCAATGTGGGACGTTCAGGAACCAACATGAACAGGATCAAATGTGTCTGTTGTTTTTCCAGAGAACTCTCTGATCGTCCAATCACGTTTCATGTTACTGGAGTCTGTTCTCATCTTCTTCGTGTTGTTGGCGTTCTTCTCCTACCTGAGATTCCACAACGCTCCTGACAGGTGAGACTCAGGTGTGACTGCCGACAGGTGAGACTCAGGTGTGACTGCCGACAGGTGAGACTCAGGTGTGACAGGTGTATGTTGTGTCTCCTCAGCTGGTTCAGATACTGTTGGCTGTTCATCTCTGGAGCTTCGTGTGCTGCAGCTGTCGGGTGAGACGCTGATGACAACAACAACAACAACAATATATAACAAGCAGTCAGTGTGTTTCTTCACCTGTGAAACACTGAAGTGTGTGTGTGTGTGTGTGTCAGGGTGAAGTATATGGGTGTGTTCTCCTACCTGCTGCTGTTGGGCGTGGCCTCTCTGCACACCTGGCAGCTGATTGGAGACCGAACAGTCAGTCATGTGAGTCACACTGAGCGCGCTCAGAGAACACAGACATGTTCAACCTGCAGGTACAGCAGTATGGCATCATCATGACATCATCCATCAGCTCACTGATGAGTTTGAGTTCATAAATGTGACACATCATCATCATCATCATCATCATCACTTATTTCACTGTACAAACTCTGCTGCATTCAAGGACACTCCGACATCTGAGAATTGGCCAATTTGTAATGAAGAAACTCTGAAGAGTGTGTTGTGTTTATTTAAAAATGACATCTGTGTGTGTGTGTGTGTGTGTGTGTGGTATGTGTGTGCACAGCTGAGTGTGTGTGTGCAGTGTGTGTGTCGTGTTGTGTGTCTGTTGGTGGTTCCTGTTCTTCTCTACGTGTTCTGGTTCTACATCCACCTGACTCTCCTGCACCGCAGCGGACCACATGACCAGCTGATGAGCTCTGCCTTCCAGGCCAGTCTGGAGGTAAAAAACACACACAAATACACACCGGCCCATACCTCTAAAGCTCAGTACTAAAACTGACCCTTTACCCGTCATCATATCTAAGTCAAAGCCACATCCATTAATACAATCCGTTAATAGCATGCTCCTTCCACCACCATCAAACCTCCAAAGGATCCTATACTATACGTGTACGTCATACACTACATTTACTAGACTGTATTTATACACACATATACACCTATACTACATCATACACTACATATACTACATCATACACTACCTATACTACATCATACACTACCTATACTACGTCATACACTACATATACTACATCATACACTACATATACTACATCATACACTACCTATACTACATCATACACTACCTATACTACACCATACACTACCTATACTACGTCATACACTACATATACTACATCATACACTACCTATACTACATCATACACTACATATACTACATCATACACTACCTATACTACGTCATACACTACATATACTACATCATACACTACCTATACTACATCATACACTACCTATACTACACCATACACTACCTATACTACGTCATACACTACATATACTACATCATACACTACCTATACTACACCATACACTACCTATACTACACCATACACTACCTATACTACATCATACACTACCTATACTACACCATACACTACCTATACTACACCATACACTACCTATACACCATACACTACCTATACTACATCATACACTACCTATACTACATCATACACTACCTATACTACACCATACACTACCTATACTACATCATACACTACCTATACTACACCATACACTACCTATACTACATCATACACTACCTATACTACACCATACACTACCTATACTACACCATACACTACCTATACTACATCATACACTACCTATACTACACCATACACTACCTATACTACATCATACACTACCTATACTACACCATACACTACATATACTACATCATACACTACCTATACTACACCATACACTACCTATACTACACCATACACTACCTATACTACATCATACACTACCTATACTACACCATACACTACCTATACTACACCATACACTACCTATACTACATCATACACTACCTATACTACATCATACACTACCTATACTACATCATACACTACATATACTACATCATACACTACCTATACACCATACACTACCTATACTACATCATACACTACATATACTACATCATACACTACCTATACACCATACACTACCTATACTACATCATACACTACATATACTACATCATACACTACCTATACTACGTCATACACTACATATACTACATCATACACTACCTATACTACATCATACACTACCTATACTACGTCATACACTACATATACTACATCATACACTACCTATATTACGTCATACACTACATATACTACACAACATATACTATATATACAGTACAGGCCAAAAGTTTGGACACACCTTCTCAAACAAATGCCAAGAGTGTGCAAAGCAGTAATCAGAGCAAAGGGTGGCTATTTTGAAGAAACTAGAATATAAAACATGTTTTCAGTTATTTCACCTTTTTTTGTTAAGTACATAACTCCACATGTGTTCATTCATAGTTTTGATGCCTTCAGTGAGAATCTACAATGTAAATAGTCATGAAAATAAAGAAAACGCATTGAATGAGAAGGTGTGTCCAAACTTTTGGCCTGTACTGTACGTCGTACATTATGTGTGTTACGTATACTAGCTTGCACACCACGTGCACTACGCATTACAGCTTATGAAGTGCAGATGTTCCTCTGATTGGTTGCTGATTAAATCATCCAGTGAGCTTTTAAGATGATGTCACTGCAATTTTTATATGTTAACATGACCAAACATGAGACATATCTGTCCTACTGACACTTAACACTGACTGCTTGATTAATTTATTGATTGATTGATTGATTGATTGATTGATTGATTGATTGATTGATTGGTGGTCGTGTCTCTCTTCAGGGCGGTCTCTCCAGGATCACTCACGGTCAGCCGTTGGAAGTTGCATACGGCAGTCAGGTGACCTTAAGAAGCTCCGCCTCCCAGCCCGTCCCATGCTGGCTCCACTCACACAAAGCCAACTATCCAATCAGGTGCTGCCAGCTCACTGGCCACAGCAGCCAATCAGAACGCTGCAGGGTTCAGAGTGAATGACATGACTTCCTATTTCCTGCTCAGGTATGAAACTGGGCGGGGCAGCTCTCACCAGCAGCAGGTCACCTGTTATCCCTTCAAAGACGTCAACAACTGGTGGATCATCAAAGACCCCGGCAGGTAGGTCACCTGTCTGTCCCAAGGTATGCTGGGAGGTGTAGTCCCTGTCTCACCTGTCTCTGTCTGACAGACAGGAGCTGGTGGTCAGCAGCCCGCCTCGACCTGTCCGTCACGGGGATGTCATCCAACTGGTTCATGGGATGACCTCACGCTTCCTCAACAGGTAAACTTCTCACCTGACTGCTGTAGTGCATTCAGGGACAGTCCGACATCTGAGAACTGACACTTAGCAGCTAATGGTAGGACTACAATACCCATGAGCCTCGACTGCAGCTCAGTCAGTGTCATCTCTGTGAAGGTCCGTGATTGGCTGTTTGTCAATGAAATGCATCCTTGGAGTCGTAGTTTGGGCGTTCAGTCATTCTGTCACTGCAGGAAACAGGAAGTCTGACGCTGTTCTTCACCTTCTGTGTTAGTCTGTTGTTTATTCTGATGTTTATTGTGTTGTTTATTCTGTCAGCCATGATGTCGCAGCTCCCATGAGCCCTCATTCTCAGGAGGTGTCGGGTTACATTGACTTTAACGTTTCCATGGCAGCACAGAATCTTTGGAGAGTGGTGAGCACAGGATTTTGTTTATTCTTAATCATGAACACATCATCATCATCATTGCCAGCACGGCATGCATGCTGTCAGTGAACGTCATGTATAAACTCCTCGTTACTGTGATGTCAATTTAACATGTCGGTCTCATGTCTGAACAAACAGCCGAGTGAGTCACTTTAATGAAAGTCCTGAGGACAGTTTAGCATTCTGACGATGTCCACAGGCCGTTTCCATTCTCACAATGCTCATGCAGTGTTCAGTGCCTTAACACAATGTTCACATGGCGTCACAGCATTCTAACGACATACACGCGGCATTCACTTACCATTCACACGGTGTTCACATGCTGTACTCACAATGTGCCTGAGTTGTCTTGGAGTATAACAAAATTAAATGATGTCTGTCAATAACATTCAGTAATTTTAATGTCTCGTTATGTTACGTTTCTCTGTAACCTTCAGGTACCTTAGATATTTTTATGTCTCATCACATAATGTTTCTCTGTAACGTTTAGGTACTGTAGGAAGTCTAAAGTCTCGTCTCATTGCAGGACATCTTTAACAGGGAGGCGGAGTCAGAGTCCTGGAAGACGATCCTTTCTGAGGTTCGATTGGTCCACGTCAACACCTCAGCAGTCCTCAAGGTAGCGACAGGAAGTGACCATGTGGCACACTGCTGTTTCCTGTAACCATATAAGGAGGTGATGACCTCTGTGTGTGTGTGTGTGTGTGTGTGTGTGTGTGTGTGTGCGTGCAGCTGAGCGGCGTGTCTCTTCCAGACTGGGGTTTCCGTCAGCTCGAGGTCGTCGCTGACAAACTGTTCAAAGGTCACAGCAGCAGTCTGGGATGGACAGTCGAGGAGCACCGATATGGAACCAGTATGACCTCTGACCTGTGACATCATCACTAAACACAGACACACAGACTGTAGTGATCAGGGTCATTCAGTGTGGGGGCACTAAACTACATGATGTCTTTAGTTTTAAGAATTCAGTGATGCATTTAAGTACAGTTTGATTTTTTCTTCTTTGTCATGTGTGTGCAGGTCAGGAGCAGAAGGAGAGGGAGGCGGAGCTTCATTCTCCGACTCACATTGACGTGGACAGAAAAATTTCCTTCTGGGCCAAATTTTTAGAACTTCAGGTGGGACAGTGAACGCATCATCACTTAATTATCCAATTAGAACACACCTTGATCTCTGCATCACATGAACGTTGATTCAAAGTTTTGTTTTAACTTTATTGAACCTGTGAGAAGAACAAACCGTCAGTGACGATCACACAGACTAAACATTTTCCTCTCCTCAGAGATCACAGCAACTTTATTATTGAGATCACAGCAACTTTATTATTGTCAACGATGAAACTAACTTGATCATCTACAGCAGCACCTGATGTCACGTGTTACCATGGCAGCAGAGTGACTGATGATGTCACGTGTTGTGTTACCATGGCAGCAGAGTGACTGATGATGTCACGTGTTGTGTTACCATGGCAACAGTGTGACTGATGATGTCATATATTGTCACAGTGGAAGATGCTGACGGTGAAACAGGAAGACTCTGAGCACAAATACAGCTCCTCCCCACTGGAGTGGATCACCATGGAAACAAACATCGCATACTGGCTGCACTCCTCCACCAATGTAACACACACACACACACACACACACACACACACACACACACACACACACACACACACACACACAGGGTCACAGTACACACTCCTGTTTTGTCTTCTGATTGGCTGTCTGTGTCTCAGGCTCAGATCCATCTGATTGGTAACCCTGTGTCATGGGGCATGGCGAACTTCAGCCTGCTGGCCTATCAACTGCTGGCAGCCGTTTACCTGTTGAGAAGGAGGCGGGGCTTCAAAGACCTCCCTGATGGTACTCACACAAACACACACACACACACACACACTTAATCATTCAATCAATCAGTTTTATTTATAAAGCCCAATATCACAAATCACAATTTGCCTCACAGGGCTTTACAGCATACGACATCCCTCTGTCCTTAAGACCCTCACAGCTGATCAGGAAAAACTCCCCAAAAAACCCTTTAACGGGGAAAAAACGGTAGAAACCTCAGGAAGAGCAACTGAGGAGGGATCCCTCTTCCAGGACGGACAGACGTGCAATAGATGTCGTACAGAACAGATCAGCATGATAAATTAACAGTAATCCACATGACACAATGAGACAGAGAGAGAGAGAGAGAGAGAGAGAGAGAGAGAGAGAGATGCAGGTAATGACAGTAGCTTACAACAACATTAATGAAAGTAATAATATTATAGTTATAGTTCTGGCTACTGTGGTACAATATGTTGAAAGTATGTATTAATATCTGGCAGTATACATGTGTGACAATAGTCATATGTGTATAATAACAGTAGAAGTATGACTAATGACTAATGATGGCAGCAGCAGCAGCAGGAGGCATCTGGCAGGACCACGGCAGCAGCACAACCACACACGTCACGCTGTCCAGGCACCGCTGTGATATGAGTTAATCTGAGAGACAGTGGAGCACAAAGGCTCCGGAGAAGAAGCCGAGTTAGTGACATCCAGAATGGCCGAGTTAGCAAGATGCAGTAATAGAATACCAGAGAGAGAGAGAGAAGGAGAGAAGGAGAGAAGGTGGCCGGTGTATTATAGAGGGGTCCTCCGGCAAACTAGGCCTAAGTCAGCCTAACTAGGGGCTGGTACAGGGCAAGCCTGAGCCAGCCCTAACTATAAGCTTTATCAAAGAGGAAAGTCTTAAGTCTAGTCTTAAATGTGGAGACTCCTTCATCATCATCATGTTTTAAAGGTTTCTCCTTAAGTACGACCCTTCCTGTATATTTGTATGTATATTTCTCCTTAGCTGAAGGACTTAGGGCCCGTCCCAATACCCCCCTTAGCCCTACCCCTTAGTACTACTGCATAACATTTTTTTATTGCTATTCACGATGTCTAGATTGGAGTTGACAGAAAGCTAGTCAGCTAACTAACGTTACCGTTGTCAGGTTGCTTGTTAGCTAGCTAACTCGCTCGCACTATCTGGTGTCTGTCATCTGTCCTGTTCTGCAAAATTGTCGGATTTTTCATATTACGATATGATGCTAGCTAGTATAACTATGCTGCTCGTAATGTTAGCTGGTTAGCTAGCTAGCAGAAGTCCTCTGTCGTACGTATCATATCGTTGTCTGACGTTCATCAAATGAAGCATGATGAATACAGCAATGAGAACTCAGCTGGAGACTCCATTGTAGATGCCGGTTGGAAATGTAGATGGCTCGCAGCTTCCTGCTTAAAATAGTTACGTATGCGTGAACGTAACCGACGCGGTGACGTAGTGAGTGGTGTCCCACTTCCTAGGGAAAGAGTTCAACCCCTACCCCTCGTTGCTTCATTTCGAGGGCCAAGGGGTAGTGGGCAAGGGCTGGGGGGGTATTGGGATTGGGCCTTACTCTAGAGCAGGTGTGGCCAACCCTGCTCTAGAGTGTTGCACAGAATCCTTTAACAGGTTTCCTTAGTTGAGTGAAAAACATTAAGGCATTTAAAGACATTTTAAAGCCATTCAATTTCGCAGTTTCTATGGAGACCATTTGTTTGTTTGCACTTGTGAATCCTTAACTTGTTTTGTGTCACAGTTTAACTAACTTAAAGTAATTCCTTAGTTGTAAGACTGAGATAGAAGAAAAACCCTTTAATACTTAAGGTAAAAATATAAGAAAATGAAAAAAGACAACACGCACTCTCAAAAAAGAAGAAAAAAGTCTGGAGGTGCTCAGCCACAGAACAACAGTATACAACAGTCTTCTTGAGGCAGACACTTGTCGAAACCAGTCTGTGTGTTTAATCGCCTGTACCAGCAAGGTATTAAAAGTTTGTAACGAAGGACACCGAGTGTTGCTGGCTTTTTCTTGTTTAAAAATATAAGAAAACCTTAAGGGAGAAGACTAAAGGATGTTTTGTAAAACTGGCCCTGAGATGTTCCTTAAATATCATCCTATGTGTGTGTGTGTGTGTGTGTGTGTGTGTGTGCGCGCGCGCGTGTGTGTCCAGGTGTGTGGGGTCAGTTCGTGTGTCTTGGTTGTGTGTGTGTCGGTGGTTGGTTGGTAAACTTCCTGCCGTTCCTCCTGATGGAGAAAACTCTCTTCCTGTATCACTACCTGCCCGCCCTCTGCTACCTGCACCTGCTGAGCCCCGCCCTGCTGGAGCACACACACACTCACCTGCTCAGGTATGCACACACACACACACACACACACACACACACACACACACACACACACACACACACACAGACACACAGTAAATGAATGTTGATGTAAAATTTGTGTGTGTTTGCAGCAGAGCGACACATCGGCGTGCACTGTGTGTGTGCGTGTCGGCGGTGTTGTTGTCCGTCTTCCTGTCATATCGAACCTTCTGCCCTCTGACCTATGGCAGCCCTGAGCTGTCGGCCAATCAGCTGCAAGGACTGAAGTGGAGAGACTCTTGGGACATCCTGTACCGCCGCCGGTAGACAGACAGACGGACAGAGACATGTCTCCGTCAGAGGGACAGGGTGACTGACACTCTGAGTCCTGATCAGTCAGCCAGAACTTATTCTCCCACAATGCACTGCACAGAGGACACGGAGGAGAGCGGAGGTGGAACAGACCCAGGAGCTGAGGTTTCATCGTCACAGTTTGACGCATCACTTCCTGTCATTGTGACAGTGAGGATGTGTTTGACTCGTGGTCGTGGAGACTGATCAGACGTCTGACTGAAAACTGAACGAACTGAACGTCAAACTTTTCGTTTTCAAACTGGAAAATAAATAAAAAGATGTCGAGTGAATCTCTGTTGTTTTATTTCGATGTGTTCTGATCTGATCTGAGAGCAGCTGATGGCACACCTCATCCTCTGATTGGCTGGCGGTCAGCTGACCAGTTTATAAAGCTGAAGAAGCAGAAGAACGATCTGAAGTTACATTTCTGTTTTTATGGTTTGATATATTTCAGGATTTATTCTGTAAACACGTCCCACGTGTTCAGATTTATTTATTCATTAAAACAGTCAAATCTGTTGAAGCAGATTTTTCTACAAACTCAGTCACAAACTTTTTATTTGTTGATAATAATAATTCATGTTTACAGGATGTTTTTACACAGTAATGTAGAAAATATTCAACCAGCAGAAGATGATATGATCATATTAAATGTTTCTGCATGTTCACAGACAATATGTTTTAAATTCATCTAATAAAGTCTGAGTATGACGGGAAACCAGGAGCCATAATTGGGTGTGAATGCGAATGTTCTACAGATTTGGAATTCTTTATTGCCACATGATTATTATTCTGCACACTTTTTGTGTCGCCTAACTACTTCATAATACTTAAACATATTCAAACGCGTAAGTATTAATCTCAATTAGGACGTGTGCTTCTATTCAGAATTTTGAAATCATTCATACTTTCCGAAATATTCAACGTTTTGCGGAAATGTTTCCCCATCAAATAAATGGAAGAATGTTCAAACTTCACAGAATTCAAGATTTTTTTCAAGCATCTTAAAAACCTATTTCCTCATTCATACTTTCACGTAGAAACTCCAAACTTCAAAATGTTCATTATCTTTCTGACATTCTTACATCCATTCAGCCTTTAAATATCATTCATACTTTTAAACTATTCAGACTTGACAGGACGGTCACGCCTCCCTAATATTGGCTGATTGACAGATCAGCTGATAAAGATGCGTCACAACCACCACTAAGTGAAACTTATGAGGAAGGCGGAAGTTTCCGCCGAAACATGTCAAGGTATGTAATATCCTAACATGTCTGACATAAAAGAACAACTAAAGTCATTATCATAAACTAAAGATATAATGAACATCATTGAACTAATACTGTAATTTGAATGCAGTCATTTAAAGCAAGAGAAAATATCTGAAAATAATGTTTTTATTACCACTTTGAATCGAAGTATCAACAAGACTTATTTATTTTAGTTAAAAGCAAGAGAAAATATTTAAGGCCTCAGACTGAGCCCAGTCATTTTAAACAGACAGAAAGATGGCGGAACCACACAGCGGAGCGACCGGAAGTGATACGGTGGGGAAGACAATGAAAAGCGGACACGCGGATGTTAGGTTTGTTTTTTATATTTGTCAGTTTAAATTACAGAATTTGATCATGTTAAACTACAGATTGTTGGTTCCGCTCATCGACATTAGAATCAAACCTGTTTTTTTTTATTAGAAACGTTTAAACCGGAACTACATGCGAACGGAGAAGAAGATGTCCCGCCGCACAGCCTGCTGGGTAATATGTTAAAGACAGCGCTACTTTGATTGGAGCTCCGCGGCGCGTGCAGGCAGAGAGTAAAGACACAATAAAGACACACAGTGAAGACAGAATAAAGACAAACGGAGAGTTTAATGAAGAGACGGAGACACGGAATACGAGACGGAAGCTGCTGAAGGTCAGAAAGTGTCTATGTATTACTGCGTGTGTATGTTAGCTGCTAATGTTAGCATCACAAACTACTGACAGAGTGACGTTACTGCACCGACATCCTCAGTGCTGCTGCAGATACGACTGACACTACAGTTACTACTGACACTACAGTTACTACTGACACTACAGATCAGATACTACTGACACTACAGTTACTACTGACACTACAGATCAGATACTACTGACACTACAGTTACTCCTGACACTACAGTTACTACTGACACTACAGATGCTAATGACACTACAGATACTAATGACACTACAGTTACTCCTGACACTACAGTTACTACTGACACTACAGATGCTACTGACACTACAGATACTCCTGACACTACAGTTACTCCTGACACTACAATTACTACTGACACTACAGATACTTCTGACAGTACAGTTACTACTGACACTACAATTACTACTGACACTGCAGATACTCCTGACACTACAGTTACTCCTGACACTACAGTTACTAATGACACTGAGTAGTGTCAGCAGTGTCAGTACTTTCAGTAGTGTCAGTACTTTCAGTAGTGTCAGCAGTGTCAGTAGTGTCAGTACTTTCAGTAGTGTCAGCAGTGTCAGTACTTTCAGTAGTGTCAGTACTTTCAGTAGTGTCAGCAGTGTCAGTAGTGTCAGTACTTTCAGTAGTGTCAGCAGTGTCAGTAGTGTCAGTACTTTCAGTAATGTCAGCAGTGTCAGTAGTGTCAGTACTTTCAGTAATGTCAGCAGTGTCAGTAGTGTCAGCAGTGTCAGTAGTGTCAGCAGTGTCAGTACTTTCAGTAATGTCAGCAGTGTCAGTAGTGTCAGCAGTGTCAGTAGTGTCAGTAGTGTCAGTACTTTCAGTAATGTCAGCAGTGTCAGTACTTTCAGTAATGTCAGCAGTGTCAGTAGTGTCAGTACTTTCAGTAGTGTCAGCAGTGTCAGTAGTGTCAGCAGTGTCAGCAGTGTCAGTACTTTCAGTAGTGTCAGTAGTGTCAGTAGTCCTGTGTACCTTGCTATTGTATAAGGGAGATCTCAGTCAATCAAACTTCAAACTGAAGGGAATCTACTGATATTTTATTAATGAATATTAACAGAGACAGTGAGTTGTGTCTTCTGCTTCTCCTCAGTGTTACTCTGTTCTTACAGTGTTTGACTGTGTCCACTCAGCTCTGGGTTCTCTCATGCCAATATCACACTCGAGTCACATGATCTAACTTTGTGACTTTAATCAAACAGAAATGCAGCTGACTCTGGCTTTAACACCAGTGACTCGTGACTTCACTCGGACTTGAGCCCAAGGCCCTTTTTAACAGGAAGTTACTGTGTGTGTGTGTGTGTGTGTGTGTGTGTGTGTGTGTGTGCGTGCGTGTGTGTGCGCACGCGTCCACAGACATGTCAGTGTCTCTGTCCGCAGAGAGGGACAGGATCCAGAGACAGGTGGAGGAGCTGGAACAGATTCTCTCTGCAACAAACACTGAACAGGAACTGCTGAGCAGTGAGACAGGTACCTGTCAGTCTCTGTCCACCTGTCTGTCTGTCTGTCTGTCTGTCTGTCTGTCTGTCTCTTTCTAACAGTGGTCTTGTGTCTCTGCTTAGGTGATGAATCAGATGATGATGACTCGCAGGAAGAGGGGAGACAGGTAACACAGACGCTCTTTAGTTACCATGGCAACATGTCTGAATAAACTACTTCCTCTGAGTTAAAAACAACACTGATGTCAACATTAATGACAACTAATGATAATAATAATAATAATAATAATAATAATAACAACATTATTATTAATAATAACTGCAGGTCAGTGTGTAGGTCAGTCTGTAGGTCAGTGTGTAGGTCAGTCTGCAGGTCAGTGTGTAGGTCAGTGTGTAGGTCAGTGTGTAGGTCAGTGTGTAGGTCAGTCTGCAGGTCAGTGTGTAGGTCAGTGTGTAGGTCAGTGTGTAGGTCAGTCTGCAGGTCAGTGTGTAGGTCAGTCTGTAGGTCAGTGTGTAGGTCAGTCTGTAGGTCAGTCTGCAGGTCAGTGTGTAGGTCAGTCTGTAGGTCAGTGTGTAGGTCAGTCTGCAGGTCAATGTGTAGGTCAGTGTGTAGGTCAGTCTGCAGGTCAGTGTGTAGGTCAGTCTGTAGGTCAGTGTGTAGGTCAGTCTGTAGGTCAGTGTGTAGGTCAGTCTGCAGGTCAATGTGTAGGTCAGTGTGTAGGTCAGTCTGCAGGTCAGTGTGTAGGTCAGTCTGTAGGTCAGTGTGTAGGTCAGTCTGCAGGTCAGTGTGTAGGTCAGTCTGCAGGTCAGTGTGTAGCTCAGTCTGTAGGTCAGTGTGTAAGTCAGTCTGTAGGTCAGTCTGCAGGTCAGTGTGTAGGTCAGTGTGTAGGTCAGTGTGCAGTCTGACCATCACTCAACAGTGTGTGTGTGTGTGTGTGTGTGTGTATGTGTGTGTGTGTGTGTGTTCAGTCTGCAGCAGGTCTGTTGGCTCAGAGAGAGAAGATCCAGAAGGAGATCCAGAACTTGGAGAACGTCCTTGGACCACAGAGTCCTACCTGTCTGTCAGGTACCTGTCTGTCCCTGTGTGTGTGTGTGTGTCTGTCTGTCTCCATTAACAATGATCCACTGATTGTTGTGTGTTTCTGTTCAGATGATGATGATGATGTCAGCAGCAGCAGTGAGGAGGTCAGTAACATCTGAACCAAACAATCCACTGATACAAAGAATGACTAGATTAATATCTGAATATAAGACTGTTGGTTTTACTAATCACTCTGTCTGTCGTCTGTCTGTCGTCTGTCTGTCTCCTCAGAGTGAGCTGGGTCTGTCTATGTCAGCAGAATCATGTCTACAGATGAACCTGGTCTACCAGCAGGTCGTTCAAGAGACACTGGACCAGCTGGAAACACTACTGACACACAACCACAGACTGCAGGTCAGTACTGACACACAACCACAGACTGCAGGTCAGTACTGACACATAACCACAGAGTGCAGGTCAGTACTGACACACAACCACAGACTGCAGGTCAGTACTGACACACAGTCACAGACTGCAGGTCAGTACTGACACACAACCACAGGCTGCAGGTCAGTACTGACACATAACCACAGAGTGCAGGTCAGTACTGACACACAACCACAGACTGCAGGTCAGTACTGACACATAACCACAGACTGCAGGTCAGTACTGACACACAACCACAGACTGCAGGTCAGTACTGATACACAACCACAGACTGCAGGTCAGTACTGACACACAACCACAGACTGCAGGTCAGTACTGACACATAACTACAGAGTGCAGGTCAGTACTGACACACAGTCACAGACTGCAGGTCAGTACTGACACACAGTCACAGACTGCAGGTCAGTACTGACACACAACCACAGACTGCAGGTCAGTACTGACACACAACCACAGACTGCAGGTCAGTACTGACACATAACCACAGAGTGCAGGTCAGTACTGACACACAACCACAGACTGCAGGTCAGTACTGACACACAATCACAGACTGCAGGTCAGTACTGACACACAACCACACACTGCAGGTCAGTACTGACACATAACCACAGAGTGCAGGTCAGTACTGACACACAACCACACACTGCAGGTCAGTACTGACACACAACCACACACTGCAGGTCAGTACTGACACACAATCACAGACTGCAGGTCAGTACTGACACACAACCACACACTGCAGGTCAGTACTGACACACAACCACACACTGCAGGTCAGTACTGACACATAACCACACACTGCAGGTCAGTACTGACACACAACCACACACTGCAGGTCAGTACTGACACATAACCACAGACTGCAGGTCAGTACTGACACACAATCACAGACTGCAGGTCAGTACTGACACACAGTCACAGACTGTAGGTCAGTACTGATGATTTGTCATGTCTCTGTAGAAGGAGCTTCTGTCTCAGCTGTCTGGACCAATCAAAGAGTCTTCTAGGGAACAGCCCGCCCCCTCCTCCTTCCAGCAGCCAATCGGCATGTACCTGGGCCGCTTCCTCAAACCGTACTTCAAGGACAAACTGACAGGACTGGTGAGAATCACAGACAGATATAATCACAGACCTGTGATCTTCTCGGTGTCGCTCTGCTCTGTGTAACCACAGTCTCTGTTGACAACTGACCAATGAGACGCTGTACTTGTCTGTCTTCAGGGTCCTCCAGCCAATCAGGAGACGAAGGAGAAGGCCAGCAGGTTGACCGGCTGTCTGGACGACAAGAAGCTGAAAATGAAACGATGTGAGAATAAAAACAAACAGGTCATTAAACTCTGTTGATCACGGAGGAAGTGACATCACATCAGAGTGTCAGCTGATCTGTAGCTGAGGGACGTTCAGGGTCCTCACTTCACTTCACACCTGACAGACTAACACACTCTGCACCTGTATAACACCTGTCACATGTCACCTGTCTCACACACTGATGAATGAACATACAGCGGCCATTTGTTTTCACCTGCAGATTATTTCCCCAGAGGATAACCTCGTCTCTGTCTGTCTCTGTGTCTCTGTGTCTCTGTCTGTCTGTCTTTGTATCTCTGTCTGTCTCTGTCTGTCTGTCTTTGTGTCTCTGTCTGTCTCTGTGTCTCTCTCTGTCTGTCTCTGTGTCTCTGTGTGTCCAGGGGGGAGCTGGCAGAAGACCCTGTTGATCAACTCCATAGCCAAAGACAGTCTGAGGAGACTCATCCAACCCAAACTTTCTAGGTAACACCTGAACACAGCCCATCTGTTTCCATGGCAACAACTCCTCAGCGTCATGACAACCATCAGTAGAATATACACAGCAGTACTGTACACAGTCACTGACTGACAGTACTGCTGTGTCTTATAATAACCTGTGTGTCTCTGTCTGTCTCTGTGTGTGTCTCTGTGTCTGTGTGTGTCTCTGTGTGTCTCTGTGTGTGTCTCTGTGTCTGTGTGTGTCTCTGTGTCTGTGTGTGTCTGTGTGTCTCTGTGTGTGTCTCTGTGTCTGTGTGTGTCTCTGTGTGTCTCTGTGTCTGTGTCTGTCTCTGTGTCTGTGTGTGTCTCTGTGTGTGTCTCTGTGTGTCTCTGTGTCTGTGTGTGTCTCTGTGTCTCTGTGTGTCTCTGTGTGTGTCTCTGTGTGTCTCTGTGTCTGTGTGTGTCTCTGTGTCTCTGTGTGTCTGTGTGTGTCTCTGTGTCTCTGTGTCTGTGTGTGTCTCTGTGTGTGTCTCTGTGTCTGTGTCTGTCTCTGTGTCTGTGTGTGTCTCTGTGTCTGTGTGTGTCTCTGTGTGTGTCTCTGTGTCTGTGTCTGTCTCTGTGTCTCTGTGTGTGTCTCTCTGTGTGTCTCTGTGTGTCTCTGTGTCTGTGTGTGTCTCTGTGTCTCTGTGTGTCTGTGTGTGTCTCTGTGTCTCTGTGTCTGTGTGTGTCTCTGTGTGTCTCTGTGTCTCTGTGTGTCTGTGTGTGTCTCTGTGTCTGTGTGTGTCTCTGTGTGTGTCTCTCAGGGTGGACTACCTGAGTCAGAAGTTGTCCTCAGCGGCAGAGACGGACAGACAGCAGCTCAGACAGCAGATGGACAGTTTGGAGAAAGAGATTGACCTGATCAGGTTTGTTCTTCATCTGTCTCTGTGAGGACCTGCTGACACTGTGAGGACATTTTGTCTCGATCCAGAAACAGGGTCAGGTGGTATCAGAGTATTTAGAGATGGTGATCCCAACGATCTGATTTTTAACACCGTCAAAAATACAGATGCTCATCATTGTGTTAACGTCACTCTGGAGAGGCTGCACTCAAGATGTTTTACATGTAGTGAACATCATTCTCCACCAGAGGTCAGTGTGGTGCAGCAGGCGGCTGAGCTGATGGTGAGTGGTGGAGATAAATGTAACAGGACCACCTGTAAACAGTCGTGTCCTGCCTGCAGCAGCAGGACTAAGAATATTTTACATCTAACTCAGAGTTTATTTCAACCAAACCAGAGCTGCTGATCGTTGGAACAGCGGACTGCCATAAAACTTCTATTTGTAGCCCATATTAGGGACAAACGATAACATCAATACGTTATCGGTTTCAGACGATATCGACTCCAAATTAACTATCAGAACTGCCCGACATGCCTTTTCTTGTTCAACACAGTGAATGAACTTTGTCCCAAAGCTGCTGCTATATTTCTCTTCACGTTAATGAAGGAGATTCCTCCAGCTGTGACGGACACGACAGACACAGTTAGACTCTGTGACGGAGGGGGAGTGGGTGGGGTCAGGTTTTGGAAAGGCCCTCTGTACACAGTGTGTGTCTTCAGTGGCGGTTCTAGCCTAAATGGCGCCCTGGGCGTCCCACCCCCCCAACGGCCCCCCCGCTCCCCCCTGAAGGTCAAGTTAATTTTATTTTCTATACAGCTCCAGATCACGTAAGGTTACCTTTCCTACAGAACAGGTCTACACCTGTCCTGTTATTGATCTAATAAATATTCTTATCTTATTTACATGAAGGTCATTTCTGTCTCTACATAGTCGCACGTTTACAATCCTCCTCTGCTCTCTGTATCGCCCACAGCAGAGTTCGGCCCCAATACACGCACACACACACACACACACAGACACGTGCGCGCACTTACAGGTGAGCACACTAGAGCGCAGCTCGGGCCGCATTTTCCTGACCGAAGTTTGTTACCTGACATAGTTATTGTTATGCACAGTGTGTAACACGCTGCTCACGCAGCAGCTCAGCACTACAGTCAGTTGGAGCGGAACCTGTGTTGCATTCAGGCGTTGTCACGTAAATAACAAGTACCAGCACTTGAATAGGTCATAGCACAACACAGCAGCATGTCAAGTGGGCTGAACCCGAGCAAAATTCTGCTGCCCCCCCCCACACGTCGTGACAAAGTGCCGCCCTGGGCAAACGCCCATTGGGCCCATATCAGGATCCACCACTGTGTGTCTTTATTAACTCTTACGTGTGAACCTGGAGTACAACTCCTGATGTTGTTGTTCAGCTTCAGCGTCTGTGGATCTAGTTTATAAAAGACGAAGCAAAGAAACACAGAACATAAACTAACCTCACCAGGAACATCAGACAGGTCGCACCACTGTGTTTGACTTCATAGCTTTAAACTTTACTGCTGAACATAACGTTTCCTGATGTTGTTGTTGTTGTTGTCAGGGTAACGTCACGGTGAGTATGTCTGTAGAGCATAGACACAACTGTAGCTTAAAGCTAACTGACTGTCTCCATGGCAACATCATAGACATTATTCATATGTCTGTTGAAAACCTGTGGATCTGTTTATAATGTGAGTCTGTCTCTGATTGGTCAGAGCGAAGAAGGAGGAGGAGCTCCTTGGTGATCGATATGATGAACATGATTGGCAGAAAATCTCCAATATTGATGTGAGTGGAAAAATCAACCAATCACAGAGCAGAGTGTAGAAGCACCTGACTGTCAACATTAACCTCTCTTCCTCATCTGCTCCTCCTCCCCTGTCCACACCTCCTCTCCTCTCCTCTCCTCCTCAGTTTGAGGGCACGAGGGATGCTGAGGACATCCGTAGTTTCTGGCAGAACTACCTCCACCCGTCCATCAACAAGACTGCGTGGAGTAAGGAGGAGGTGCACCAGCTGAAGGAGGTCAGCAGGAGACATGTAGAGAGAAACTGGGAGACCATCGCTGCAGAACTGGGGGTGAGGAGGAGCTGCTGTCCGCCTGTCTTCCACCCATCAGTGTTTCGATCTCTCTGACCCGTCTGTCTCTGACCCGTCTGTCTCTGACCTGTCTATCTCTGACGCGTCTGTCTCTGACCCGTCTGTCTCTGACCTGTCTGTCTCTGACCCGTCTGTCTCTGACCCGTCTGTCTCTGACCTGTCTGTCTCTGACCCGTCTGTCTCTGACCTGTCTCTCTCTGACCCATCTGTCTCTGATCCGTCTGTCTCTGACCCGTCTGTCTCTGACCCGTCTGTCTCTGACCTGTCTGTCTCTGACCCGTCTGTCTCTGACCTGTCTCTGACCCGTCTGTCTCTGACCTGTCTCTCTCTGACCCATCTGTCTCTGATCCGTCTGTCTCTGACCCGTCTGTCTCTGACCCGTCTGTCTCTGACCCGTCTATCTCTGACGCGTCTGTCTCTGACCCGTCTGTCTCTGACCTGTCTGTCTCTGACCCGTCTGTCTCTGACCTGTCTGTCTCTGACCCGTCTGTCTCTGACCTGTCTGTCTCTGACCCGTCTGTCTCTGACCTGTCTCTCTCTGACCCGTCTGTCTCTGACCCGTCTGTCTCTGACCCGTCTGTCTCTGACCCGTCTGTCTCTGACCCGTCTGTCTCTGACCTGTCTGTCTCTGACCTGTCTCTCAGTTCAGTTCAGTTTTATTATGAATGTCCCAAAGTTAGGTTGCAGCTTCATAGAGGCACAAAGACACACTCATAAAAACATGGAAAGACAGAACATAACATGGAGACAATACAAGTAACGTGCACACAGACAGCAGTTAGCGAGCAGCATGCTAGCACACACCAAGTCAACCAGACTGCCAGCTGACTCCCATTAATATTTATATTGAATAAACTAGAATAAGATAAAAATAATAAATATGGTACGAGTTCTGTAAGTGTACAGAGTGACAGTAAGACACACAGTGACCAGTAAAGTGCAATCTCTCAAAGGTTCGATCAAGAACAAAGTGCCAGTCAATACATAGCATAAACAATGACAACAACAAACAACAGTGAGTAATTTAAGACAACGGCGGCAGATGCAGCTACGTACACAGCTATGAATGACATTACTTCCTTCCCTCAGCAGCATTCAATGCTCAGATACAGACGGGAATAAAAGAGTATTTGTACCTGTTTTCAGTGGGCCGTGGGACACACAAGCGAAGGCCGGATGGAAGGAGCCTATGCTCAGAACTGAGTGGGTGAACAACATCCGAGCGAATCGACGGAGCTTTCAAGAGCACCTGTCTGTTAAAGATGTGATCTGGGCTATCCAATTGGGTGCCGACTACCAAAGAGGCCACTGTCACCATTTTCTGAGGGAATTCTTATTCTCGATGCAAAGATTACCATAGCAACAGATAAAAGAAAAAGAGATGAGAGATTCAATATAAGCGCTGTAGAACATTTTCATTAGAGTTTTGTCGACTTAGAACTTAGCCAATTTCTTCAAGCAGTGTAGGCGTCGCTGATCCTTCTCACACAACATGTCTGTGTTAGGTCGAATTTCAACTTGTCATCTGTTATCGTGCCCAGATGTTTATAGTTGGTCACGATGTCAATCAATCCATCAATCAATCAATTTTATTTATAAAGCCCAATATCACAAATCACAATTTGCCTCACAGGGCTTTACAGCATACGACATCTCTCTGTCCTTATGACTCTCACAGATTGTCACCCAGTAGAGCTGGACGTATGGTGTTGAACGCACTAGAGAAATCAAAAAACATGACCCTCACAGTGCTCGCCGGCTTATCCAGATGTGTGTAGACACGGTTGAGCAGGTAGATGATGGCGTCCTCAACTCCAAGTCGGGGCTGATAGGCGAACTGGAGGGGGTCCAAAAGTGGCTTGACCATGGGCCAGAGCTGCTCCAAGACGAGTCTCTCCAGGGTCTTCATGATATGGGAGGTCAATACCACGGGTCTGTAGTCCTTGGAGCCACTGGGACGCGACGTCTTTGGCACAGGAACGAGGCAGGATGTCTTCCACAGCAAGGGGACCCTCTGGAGACTCAGGCTCATGTTGAAGACATGCTGAAGTACTCCACATAGCTGGGGGGCACAGGCTTTGAGCACCCTGGGGCTGACACCATCAGGGCCTGCAGCCTTATTTGAGTGGAGTCTCATCAGCTGTCTTCTCACATGGTCAGCAGTGAAGCACACTGTGGAGGTGACGACACGTGGGGGAGGGGTGTAGTCCTCATGATGGAGAGAGCAGTCAGTGTGACCACGGGGGGAGGAGGTGTGAGGAGGAGGAGGAGGGGGGGTCAAGCAGGAGGGTGTTGAGGTGTGAGAGGGAGGAGGAGGAGGAGGGCAGAGTGGGAGATGGTTGACCAAGACAGACAGCAGAAGAGTCAGGGGGGGGATGGGCAGGTCCAGCAGTGTCAAATCTGTTAAAAAACAGATTCAGTTCATTGGCCCTGTCCACGCTGCCTTCAGCTCCTCTGTGGTTGTTGGTCCTGAAGCCAGTGATGGTCCTCATTCCACTCCAGACCTCTCTCATGTTGTTCTGCTGGAGTTTCCTCTCCAGCTTCCTCCTGTACCTCTCCTTAGCCTCCCTTATCTTCATCTTCAGCTCCCCCTGTATTGTTCTCACCTCCTCCCTGTTACCAGCTCTGAAGGCCCTCTTCTTTGCATTGAGGATGGCTTTGATGTCCTTTGTTTCCCACGGTTTGTTATTTGGGTAACAAATCTCGTTTCTTAGTTCCTGTTAGTACACGTGCTGCTGCATTCTGAATTAGCTGGAGAGTTTTTAAGGACTTACTAGAGCTACCTGATAACAGAGAGTTACAGTAATCCAGCCTTGAGGTAACAAAAGCGTGGACCAATTTTTCTGCATCTTTTCGGGTCAGGATAGGCCTAATTTTCACAATATTACACAGATGAAAAAATGCAGTCCGTGAGGTTTGTTTTAAATGAGAATTAAAAGACAAATCTTGATCAAATGTTACTCCGAGGTTTCTTACGGTAGTGCTAGAGGCCAGAGCAATGCCATCTAGAGAAACTATGTCATCAGATAAAGAGTCTCTGAGTTGTTTGGGGCCAAGAACAATAACTTCAGTTTTGTCTGAATACATGTGTGTCTCTCACCTGTTTCTCTCTCAGACGGGGAGGACGGCCTTCCTGTGTCTTCAGACATTCCAGCGTTTTGCCTCGGACTCATTAAAACGAAGTAGTTGGACTCCTGATGAAGACAATCTGCTCAAAGAGCTCGTGGACAAGTTGAGGATCGGAAACTTCATCCCCTACACACAGAGTAATGACATCACACTGTGACATCACACTCTGTGGCTCAATCCCAGTACATCCTCTGCACCTACCACTTAGCCCTTACCTGAAGGGGTAGGGTGTCCTGACTCTTGTTGGGATACTGCTTTCTTACATGTGTCTGTCTCTCTACCTGTCTGTCTCTCAGTGAGTTACTTCATGGAGGGTCGGGACCCAGCTCAGCTGATCTACAGATGGAACCAGGTTTTGGACCCGAGCCTGAGGAAAGGCACGTGGACCAAAGAGGAGGATGAGGTAGGCTGATAGAGGACACATTGGGGACCAGTTATACAAGGGGGGGTGTAACAGAGTGATATTAATATTAGTCTGTCCGTCTGTCCATCAGCTGCTGCTCCAGGCCGTGTCTCACCATGGAGAGAAGAACTGGTGGAAGATCCGCCTGGAGGTTCCCGGACGCACCGACTCCAGCTGCAGAGACAGGTGAGAGCTGATTGAACGATAGAAGGTGTCAGTATGTCCTCAGGTGTGTTCAGACAGGAAGTAACTGTGTGTGTGTGTGCGCAGGTATTATGACTGCCTGAAGGCGGGGACAAAGAGAGGAGCGTTTGACCAACAGGAGGTAGAGCTGCTACTGCGGCTTGTGGACAAACATGGAGTTGGTGAGAGACACACACACATACACAGAGTGTTGGTGCTGAGGCTCATGGGTAATATAGTGTTTAGCAGTCACGCTAAGTGTGCGTGTGTGTGTGTGTGTCTGCCAGGTCGCTGGGCTAAGATTGCCGCAGAGATTCCTAATCGGTACGACGCTCAGTGTCTGAGAGAGTGGAGGAAACTGAGCAGATCAGCAGCTGCACCTGTTGAGGTAAACTCACCTGGTCTAATTCACCTGTAACACCAAAGAAAAAACAAAAACTGATCAGTATCAGGCAGTGTTGATTCTGACAGCAACTTCAGTTTTATTCTGAGTCTTGAGATGAATATGTTTATTAATTTTAGTCCCAGTTAAGTCATATTTTTGTCCTTCATAGTTTTAGTCAACGAAAGTTCAAAACATTTTAGTAACCAACGCCTGACGCTGCTCCGCTCTGACTGTGAAACATCCTGGTGCAGACTATTTACTGAAATTTACCAGCCTGTCACTCATGCTGTATCTGAAGAGAATTGCAAGTGTGGCCATTCTCAGCTTTCAATGTCCGACAGTCCACCACCAACATTTTCATCACGTCTCAAAAGCGAAAATTAAACACAGATTCCGTCTGAGTTTTTATTATCAAGATCTATTTTACGCTCAACAAAAGGGTTGTTGATGAATAATTTTCGTCATGGTTTTGGTCAATGAAATTAACACTGCAGGATAGTACAACATATCATTTAGTTTGTAATGGGTACCAAATAGTAAAAAAACATGTATTGTTCCACCCCCTAATATGCAGATATCTGTTTATAGAGATGACCTTACTGCTGTTTGACGTATTGCTGATGTAGACTTTCTCGCCACTGACTGACCCCAAGTGCTTGTTCAAGTCATTTTTGTGTTCTGGACGAAGATATTTTGTATAACTGAGGTCATTTGGACAGATTTTTACTTATTGAAGGGGAAACGCCCCTCTTCAAAAACATCTGTTTTTCGTGTAGTTGAGGCTGAAACGATATGGAAAGATTTAAACATCTAAGATCCATTAGAGCTGAGCAAACTGGATCTGACGTGAGACTGAATTACAGTCAAAAGCTCCAGAAAAAGTAAGTGGACCTTGAATTGAGAATGTTTTTTTCAGTTGCTGTTTCCAAGGCCAAGACAGAAGTGTTTAACGTGATGTTTGGGAGGAAGTGGAGCCTTTCAAACTGTCCAAAATCTGTTAGAGAAATGTATTTTAAACCCAGAAGATCTACCATATTCAATAAATAATGTTGTTAACGTGGCATCGACAATCAAGGAGAATCAAAATAAATCAGGGCGTCATCAGGGTAAAGTCAAACCTGATGATGTGTCCTGTATTCATCCTGTCCCCGTGTTCATAGGCTTTGTTGTCAAATCAGTCTGGTGCCTGGTTTAACTTCCTCTACAGACAGGAAATCAGAAAACAAATTGCCTAAACAGAATATGTGACTGACTCTAAATCTCTCTGTTGACAGAAAAACAAAAAAAAGAAGAAAACTTCAAAGAGTAGTGGAGTACAGCCAAAGAAGAAGACGAAGATAAGGACGAAGGCAGCTGGTACCGCTAAAAGGAGTATCAGGAGTCGGCTGATGACGCTGAAGGAGGAGGAGGAAGAGGAGGAAGAGGAGGAGAGCAGTGAGGACGAGGGGATGGTGGTGGAGTACATGGACAGTGATGAAGAGGAGAAAAAGAAAAAGAAGAAGAAGAAGAAGGAGGTGGTGAAGGCGGAGAAGGAGTACACCTTTCCTCCCATGCAGGAGTGGATTCCAGTAGAAAAAGCACAGGCACCTTTCACCTTCCTGAGCTTTCGACCAGTGGAGTTACCTTCCTCTGGAGTTACCCACAGTCGTGTGCGGTCGACCATCGTGGGCCAGTTCGGACGTTCTGTGATCATCGGACCAGCTCCCAGAGAGCTGCAGTGGGGGGAGCGCCACAGCAGCAGCACCATGATGATGGTGTCACCTGACCAGCTCCGAGCCCACCTGCGCTCCCAGGAGCACAAATTCAAAACCCGGAGCTCCGGCCCCAGAGGGAGGGCCAGGACCAATGACCAGAACCCACTGGGCCGAGTGACAGACAAGGGGATCTACTACCAGCTGCAGGCCGCCGTGACGCCGTGGATCGGCAACCTGCTGATCCCGCCAAAACACAGGCAGACGGAAGCCGATGTCCTGAGGGAGCGAGCAGAGAAGACCAAGCTCTGCTCGACTCCTGTCTTCCTGCTCCTCCTCCAGACCTTGAACGTGGATGTCGTCGGCTGTAAGGAGATGATAGAGCAGAGGAGGAACAAGGTGGTGTCACTGGCTCCGCCTCAACGCCCTCGCTCCGTTCGTCCAAACACCGTCGCAGGAATCCTGCAGCAGAAGAGAGCCATAAAGGAGGAGCTGCGGGAGTTCAACCAGCAGCACAAACTGATCCTGAAGCAGCTTCAGGAGCTGCAGCAGAAACAGAAACAACAGCTGCTTGGACAGCAGCAACCCCACCTTCCTCATCCCCATCCTCCTCCTTGCCCAACCACGCCCTCTCAGAATTGTCCCCGCATTCTCCTTCAGATGCCTCCTAACATGCATCCTTTGATGTCTCCCATGTCATTTCCTCAGGCCGTCTTCATCCCTCATCCTGTCACGCAGCCTCGCGCTCCCTCTGTCCAGTCCCCCACTGCCCTGAACACATCCCCCTTAGCTCCACCCGAACCTCCTCCTGTGGGGGTCGACTCCTCTCCGTCACCTCCACATCCTGCTCCTCACAGTGTCACTCCTGTCTCTGTTGTCTCAAAGCCTCTGAACACCACATCTACTTCATCTGCCTCTCTCCAACAAGAAGCTCCCCCTTCCACCCAAAACCTGATCACTGCCTCGCCCGCGTCCTCTAACAAACATGTTACTGTTGGTTCTACACCGCCCAGTCATCACGCCCCTCCCTCCACCTCCAGCAGCCCCCGTCACCTGCACTATCATCCTGCCCCTCATCCAAGTAGCATCACCTCGAGTTCACCCAAAGGGAGGGGCCAAAAGGTGGCTGTCTGCAGCAGTCAGAGTGGGGGAGATTTGGGCTGGGCAGGTGATGGTGTGGGTGGGGTGAGTGACAGAATGATTAAAGAAGGAAGGAGGGTTAGGACGCCGAGTCAGAAGGCCAAAGCTCTGCAGGAAGCCACCAAGGCCAAGGTAACTGATCCGCCTTTTCAGAGCTGATGTCATGAGATGACTTGTGAAGTGATTCATTTTAATGACATAAGGCCCCTCGGACGGTCCCCTCAAGACCACCGTAGGATGTTTTTTAAACTTTGTGTACTGGTAATGTGAATTCACTGGTCTGACTGGTCTCTGGTTCATTTCAGGCTGAAGCCAAGAAGAAAGCTGCTTCATCTCCACGAAAGAGAGCTCAGATCCAGACCATCGCTCCTGCTCCTCCTCAGACCTTGGTCCCTCCTCACACTGTTGTCTCTGCTCCTCCCCAGACTGTTGTCGCTGCTCCTCCTCAGCAGGTCTGCACTGTTCCCATCCAGCCCATACGTCAGACTCCTCCCTGCTCCCTGACCAGTCCTCCAACAGCTCCTCAAAGACCTCCTCCTGCCAGGGTCATTTCCTGTCCTCTGACCAAAGCTACACCTCCTTCTGCTCCTCCTCCTGTAGCTGTGAGCCCGTCCTCATCGCCCTTAAACGCCACACCTGCCGGCTCTGACAGGACTGTGTCCTCAACTCAAAACCCCAGTTTAGCCCTGCCCCCCTCCATACAGACCAATCAGCACACTGCTTCCTCCTGGTCAAGCCCAACGGCTCCTCTCCCCAACGATCATGACTACACCTGTTTTAATCTCCCCTCCAGTCATGATGGCTCAAACTCAATTCAGCTGACTCCTGACTCCTCTCCCAACACGCGTCCCAAAGCCCCACCCAGTCGGAGGAAACGAGGGAGGAGGGAGGAGCAGCCGAGCGTGACGAGCAGTCAGGAAGACAAAGGTGTGGGTGGGACAGGTACAGGTGTGATCCAGGAAGGAAGGAGGATTCGGACCCAGACTCCGAAGGCCAGAGCTTTTCAGGAGGCAAAGGTAAGATCTATGTGACCTCCTCGTGGTCTGTCTGCTCTGTCTTCTTGTCTTCAGTTTGCCTCCTCCTCTCAATCCATCTCCACGCAGTCTATCTGCACTCAGTTTGTCTCCTCTCTGTCCATCTCCTCTTCTCAATCTGTCTCCTCCTGTGTCTTTTGTCTCCAGGCTGAAGCCAATAAGAAGAGAACTTCTCCTTCTTCTCCTCGTAAGAAGCGCTGTCGTAAGTCCCGCCCTAAAGAGGAAGTTGTCGCACAGAGCCAGCCGATGACTCCGCTTCCTGGGATCTGTTTACTTACTGATCAATCCATGTGGGTCATGACTCCTGGTGGGCTGGTCAAGTTGGCGGCCTCGCCCCCCGACACACAGCAGGTGTGCGTACCAAGCGCTCCCCTCCCAGCTCTACCCAGCAATAATTTAAACCATCAGCTGGCCACGCCCCGTCAAATCACCAACGGCAGCCTGCGATCAATCGCACCTCACCCCCCTAACCCTGAGCCTGTCCCTGTAGGCCTCCCCGTTCTGAATCAACTGAGCCCTTTTCCTGTCCCGCCCACCTGTGTCTCTAAACCCCTCCCCCCAGGCTTCATCCTGCAGCCCCTCTCAGACCCTGACTCCTCCCCCCAGCCTCCTCTGAAAGTCCTTTTGCCATATAAGGGCACATTCAGAGCAGACCCGGCAGCACCCCCTCCCCTCAGGAGGGAGGCACTGCAGTTTGACCCCTCCCTGATGTTCCTGGAGTCCCAGAAGGTGGTGCGTGATTGGCTGAGCGGTCGTGGAGGAGTGGTGGTACCTGGAGCGGGCGTTGCTCTTCCGTATTTGCCGCCGTTCATCAGCAGTCTGTGTACTCTGAGCGCGCTGCTGCGGGCCAAAGATTCTCTGACCAAATCGTCTCTGCAGCTGCTGAGTCAAGGCTCCGAACCCAGACATTCGACAACCACACCCATACCTGTCGACAGCACTGAGATGACTTCCAGTCCGCCTCCCGACCTGCCTGACTCCACCTCTGACCTCAGACCAGCGCAGGACTCTGAAGGTAACACACCTGAGCGTCACATCCTGCTGCTGCTGCACTTCCTCTATTTGCTACATTTACACGTCTGTTTGTCCACCTGCAGCTCCCTCCGTCAACTCTGACCTCCCACAGGAAGACGAGGAGGAGCTTGTGGCAGTGGTACGTCAGCTGGTGGCGGAGCGTTTCTCAGGTAACCCCGCCTACCAACTGCTAAAGGCTCGCTTTCTGTCCTGCTTCACTATCCCCGCCCTTCTGGCCACCATGCAACCAATCAGAGAGAGGAATATGGCCTGCCCAGCCAATGAGGAGGAAGAGGAGAAGGAGGATGAGGAGGATGATGAGGAGGTGACGGAGCTGAAGAAGATGAAAGAGACAGGAAGACGGAGGAGAGCTGAGGTGAGTTCTGCTGCTCATGGAGGTCAAGATTATTTACAAGTTTTCCACATCAGAGACGCAGGTCAGATCTGAGTAACCCAAAACTCCAGTTTGTTTGATGAGTGTAAACAAGCGTACATTACCCGGGCACGGATCGACGGGTCCGGTAGGACGGTATCTTTAGTATGGGTCATATGTTCTCAATAATGATGTTAACGGTTTAATTGTTTAACGGCTGAGAATATTTTTGACTGGTTACATTGGTCTATAACTACGGAGCTATTCTTTAGTTCACTGCTCTGTGCACCAACCAGGTCTGGTGGGAGCTAATCAGCCAGCAGCAGCAGCACTTATTCAGTGATCACCCCCAGTAACACTGTCTCGCTCCAAAAGCGCTGCGTTGGAAACACTGTGCACTGTGGTTAGCAGTGTTAGCATGGCAATGCTAACAATGCTAGCAGGGTTTTGCGGCTCAAAATTAAGTCACCTGCTCACTGGGACGACCAGGGCAAAGACTGGAGGGTGGCGACCCTGTGGCTGGTTGTTACCTTATGGCAGCTACGTTGTGGTCGTTGGGCTGCAGTAGTTACGGTGCGGTAGTCAAATTGACATCACGAACAAAAGTGATGAAATTACTTTTAATTATAATCAATAGATACTTTTCTGACATTTCTAATTTCATTGGTTCAGTTTATATTAAACACCATTTATTACCATTCATTCATTAATCTCCAGAGATCTGTGCTGCTGTGTGACGGGTCAGGAGCTCCAGCCAATCACTTCTCAGGAATCATCACCAGCACACCTGGACCGGACCGGACTGGATCGGACCAGTAAAACCAGACTGTTACAGATCTAAACGTTTAGTTCAGATCTTCAGTTTCAGCTGAAAAATGATCCTGATTAAATGTGTCAGCTAAGTTAAAAAATGAAGATGAGATGAAACAAATCAGTTTGAGTTTTGACGTTTCAGATTTTCAGAGTTCTTTCATGTCAGGTTTGGGTTCACTGGACCCAAACCTGACATCTTCTTTCTGAAAGTCAAGTTCAGTCAGTTTTTCGTCTTTTCTGAAGATTAAACGAAGAACCTGAAACAATCTTAAGATCTCAGAGTCAACGGGAGCATCTAAAGACAATCTGAAAAATCTGACATTTGAGAGTTGACTGAGTTTTTGAGTCAGAGTCAGATGTCCTGATGACAGAGCTTATAAATCAGCAACTGATCCTCAAATGTCTGAGTGTCCTTAAATGCACCAACACAGACAAAGTTAAAACAAATCTTGTTGTGAATAAATGAAGTTTCAGTCTGCAGGAGGATTTTTCATCAAAACAAACTAAAACTAGTTCATGCTTCAAGGACGGAGATCAGTCAGTAACATGATCAGTTATTGGACAGTCATCAGGAGGGACGTGAAGATGAGTAAAACAAAGTTTCACAGAATAGTTTGGAGCTCTGTGGTGCATTCAGGAACCTCAGGAAAAAAGTGACAAAATTGCACTAAAATATGTTGTTTGTTATTTTTGGTTCTTGCGTGATTTACTTTTTATTCAGCTTTTGTAAAGTTCTGTAATTAGGAGCTGATTATTTTGTAATAAAGAAACAATTATGTGAAATGAAGCTGTGTGTGCTCGTACGTGTGTTTGGGAAGACCAGTTAGTCTTAAAGTGGGACTGTGAATGGACACTGAGGACTGGGGGACATTTCGGACTGTGAGGACATTGTGGATTATGAGGACACGTTTTGGTAAAGCTCATGACTTCCTGTGTGTTTCTATGAATTTTTCTCACAGGTAGATTAACTTGTCACTGTGGGGACACTGTGGACTGTGGGGACATTGTGGACCCAGAGACCACAGATAGACCCACACTGGTGTGGAGTACATGTGGTTAAACTGGTGACTTTGTTCTCTACTTTGTTGGTTTCACTTCAGCTCTGAGAGACTTCCAGGAATATTCAGGAATACAAATCAGCGATGTGACATCACTTCCTGTTTCAGTCAGCTGGTGTTTCCTGTTAGCTCCTGTGACTTCTCTAATCCGTCTCTTCTTCCTCTTTCTGTCACTTTCTGCCACTTCGTGTCCAGATGAACTCAGCTGAGGAGAAATCAAATGCACTTTCTCATTAATCTGTAGAAACCAGAAAACATCATATAAAATATTTTTACTGTTTATAAAATATAAAAACATGTTCGCATATTTGAGGAAAATTAACACAACATTTATCAGAAAATTCAAGAGACATAATTAGAAGAAAAAATAGAAATATTGATTGATTTTCAGCTCAGGTCTCATTTTTCTGTGATCAGTTTAAAATTAAGTTTTTCTTTTTGTCATCAAACTGTGTCTCGTGACATCACAGTGTACCTGAATACTCAGAGGGAGCTGACATCCTCAGGTTTGTTCCTAAAACTTTACCTTTAACATGTGATTCTGATTTTATGTGTCTCATAAATCTGTAATAAGATTCCTTATTTTACCAAACACTTAGCATGTTAGCATGCTAACATCAGCTAACTATCAGTAAACAGTCCAGCTGAGTCTGACAGACATGTCTGTAGTTCTGTGTATTTGATCAGAAATAAATCAAATATCAGACACATTAAAATTAGTTTAAATTATTTTACACATCTATAAATCATGTCTGACAGAAAAAGATCCTGCGGTTCATCCTGAGGGGAACACGAACGAACCATGACTCACATCTAGTCACAGTCTGTCCAAGAGATGGTTCAGTCTGATCAAAGACACACTGACGTCAGCATCAAGTACAAGTACTGCATTCAAACTCTGAAGTAAAAGTACAACAGTATCAGCATCAACATGTACTTGAAGTACCAAAAGTAAAAGTACAACAGTATCAGCATCAACATGTACTTGAAGTACCAAAAGTAAAAGTACAACAGTATCAGCATCAACATGTAGAAGTAATAAGAAACAATATCATATCAGAGCTGTACTCTGTTTTGCAGTAATTAAAGTATAAGTACCTCAGAATGTACTTCTCATCCGGTAAAGAGTGAATCAGCAGAATTACTGATGAGAGATATTGATTGCTGATCACTGATCAGTGGGTCCTGGATACCTGCTGCAGCTGTCAGTGTTTATGTAGATGAAGAATCTTCCAGATGTTGATATCCAGGATCAGCTGATCACCTGAATCATCTCACCTGTGGACAGGTAAACAGCATCACCTGCTTAGGTATGTTAATGAGCTGCAGCTGCAACCTGATTAGTGGATTCAGATCAGAGAGGGTGGAGCCAAAAACAGGAAGTGGCAGAAACCACTTCTTCCTCTGAAAACACAGAAGAATAGACGACAGACGGAGGGACAGACGGAGGGACAGACGGACGGTGAAGGTGTGTTCAAATTGTGTATTCAATGTGTAGTATTACTGTGTGCAGTGTGTGTACTGAGTATGTTGTAATTCTCAGTGTATGTTAGTGCTCTGTGTGTATTAATACTGGGTGTGTACTCAGGTGGAGACAGTATGTATTAGTACTCTGTGTGTATCAGTACTCAGTGTGTGTATCAGTACTCAGTGTGTGTATTAGTACTCAGTGTGTGTATCAGTACTCAGTGTGTGTGTATTAGTACTCAATGTGTGTGTATCAGTACTCAGTGTGTATCAGTACTCAGTGTGTGTATTAGTACTGTGTGTGTATCAGTACTCAGTGTGTGTATTAGTACTCAGTGTGTGTATCAGTACTCAGTGTGTGTGTATTAGTACTCAGTGTGTGTGTATCAGTACTCAGTGTGTATCAGTACTCAGTGTGTGTATCAGTACTCAGTGTGTATCAGTACTCAGTGTGTGTATTAGTACTGTGTGTGTATTAGTACTGTGTGTGTATCAGTACTCAGTGTGTGTATCAGTACTCAGTGTGTGTATTAGTACTCTGTGTGTGTATCAGTACTCAGTGTGTGTGTATCAGTACTCAGTGTGTGTATTAGTACTCAGTGTGTGTATCAGTACTCAGTGTGTGTATTAGTACTCAGTGTGTGTATCAGTACTCAGTGTGTGTATTAGTACTCTGTGTGTGTATCAGTACTCAGTGTGTGTGTATCAGTACTCAGTGTGTGTATTAGTACTCACTGTGTGTATTAGTACTCAGTGTGTGTATCAGTACTCAGTGTGTGTGTATCAGTACTCAGTGTGTGTATTAGTACTCAGTGTGTGTATTAGTACTCAGTGTGTGTATCAGTACTCAGTGTGTGTGCATTAGTACTCAGTGTGTGTATTAGTACTCAGTGTGTGCATCAGTACTCAGTGTGTGTATCAGTACTCAGTGTGTGTGCATTAGTACTCAGTGTGTGTATTAGTACTCAGTGTGTGTATCAGTACTCAGTGTGTGTGTATTAGTACTCAGTGTGTGTATTAGTACTCAGTGTGTGCATCAGTACTCAGTGTGTGTATCAGTACTCAGTGTGTGTGTATTAGTACTCACTGTGTGTATTAGTACTCAGTGTGTGCATCAGTACTCAGTGTGTGTATTAGTACTCTGTGTGTATTAGTACTCAGTGTGTGTATCAGTACTCAGTGTGTGTGTATCAGTACTCAGTGTGTGTATTAGTACTCAGTGTGTGTATTAGTACTCACTGTGTGTGTATTAGTACTCACTGTGTGTATTAGTACTCAGTGTGTGTATCAGTACTCAGTGTGTGTATTAGTACTCTGTGTGTATTAGTACTCAGTGTGTGTATCAGTACTCAGTGTGTGTGTATCAGTACTCAGTGTGTGTATTAGTACTCAGTGTGTGTATTAGTACTCACTGTGTGTGTATTAGTACTCAGTGTGTGCATCAGTACTCAGTGTGTGTATCAGTACTCAGTGTGTGTGCATTAGTACTCAGTGTGTGTATTAGTACTCAGTGTGTGTATTAGTACTCAGTGTATGTATCAGTACTCAGTGTGTGTATTAGTACTCAGTGTGTGTATCAGTACTCAGTGTGTGTATTAGTACTCAGTGTGTGTATCAGTACTCAGTGTGTGTATTAGTACTCAGTGTGTGTATCAGTACTCAGTGTGTGTATTAGTACTCAGTGTGTGTATCAGTACTCAGTGTGTGTATTAGTACACAGATGGAGGAGGTGTGTGAAGACGACCTCTGCTGGCTGCAGTTGGATGATTTCAGGATGCTCCTCATTAAAACCATCGACCCTTCAAGGATCACTCCTTACCTCCGACAGTGTCAGGTATTGCTCCTCCTGCTCTCCCTCCTCCTGCTCTCCCTCCTCCTGTTGCTCTCCCTCCTCCTCCTCCTCTCCCTCCTCCTCCTCCTCTCCCTCCTCCTCCTCTTGCTCTCCCTCCTCCTCCTCCTCTCCCTCCTCCTGTTGCTCTCCCTCCTCCTCCTCCTCTCCCTCCTCCTCTCCCTCCTCCTCCTCCTCCTCTCCCTCCTCCTGTTGCTCTCCCTCCTCCTCCTCCTCTCCCTCCTCCTCCTGCTCTCCCTCCTCCTCCTCCTCTCCCTCCTCCTCCTGCTCTCCCTCCTCCTTCTCTCCCTCCTCCTGTTGCTCTCCCTCCTCCTCTCCCTCCTCCTGCTCTCCCTCCTCCTCCTCTCCCTCCTCCTCCTGCTCTCCCTCCTCCTCTCCCTCCTCCTGCTCTCCCTCCTCCTCCTGCTCTCCCTCCTCCTCTCCCTCCTCCTTCTCTCCCTCCTCCTCCTCCTCCTCTCCCTCCTCCTCCTCTCCCTCCTCTTCCTGCTCTCCCTCCTCCTCCTCCTCTCCCTCCTCCTGCTCTCCCTCCTCCTCCTCTCCTTCCTCCTGCTGCTCTCCCTCCTCCTGCTGCTCTCCCTCCTGCTCTCCCTCCTCCTCTCCCTCCTCCTCCTCTCCCTCCTCCTCTCCCTCCTCTTCCTGCTCTCCCTCCTCCTCCTCCTCCTCTCCCTCCTCCTCCTCTCCCTCCTCCTCCTGCTCTCCCTCCTCCTCCTCCTCTCCCTCCTCCTCCTCCTCTCCCTCCTCCTCCTCCTCTCCCTCCTCCTGCTCTCCCTCCTCCTCCTCTCCTTCCTCCTGCTGCTCTCCCTCCTCCTGCTGCTCTCCCTCCTCCTGCTCTCTCTCCTGCTCTCCCTCTTGCTCTCCCTCCTCCTCCTGCTCTCCCTCCTCCTCTCCCTCCTCCTTCTCTCCCTCCTCCTCCTCCTCTCCCTCCTCCTCCTCCTCCTCCCCCTCCTCCTCCTCCTCCTCTCCCCCTCCTCCCCCTCCTCCCCCTCCCCCTGCTCCTCCTCTCCCTCCTCCTCCTCTTGCTCTCCCTCCTCCTGCTCTCCCTCCTCCTTCTCTCCCTCCTCCTGCTCTCCCTCCTCCTGCTCTCCCTCCTCCTCTCTCTCCTCCTTCTCTCCCTCCTCCTGCTGCTCTCCCTCCTCCTGCTCTCCCTCCTCCTTCTCTCCCTCCTCCTCTCCCTCCTCCTGCTCTCCCTCCTGCTCTCCCTCCTCCTCTCCCTCCTGCTGCTCTCCCTCCTCCTGCTCTCCCTCTTGCTCTCCCTCCTCCTCCTCTCCCTCCTCCTCCTGCTCTCCCTCCTCCTCTCCCTCCTCCTTCTCTCCCTCCTCCCGCTGCTCTCCCTCCTCCTGCTCTCCCTCCTCCTGTTGCTCTCCCTCCTGCTCTCCCTCCTCCTCTCCCTCCTGCTGCTCTCCCTCCTCCTGCTCTCCCTCTTGCTCTCCCTCCTCCTCCTCTCCCTCCTCCTCCTGCTCTCCCTCCTCCTCTCCCTCCTCCTTCTCTCCCTCCTCCCGCTGCTCTCCCTCCTCCTGCTCTCCCTCCTCCTCCTGCTCTCCCTCCTCCTGCTCTCCCTCCTCCTCTCCCTCCTCCTTCTCTCCCTCCTCCTCCTCTCCCTCCTCCTCCTCTTGCTCTCCCTCCTCCTGCTCTCCCTCCTCCTTCTCTCCCTCCTCCTGCTCTCCCTCCTCCTGCTCTCCCTCCTCCTCTCTCTCCTCCTTCTCTCCCTCCTCCTGCTGCTCTCCCTCCTCCTGCTCTCCCTCCTCCTTCTCTCCCTCCTCCTGTTGCTCTCCCTCCTCCTCTCCCTCCTCCTGCTCTCCCTCCTCCTGCTCTCCCTCCTGCTGCTCTCCCTCCTCCTGCTCTCCCTCTTGCTCTCCCTCCTCCTCCTCCTCTCCCTCCTCCTCCTGCTCTCCCTCCTCCTCTCCCTCCTCCTTCTCTCCCTCCTCCCGCTGCTCTCCCTCCTCCTGCTCTCCCTCCTCCTGTTGCTCTCCCTCTTGCTCTCCCTCCTCCTCTCCCTCCTGCTGCTCTCCCTCCTCCTGCTCTCCCTCTTGCTCTCCCTCCTCCTCCTCTCCCTCCTCCTCCTGCTCTCCCTCCTCCTCTCCCTCCTCCTGCTCTCCCTCCTCCTGTTGCTCTCCCTCCTCCTTCTCTCCCTCCTCCTCCTGCTCTCCCTCCTCCTCTCCCTCCTCCTTCTCTCCCTCCTCCTCTCCCTCCTCCTCCTCTCCCTCCTCCTCTCCCTCCTCCTTCTCTCCCTCCTCCTCTCCCTCCTCCTTCTCTCCCTCCTCCTGTTGCTCTCCCTCCTCCTCTCCCTCCTCCTGTTGCTCTCCCTCCTCCTTCTCTCCCTCCTCCTCTTCCTCTTCATCCTCAGGTGTTGATTGGTTGTCCTGTCAGGTGCTTAGTGCGGAGGATGAGGAGCAGCTCTTCAACGACCCCGCCCTCGTCGTCAGGAGGAGAAAAGTCGGTAAGAAAAACGTCTCCATGGAAACCGATTTATTATGTGCCACTGACAGCCAATCACACGGCTCGTATCAGTGATGTCACACAGATCAACTCGTGTCTGAGCCTGAACGCAGCCTGAGATCAGGTCCGAGTCAGTCAGGTCATGTTCTAGTCTCCCATGTTGTGTCTGTCACTGGGTCTCTGTGTCTGACTGACGCAGCTGACCTTTGACCTTCACAGGAGCCCTGCTGGACATCCTGCAGAGGACGGGGGTCAAAGGTCACACGGCTTTCCTGGAGAGTCTGGAGCTGGATTATCCTCAGCTGTACAGCCGCATCACCGGGAAGGAGCCCAACAAGACCTTCAGCATCCTCATCGGTCTGTTTACTTGTTTACCTGTGTTTACGTGTTTACCTGTGTGTTTACTTGTTTACCTGTGTGTTTACTTGTTTACCTGTGTTTACGTGTTTACCTGTGTGTTTACGTGTTTACCTGTGTGTTTACGTGTTTACCTGTGTTTACGTGTTTACCTGTATGTTTACTTGTTTACCTCTGTTTACTTGTTTACCTGTGTGTTTACTTGTTTACCTGTGTGTTTATTTGTGTGTTTACTTGTTTACCTCTGTGTTTATTTGTTTACCTGTGTTTACTTGTTTACCTGTGTTTACCTGCGTGTTTACTTGTTTACCTGTGTTTACTTGTTTACCTGTGTTTACTTGTTTACCTGTGTGTTTACTTGTTTACCTGTGTTTACTTGTTTACCTGTGTGTTTACTTGTTTACCTCTGTGTTTATTTGTTTACCTGTGTGTTTACTTGTTTACCTGTGTGTTTACTTGTTTACCTGTGTTTACTTGTTTACCTGTGTGTTTACTTGTTTACCTCTGTGTTTATTTGTTTACCTGTGTGTTTACTTGTTTACCTGTGTTTACTTGTTTACCTGCGTGTTTACTTGTTTACCTGTGTTTACTTGTTTACCTGTGTGTTTACTTGTTTACCTGTGTGTTTACTTGTTTACCTCTGTGTTTATTTGTTTACCTGTGTGTTTACTTGTTTACCTGTGTTTACTTGTTTACCTGTGTGTTTACCTGTGTGTTTACCTGCGTGTTTACTTGTTTACCTGTGTTTATTTGTTTACCTGTGTTTACTTGTTTACCTGTGTGTTTACCTGTGTGTTTACTTGTTTACTTCTGTGTTTATTTGTTTACCTGTGTTTACTTGTTTACTTCTGTGTTTATTTGTTTACCTGTGTTTATTTGTTTACCTGTGTTTACTTGTTTACCTGTGTGTTTACCTGTGTTTACTTGTTTACCTGTGTTTACCTGCGTGTTTACTTGTTTACCTGTGTTTACTTGTTTACCTGTGTGTTTACTTGTTTACCTCTGTGTTTATTTGTTTACCTGTGTGTTTACTTGTTTACCTGTGTTTACTTGTTTACCTGCGTGTTTACTTGTTTACCTGTGTTTACTTGTTTACTTCTGTGTTTATTTGTTTACCTGTGTTTACTTGTTTACATGTGTGTTTACTTTGTTTACCTGTGTGTTTACCTGTGTGTTTACTTGTTTACATGTGTGTTTACTTGTTTACCTGTGTGTTTACCTGTGTGTGTGTTGTGTAACGTGTTTCTCCAGACACGGCAGGTGAGTCCGGTCTGACTCAGTTCTTGATGTCGGAGCTGAGCCGCCTGCAGAGGGCGCTGCAGGACGAGAGGAGGCGTCGGCAGCAGGCGTGCTCCGTCGCTAAGGAACAGGTGGGTGGTTACTAAGGAAACGTCAGAGACGTACATGTTGTCAGTCTGTGCTGGTTTTAACCCATGTATTTGGCGTGTTGCTGGCGGTGGGTGTGTCAGGAGGTGTGGTCTCGGCAGCAGCAGTTGAGGGACCGTGAGATGAGGAAGTTGACTGAGCGCGTGCAGAAGATCCGGGAGGAGCGTGAGCGTCTGAGCGACGAGGTCAAACAGCTGCGAGATCACAACTACAGTCTGATGGCCGACATCAACGCGCTGAACCAGGAGAAGAGCAACGCCCTGCTCGCCAACAGGGACCTGCAGATAGAGGTCAGCTGACACATGACCTCTGAGACCTGACCCGTTGACCCCTGTCCTTCTGGTTGACCTCTAACCTCTAATCTGTGTGCGTGTGTGTGTGTGTGTGTGTGTGTGTGTGTGCAGGTGGAGCGTCTGAAGCACACGGTGCTGCGAGCTGAGAGTCAGACTCGTCTGCTGAGACGGCGAACACTGAGGCCGCTGCAGGAGGTAGCCACGCCCCCTCACATGTCACATGATCACCTGTGGCCCACTAACACTGTCTCACACTCAGAGGGTGGGGGGGCAGAGCCAACATGGCCGCTCCTCTTTTATTTGCAATGATCATAGACCCTCTGATTGTCAGAGTGTCGACACCTGGAGCAGGTGGAGGTGTGGGCGGAGCTTTAGATCGGGCCAATCACAGTGTTTAGATTCAGTTCAGTTAGTTTTATTGACAAGAACAAAGACATGTAATCACCATCGTATATGATCATCATGCTGACATTAGCCTGTGTGTCTCAGAGCAGGAGTCTGGCTCTGCCCTCCGAGACCTTCTTCCACCCCAACAGACTGGAGGAGCTGAAGGAGAAGGAGGAGAAACAGGAGGAGAAGAAGGAGGAGAAACAGGAGGAGAAGAAGGAGGAGAAACAAGAGGAGAAGAAGGAGGAGAAACAAGAGAAGAAGAAGGAGGAGAAGCAGCAGAAGGAGAGTCCAGCTCCTCCTCAGATGAACCTCCTGGCTTCAATGTTAAGACTGAGGAGAGACCTGCACCGAGCCGAGGAGCAGAGAGCCAGGGTGAGGAGGAGGAGGAGGAGGAGGAGGAGGAGGAGGAGGAGGAGGTGATGAATTAAAGTGACTCGTTAATGAAACTAAAACATGTCGAATCAGACAAAAACATCTGTTGTGTTTCACAGTAAAATCAGCAGAATAAAAGCTGCCGTCGTTCGGTTCTACAAACCACAGATATGTTACGTTTGCCCGTCACTCAGATACATTTACACTTTGTTTTTATAACACTGTGGTTACCGTGGTTACCATGGTCACATTCAGGCACAGAAACACCTGGTCAAAGTTCAGAAAAGTTTGGGATTAAATACTCAGTTATCTTTGCTGTAAACGCAGCGACAGGTTGCTGAAAGTCACGTTTGATCTCTGAAACACCACCTGTTGTGTTGTTCGGTCTCTGTGGTCGGCAGCTCGGCAGGCGTCTCTCCACCACCACCGTCCACCTCCTGATGACACAGTCCCAACAGATGAACTCGTCATATACAGACACTTTGTCTGTGGATCTCAGCGTCAGTCTCTGACATAGGCTCCTCCTGCGGCTGGACGAGGCACACTGAGTGGCGGCACGATCTAAACAGGGAGGAAGTCCCCACAGGACGGGCAGTGGTGGAGGTGAACAGGTCAAACAAACTCCAGACCTCCACCTGAGAGCTCGCCGTTCATGTTCAAGTAAAACTTAATGTCATATAGTGTATAATGACGTAGTGTATCAGTGTAACGAGTGGACGGAGGCGTGGACAGATGATGACTCAGATATTGTTTCCCAGCTTTCATTTTGTCCAGAAGAGACAGTATGGGACATTATTTGTCTTCTGAACTCCTGTTTCTGCAGCTCTGCTCCTCAACACACAGTAACAGTGTTTTACAGCAGAGACTGGAGGTTAAAAGCTGCAGCACTACGTCAGTCACATGACACGAGGCGGCTCGCTGTGAAACACACGGCGGTAAGAAGTTCAAAGAAAAACGTCCACAAAACTCTTATCAGCGGTCAGAAAAACACAAACAGCTGCTGGCGTGACAGAAACAACACGCAGCAATGATTAAAACACAAACCGCTTCATTCAATGTAAAATAGCACTGTGAGAGACAGATGGAGCTACAGGAACTCAGGAGGGACAGAAGAGGTGATGTGCAGCAGGTTAATTTACACAGGAAACATTACAAATAACACAGAGATCAAACTACAAACACTCAACAGAAACTTTAAATGATAAAGCAACAGGAATGAATGAAGTGCACTTATAACTCTGTTACATTAGCATGTTACGCTAGTGACGTATGTCACCTGAGATTACGTTACGTCAGTTGCAACCTATGATGTTTTATCTAAACCTGACCACGAGCTTTTGTCGCCTGAACTTCAGGAAATGAACCTAAAAACAAAGTGTTTTACTGACGCTGTAAGTTTATTTTGAAAAACACTGTCTGTAACGAGCAGAAACATTTCCTGCAAAAATTGAAGTTTATTTTGAAAAGATACATCACATGTAACATGCGTAACTTGACGCAGCATCCAAAACAGGAAGTTACCTCACATGTAGGTCCATGATGGGATTTGACAGGTTGAGATGAGTCGACTCGTACACTACGTCACCTAAAGTCCAGTTCAGACCAAAGATTCACGATGAGACAAGTTGAAACAAACAACTAACTACTGTCAAGGCTCCCTTCTGCAAAGTTGTAAAAAGCTGCTGGTCGACAGGAAGTGACCACCATGAGACGGCGTATCATCTCTAGTCAACAACTCTCTGTGCTTCTGATCTGTAACGTCGACAGGAAGTGACCGCCATGAGACGGCGTATCATCTCTAGTCAACGACTCTCTGTACTTCGTTCTGATTTGCAGCTTTTCAGACTTATTTTGTGGCTGAATATAATTTGTAGCTTCTTAAAATCTGAATGAGGATAGTGATAGTGAGATACTGGCTACAGTGATGAAACAAAACCAGCATCAGATGGACTGTATTCATAATCAATACGCCACAATAATATAAATAACCAGCGCCAGTTCATCAGTCAGTGAGAATGTGTGTGTGGGCGGGGCATAAGCACATACAGCCAGCAGCAGCAGCGACCCACCGTCTGACACCGGCACACCGTGAGGACAGAAACAGAGGAGCACCTGCTGCAGCAAGCCAACACACCGTCTGTGGTCATTTTGACTTGACCAGCTGACTTCACTACAAGCTGATTGGCTGTTGAAACAGGTGACGTGCTTTAAAACCAGCTGAGTGTCAGGTGACACCATCAGCCGGCTTGAGTCCAGCTCAGACGGGCCAGTTCACACCGCTGACACTTTTCTCTGAGAAGTTGTAAAACAGTTTCGTCTCGTCAACAATCTTTGGTCTGAACTGGACTCTAGAAACATCGATGTGATTCATAGCGAACAAATGTGACTTCTGTTTGTTTCAGAGTCAGGAGGAGAAGGAGGAGCTGGAGCTGCTGTCCACTCAGTTGAAAGGAGACGCCAAGATGTATCGCCAGCGAAACAAACAAACCCTTAGACAGCTGGAGGAGGTGATCAGGGAGAGGGACAAGGTGAGGAGGAGAAGGAGAGGAGAGGAAGGAGAGAGGGAAGAGAGGAGGATGATGTTCTCGAATAAATTACTATCAGTGATGATGATGATGATGATGATGATTTCAAGAGCGTGTCATGGTCCTCCAGGCGTTGGCATCACGGGCGGAGCATCAGGAGGAGGTGAGGCAGCTCTTGCAGGAGAAGGATCAGTACAGGGAGCAGGTCAGACAGCTCACTGAGCAATCTGATAGGCTGGAGCTCCTCCTGCTGAGGTCACAAGGGGAGGAGCTACAGCTGAGGACACGCCTCCGCAGACTCACCTGCAACACTCACCAGGTGAGGAGAAGGAAGGGGAGCTGATGAAGGTGATGATGATGAGGTGATGATGTAATGATGAAGGTTCTCTGTCTGTCAGTGTGAGAGGAGTGTGAGCAGCGATGAAGAGGAGGAGCCGACAGAGAAGGATACCAAAGGTGAGAGTCATGTGACCTGGTGTCATGTTATATTGAGTCATGTGACTTGCTGTCATGTTATATTGAGTCATGTGACCTGGTGGTATCAGGGAGCAGTGAGGAGGTGCGCAGTGGGACATCAGGGGAAAATGAGGAGGTGGCAGCGCTGCAGCAGCAGCAGGACTCTCCTGTAGGAGGAGCCACAGAGTCTGAGCAGAAGCCCTGCACTGCTGCATCATGGGTAAGTTACCTGAGGCATCTCTGATGCTCTCTGAGCTTCCTGTAACACCTGTGAACTCAGTAATGATTAGCATCAGGGCTAACACCTGTTAGCATCTGTTCTGGTTTATGTGTGTTGAGGGGACTTTGACTCTGTAGGAGCAGAGGAGGGACCGTCCGTAAAGATTCACATATCACACATACTTCATCTAATTAATGACCTGCTCTGTGATTAATTCATCTAAATTAATCATTAATTTTTGCTGTTAAAGAGTTTAAAGTGTCAGCAGTGATGAATGTTGTTAGATGTGTTGTAGTGAAGCTGCTGGACGTTGGACACAGGTGTCCCCCTGTCCTCTACCACCCAAACTGTCTGCAGTGAGTGAGTCGGTCACAGGTAGACTGACTCAGTCTGAACACCTGCTCGAGGCTAACTGTTAGCGTTAGCATCAGAGGCTGTGTTTGCTCAGACCTCTTTGTGTTGAGTTGATATTTCAGACTGAAGTTCTCTGATGGTTCAAACAGAACCTTCAGACAACGCTTCTCCTATCAACAGTTCCATCTGGGTGTTCTTTTAAATGTAAATGTCACGTTCACGGGTTCACAGGGCCGAACAGCGTCGTCTCGTCTGCTTCCATCATGTGACAAACACGCCGTTGTCGTTAGTGACGCACCAGGTCAAAGGGCACCACGGGATGAAGTTAATCAGTGCTAATGTTACAGCATTAATATTTATGATGTGCATATGTACATACATACATATATATATATATATACATATATATATATATATACATATATATATACATATATATATATATGTATATATATATATTCTAATCTCTGAACTCAACAGGCCTGTATTTGAGACAGATCTTTAATTCCTTTCACACAACATGTTGCTCAGCAAAGATCAGGAGATACAGTCACACTGTTGATTTAAAACCAGTCTGAATATTTCTGTATAAAAATTAGGCTTCAGATAATAAATCGGTCACGAATCATTGATTTGATCGAACTCTGTCAGACAGAGCATCAGAGACACAACCCCACTTTATCCTGTTAAAACACTTCTGATAGAGACAGGCCTTTATTTGTCTAAATGTGTATCCACACTAGGCTGAACTGAACAATGAAATGTCTCTGTGTCTGTCTGTCTCTCTGTCTCTCTGTCTCCAGGACGAGGAGACAGACGGCTGTCAGATGCCCAGAAGTCGACCAAACTTCTTCTATCGCAGGTTGAGCTCAGACACATTAAAACTGGATATAAAATATTTCTTCATTTGTCCGTCTGTCCATCCGTCCATCTCTCTGAGCTTGTTCTTGTTTCCATGACAACAGGAAGCGAGCCCTCAGGTCGAAGCTCACCTCTAAGGAGTACCCAGCTGGTAACCTTGACGACAGCAGCGTCAGTGACATCACAGACTCTGACTGAAAACAGAGAGTCTCAGAAACACTTTTTATTTCTGCTGTTTGACTTTAGAAATATTTGTTTGGTTTATTTCAGTCTGATTCTGTGTTTTTACTTTTCATCAGTGTGTCTGTGTAACAGTGACATCAGCTGTCACATCAAACTTCAATATTTGTTCTTTAACATCGAGCTCAAGTTTCTGACAGGGAAAGACAAAACAGATGAAAAGTTTCTACATATTATTATTATTATTTTATTTTATTTTATTTTTTAAATGCTCCTGGTTGAATCATCAGTGATTTACTGTCATATTTTTGACTTAGTAAAAATTTTGATTTATTTGATAATTTTGATCATTTAAGGAAAAAAAATCTAAATTTTAACAAGAAGTATTTTCATAGTTAGTCATTCATAACATTTAATCAGTGTTTGATTCTGTTGAACTGAATCAGAGGACGTCACAGCACGACCAAGATGTTTCTCTTTTATTAAAAATATTACATGAAGATTTATCTGAGCAGCACTTAGAAAAACAATGACATGAAAACAAGAAACAAAAATAAAACAAAGCTTTTGTTTTTTTTGTCTTTGAATATTCGTGTTTTGACTTCCGCTTCGCCCCCTTCCTGATGGCTGCTCGAGCTGCCAACCTCGCGGACTATAAACCGCCAGGACACTAATGTAATCCTAGGTATTCTTCTTCTTCTTCTTCTTCTTCTTCTTCTTTTTTCTTCTTCCAAGGAAATCGTACTTCCCATGGGTGAAAACTCACCAAACTTTGCACAAAGGTCCAGTCTCATGCCAGATATCCTCAGCTGTAAACTCAAGCCAATAGTCCTGATGGTGGCGCTACAGCAAGCGTCTAAAGTTCAAAACTTTCCTACACAACAGTGAACGGCTTACTCAATTTGTGAAGCCACTGTTGAGTTGCTACTTGCCAATTAGCTCAGAGTGGTAGATGACCGTCTTAGGCTCCAGAGGTTGCAGGTTTGAGCCTTAACTGGTGCAGAATCCACATTGTAATGTTAACATCTTCTTGTGCTCCAGCTTATTGCTGAAAATTGCCTGAGCGTGACTGATCACTGTGCAGCATCTTCAAGTCTTTTTTCTGCTAGAAAATCTGCCTTCTCATGCTTGAAAATAAACCAAACTTTGCACAAAGATCCAGTGTCAATACTTCAGTGTGAAACCATCCGAGGCTTCTCACTTTGCACATAGCTCAACTAGTTAAACATCAGTTTTTCACTTATGAAGCAAATCAATCATTGTTACAAATAAATTACCAACATCTCCATGCTGTCTAGATGCAGTATGTGTATTTTCAGATTTTTGTTTCAATAACTGAATTTTTTTCAGTGGTTTGAAATCTGCTTTTCTATGCATGGACAGCTGCTAAACCTGCACGTCTGGCTTAGTCAGTTTGTGAAGCCACACATGAATTGTCTCTGACTAATTAGCTCAGTGAGATAGAAATTGATTCTTAGTCTCAGAGGTTGTGAGTTCAAGCCTCAGCTGATGCAAAAGGCAGATTGTGTTGCTAAATTCCTAAATGTCTTCCAATTCTTCTGCTTGTTGCTCAGAATTGCCTAAAAATGCCCGGACCCGACCCATCGCTGCGCAGCAGCTACAATTAACGGTGGTTTCTGAAAAAGAACAGAAGGACAGTTTGCCTATACTGACACAGCACTAAAAATGAACCAAAGAAGTCGCAACAAGAACGAGAGTGCAACTGCAGTGGAAGCTAGCTTGACCGCCGCTAACAAGAAAACAGGTGCTGCCAGCGACATGATGGCCGAAGTCCTGGCTGAGATGAAAGGAATGTGAAAGGACCTGACGGAATGCTTAGACAAAATTGAAGACTCACTAAAAGGGGTGAAGGAGCAAATACGAGGCTCTGAAAACAGACTGGACGAGGCCGAGCAAAGAGTGAGCAACATGGAGGATAACGGTGCGCGAGCGAGGCTGCTGGCCTATATGATATGGAAACAACGCTGTTTAGAGGCGCACTGACCGCTTGAGGAGGTCAAACCTACGGATTTACGGAGTGAAAGAAGGCACTGAGGTTGGTGAGAATATGCTCGGCTTCACAGCAAGATTACTGAAAGTAGCACTCAAGTTTATTTCCTTTATTAATCCCCCTGAGGGGAAATTCAATGTTTTCACTCTTGCTTGTCAATTACACACAGGTCCGAAAGACACACACATGCACAAACAGGACCTATACATGCACAAAGTGGAGAGATGTCAGAGTGAGGGGGCTGCCCTTTGGTCAGATCATCTCCAGCCACCAGTCCACGCTCCATATTTTGGTCCGGACGGGGACTCGATCAGGCGACTCTCCGGTTCCCAACGCAAGTCCCTATGGACTGAGCTACTGCCGCCCTGAAACTACAGCTCACGCACATTGGTGAGAGATATTGAATCGCTCTCTAACTGTAGCGGAGGTGCGGAGATGAGAAGAGCATCAGACATAAAGTAAGTTCATGTGTAACGTAAAAGTGGGGGCATGGAACCTATTACAATGACACTGTTTTACAAACTTCTATATCATGGCACTTAGTGAAACCACCGAAGCATATGGTAATGAAAGAATGGGTGGTCCGGGGATATTTAAGGGGAATCAAACGCAAGGAATTCTCATTAACATCTTAAGAAAGTTGCGTGACTGTCTTAACACCGGACAGTCTCAGGCCCAGACATCTAGATGTTCTGGACACTCCTTTATTCTGTCACCACTCTGAGTATCTGTACGAGTGATAACAGCCCACATGTAGTAACTTTGGGTGGCTGGCAGAGTAGGCTCACTGGACAGTGGGACACTAAGATGGAAGTTACTGTATTCCTTTTCATAGCTATGTACATAGTTCTGTTCTCTTATTATTGTTACATGTTTCATACACACCATAGGAAAAGATGTTTACTAATGGCAGCCGCGGTGCTCCCGGTCACAATATTTTGTCTGAAAAGCGTAAAAAGGCACATGACATACTCAGTCCTACAGATGGTAGTAAAGCCCCACTGTTGGGCATTGACACCAGCTGTCCAAGATGTTGGGCTGTAGGGTGGTTACATATAATGCGAAGGGGTTTGCACAGCCCCCAAAGAAGAAGGAAAATATTGCATCAGCTGAAACAGATGAATTGTAGTATCGCTTACCTTCAAGAAACACACTTGTCTGATGCTGAACACAAGAAATTAAATAAATCATGGGCCTCACAGGTTTTTTACTCCTCTCATAAATCTGGTCGCAGAAGGGGTGTAGCAACTTTGACACATAGATCAGTACAATTCTGTATTGACTCTTCATTTCAAGACAAAGAGGGACGTTATTTTTTGATTAATGGTACGATAAATGGAGTCTGGGTGTCAATGTTAAATGTCTGTGCTCCAAATGACAATAGCCCACAATTTATGAAAAACATATTTGACTTAGTACTTGACAAGGTCCAAGGCATGTTACTAGCTGGAGGAGATTTCCATTGTGTGCTAAATCCATTTCCACTTCTGGTATATAGAGATTAAATACCTCCCTGTTGGGGATATCGGCATTTCAGGCTTCTCTAAGAGACGAGTTTACCTCTTATCTGAAATGTAATGATAAAGACGATGTGTCCCCGATCATACTCTGGTTAGCAGCTGTGTTACGGAGAAAGATAATCCAATTAGTTTCAACTTTTAAAAAGGCTAGGACAGCTAAACGTATAGAACTGGAAAATAAGGTAGATGACCTTGAAAAACAACATCAAGAAAATACGTCGGCTGAAAATCTGAATAAATTGAAAAAGGCGATTAAAAACCTTAGAAACAACAAGAGCCCGGTACAGATGGATTCACCAATGAATTTTATAAGAACTACATAGATCTCATCAGCCTAATCTTGGAGAGAGTATACTCCAGTGCTCTTGAGAAAGGAGAGCTGCCGTTGACCTGGAAGGAGGCGATCATTTCGGTGACACCCAATCTCACAGACTGTGCCTCTTACAGGCTGATTGCACTCTTAAATACAGACTGTAAATTGCTGACGTCTATACTAGCTAAACGAGTTGAATCGGTCATCACTACTGTAATACACCCAGACCAGACGGGCTTTATAGTCGGCCAGCATTTGCCAGATAACATTCGCAGACTACTTAATGTTATGGAGCATAGTAATATCTGTCCAGTCCCCTGCATGGTATTAGCGGTTGACGCTGAAAAAGCATTTGACCGCGTATCCTGGCTGTTTTTACTTAAAACCTTGAATAAATTCAGATTTGGCCCAAACATTATTAGATGGATCCAGCTGCTATTTACTGCTCCTCAGAGTATGGTCAGAGTCAACGGACATATATCTCAAGCTTTCGAACTAGGCAGAGGGACACGCCAGGGGTGTCCACTGTCACCACTCCTTTTTGCATCAAGCATTGAGCCACTGGCACAGATGATACAAGAGGATGCAAATATTAAAGGTATAGAAAGTGGCAACGAAATTCATAAAATCTCGCTCCATGCAGATGACGTTATAGTTTATTTATCAGACCCCCTAAATTCAGTTCCAAAGCTGATGGACTGCTTTGCCAAATTTGGAGCCCTCTCAGGATATAAAGTCAGTGTTAATAAAACAGAAGCCTTGGCCTTGAACTCGCTTATTACACACCAGATGAGAGCAGCATTCATGTTCAAGTGGCCAAAGGATGGCATTTCCTACCTGGGAACCACTATAACACAAAATCTGGATTAGTTATATAAGCCGAGCTACAATAAATTAATTGACAATATATGTGCTGATCTTAATAGATGGGCTGTGCTGCTCCTCACTGTCTCAGGTAGAATAGAGAGTATTAGGATGAATGTGCTACCTAAGTTGTTATTTCTTTTCCAAACGCTGCCCCTCACACCACCAAAAAACATGTTTACAATTTTAGACCGCCTCATCTCCAGATTTATCTGGCAGGGAAGGCGTCCTCGTGTCAGATACAAAACTCTGCAGTTCTCTAAACAACATGGAGGGTGGGGACTCCCCCACCTTAGACATTACTCAGTCAGCTAAGGGCTTTGACAATTTGGATTTTAGACAAGAGAGACACAAGGTGGTTGGAAATTGAGAAGTCACTCTGTACTCTAATGCCTTTATCAAATGTTCCGTTCACTGAAAATGAAGCCCTAGAAGAGACCCTGGGTAGATGGTCCAAAACTACACTGGCAGCATGGAGAGAGGTGCAGAGGACTTTTGGCCTCCCTGGTGATGTGTCACTTTTGTCAGGTGTTGCTCATCTAAAAGGTTTTATACCCCTAAAATTGGACGCAGGATACAAAAGACAGAGACATCTAAATCTTGACTTCATCCACCGGTTCATTGAGGATCAGGAATTGAAAACATTCGAACAGCTGATTAATGAATTCGACCTGCCATGATCGGATTTTTATAGACATCTTCAGATAAGAAGTTATTTGCTTAAACACCAGACTGGAACCACATTAAAAAATCTGACTCATCTACTGAGCAATACCTGACAAAGATTCAAAACAAAGAGCACATAAGGAGACCAACATCTAGTGTATACAAAGGTCAAAGGTTTTTTATTTGTCATCTCTTAGTACGGAGTACAAAAGAAATGAAATAGTGTACTCCTAGGTGAAAGAATATTATCAAACATGAAACAAGAAAACACCCTACATATCAAACAAAAATGGAAGCAGAGCTCAAACTAGAAATAAGCGAGGAGGTCTGGGATAGTATCGCATCAGACATGCACAAAGTCACTAATGCAAATCTATGGAGAGAGTTCCAGTGGTGAATAGTCCATAGTCCATCCAGCTTGGTTTGAAGTGGTGGGGGAGGAATGGAGATAGGCAAGTGTGGAAAACTTACATTTTACCAGTTTTCACATCAGGTGACTTACTGGTGATGAGATGGGGATCCACGGCTGCTGTTGTCCTGTTAATTTTGGTGAGTCTGTCACCTTTTTATAGCCTGCTGGGCTTGTTCATTTTTCAGTCCTATTTGGTATTGGGCAGCTAATGGTCTTATAAACACTGGTCCAGGATAATGTTGTTTCACAGAAGGGTTAGGTTGATCAGAGGGCCAGCGATTGTGAGAGGAAAATGTGCTTACACTTAGATGTGTGTTTGAATGAATGGGCAGATAAAAGTTGTCTGGAAAGTGGTACACAAACTGGCTGTTAAAGAAAATGAATGGTTTATTTTATATTTTATTATTATTATTATCATTTCCTTTTTTGTAGAATTTAGAAGAAAAGAAGAATATGTAACACCTGGAACATGTGCGATGTATATTTCACAATGTTGCTCAATAAACATAAAGTTGGGAAAAAAAGTGTTTGTTTTTTCCTTTTTTTAAAATATTTTTGTGAGTTTTTTTCCACTTACATTTTTTTTGCAGATTTTGGCTTTTTGGGGTGTTTGTTATGTTTTGGTTTTGTTTTGTTTTATACATTTTTGGTGATTTTTTTTTTTCCACAGAATTTTTTGCTCTGTAAAACTTTGTGCAGATTTTGACACATTATCTGTAAAAATCTGTCGTTTTCTTTTCTTTAAAATATGTTGGTAATTTTTATTTTTACTATTTATCATAATAAGAAACTGTAACACAAATTATCATTAGACTTTCAAAGTTCCAACGGTCCTTGGACACGTCATGTGTGACAAACACTTCAGGCAGGAAATCAGAATCACTTTGTTCTACGTCTCATTTAAAATCTGTCCGTTAACATGACAAGAGTGAAAAACTGAGACTTTTTAAAGTTTTAACTTTCAAACATGAAAAATCTAAAAACTAATTTATGTTGTAGGAGGTCACACCTCAGCCCCTCTTCCTCTGATAAGTACAGAACACTCCCTGACTGTCTTTTCTCTGTAGTCACGTGTGGCCCTTCAGATTAATCTGGGGGCCCCATGGGGGGGTCCCGACCCACAGATTGTGAACACCTGGTCTAAAGGGACAGTTCACCTCATTAAAGACATGTCATGTTAAACTCTGACTCCGTTTTTTTTCTTCAGCAGCTGTTTACAGTTTTTTACAGTTGTTTACCCACAAAAATGAAAATTTTCACACAATTAACAGCTCTTTACACTCAAGAAGCAAAACACCTGTCCATAGTTGCACAACAATAAGCACAGACTCAGCTTCACACGCATTATCACACCTTAGACACAGATCAGGATTGTGAGGTTACTTCCTTCTCATTACAAAGCCCCTGCTTGTCAACGACCACACTAATGAACGAATTGGATAATCACATCCACCTGGTGTGGAAGCACACAGGTACTTACTGTAAACCAAGTGGACCACATGCAGTACATCGTCGTTTGGGACAATGCATCTTTCCATCGATCTGCTCTGGTCCACAACTGGTTCCATGAGCACCCTGAATTTGCAGTCTTATACCTTCCACCATGCTCCCCATTCCTAAACCCAATAGAGGAGGTTTTTTCTGCATGGCGGTGGAAGGTATACGACCTTCGGCCCTCCAGCTTCTGTGCAGGGGTGGATTCGTCACACAAGGCGATTCTTCCAACGGTGCCTTGCCAGTGAAGACATAGCCTGTGATGTGGATGAAATCCTATGGCCTGATCCAGCCAGACGGAGAGATAATGATTCGTTACAGTATTGTTCTTCTTGTTGTTGTTGTTGCTTTGGTTTTTCTTCAGAGTTGCTGTAAGTGTAGGTACTTCATGCAGTAATTTTTATTTGTCTACAGAGTTTCATTTGTCTACACTTTACAGTAGTAAGAAAAACTACTATTTTGTTCTGATTTTCATTGTTGATCTGTTACTGTAACTGAGTGTGGTAAGAAATAAATATTTTCAGTCTGCAGCAGTCAGTGTTGTTTGTTTGTTGTATTTGTGTACTTTCTCTGTGTACCTCAAAGTAATCATGAAGAATGTTGTGGGTTTGATAACATCTTTTTGTCATCTAAATTATCCCTTACATGAAAACGTCTGGCAAAAAAGTCTAGCACTAGACCAGCTGTTTCCTAAAACAGGGGTTTTTACAAATGTATTTTGTATTGATCACTGTAGTGTGTAACTGACTGCAATAGTGTCTGATCGTTTGAAGACTGTGTTAGTGAGATGAAAACAAAACAGCATTTTTATAAATATGTGTATATGTTTTGACTGCAGTGTGTCATTTTGCAAACAATCTAGGAGTTACGCAAACTGAGTGTGGTGTTTGGATAACTGTGTGAATATTTTGAAAAAAGGAGCCCTGTTTTCAAAATTGCGTGTAAACAACTGAGAAAAACTGTAAAGTGTTTTTTCTACAGTATCAGGATGTACAATTTTCTTCGCGGACATTGAACGTTGCAAAGCGTTCGGCACGCTCGTTGTCATGGTGACGGAGAGACACAAACGTCCGTTGATAGAAGCAGGAACCGACAGTCTGACTTTAACGGACTTTTTACGGTAACGACCGGAGAGAAAAACATTTTCCACCGAACAGATTAATTTCAACGAGGAATAACAGACCTCCAGCCCGGGGAACAGACCTCCAGCCCGCGGAACACTCCTCCAGCCCGGGGAACAGACCTCCAGCCCGCGGAACACTCCTCCAGCCCGGGTCCAGTTCCACCTGGTGGGGCTAACTGCCGTTAAATCACCGGTATGTGTGAGAGCAGAGCGGTGCCCAGCGGGAAGGTTTACCGGCAGCTGTTTGACGCTCAGGTGGGTCACAGGTCAAAGGTCATTGAGTTCCTGTCACTCTGCAGCAGGTTACACCTGTACATGTTTCTGACGTCACAGGCTTTTCACTTCCTGTCACTGTGTTTGATTTGTTGATGTTCTCACATTTAAACCTTGTGTCAGTGTCTCAGTGAAGGTCAAAGGTCCCAGTGTGACCGTCTCCAGGTTCAGACCTCAAACAGGTGGTGTGATGTTATTTCAACACCTGGATGACATCATCAGTTCTCTGACATGTGTGTGTCTGTATGGGTCATATGGTCGTGGTGACATCATCACTGCTCTCTCCGCTGAAGTTTAACGAGATCTGTGTAGTCTCGCGTCACCAGGCTCTTCAGAGTTTTGTCTGGATTCTGGTTCTGGTCTAGAGAGCGGATCCGGAATTCACCAAATTCATCAAAGTGAAAGTGTTCACCAAAGTAAAACTTTAAATTCTGGTGCACCATCGATTTGGGGTGATGAGGGGTGTAAGAAAATCAATTAACTTCGGGTGTCGGTGGCTTAGTGGTAGAGCAGGCGCTCCATGTACTAGGCTGTAGCTGCAGCGGCCCGGGTTCGACTCCAGCCTGTGGCCCTTTGCTGCATGTCTCCCTCTCTCTCCCTTTCACACTTGTCTGTCCTGTAAAATATCTTTAAAAAATAAAATAAAATTGATCAATTTAATGGCTTGGGGCTTTTCTTGTAAATTATATTCTTTAAATTAAAAAGTTTCACCGTATTTTTATCAGCTTGGTGCTTTTATTTTGACGGAAAGGCGCATCCATCGAATTCCGGATCCTGTCTCACTCGACCTGGTTCCGGTTCCTTACCAAAGCGGCCACTAACGGCCCCAGACTAAGTTACAGTAGCTGTGAGCTGGTGTGCAGGCTCCACCCACTGGTGGGCGTGGTGACACACAGTTCAGATTGATTTGTGGTACTGAGCTCTGATTGGCTGCTGTGATTCACAGTGACTGTGTGTTCCTGTTTGTGTGTTTTGTAGGTCCAGCTGTCCAGATCTCTGCTGGCTGGACGCAAAGACACAAGGACAGACTGTCTGTCTGCGGAGGACAGCGTCACACACTGCAGCACGACCAGCAGGTAGACAGACAGACAGACAGACAGACAGAGGGACGCTCACTCCGTTGTCTGGCGTGTACTGTACATCCATAAATAACGCATTCAACATCATGTCTCCGTCTGTCCATTTCTCTGTCCGTCTGTCCATCAGGTTGTTGTGTCCTCCCTCCAGCAGGGGGCAGCAGGTGGATGATGATGATGACGTTGATGATGTCAGCAGACTTCCTGACTCTGTGGGTTCGTATCTGATATAATCATATATAAATAAATGTCGTCACAGATCCTGAAGTGGACACTACGTGACCTGTGACCTCAGACGTCACCTGGAATATTACCCAGAATCCATCAGGATGTGACCTCTGTACAGACGATCAGACTCCTGTGAGATGAGCGAGGGCTGAAATATGTCTCAGGGGTCATTTGTACAGACTTTACGTAGAGACATTGAACACATCACAGTGTCTCAGTCTGCAGGTGAAGAGTTTCACAGGTTCACTGATGTTTTCAGTCCTCACAGCTGAAGCTCCACCCCCTCTCCGTCTCTCCTTCAGTGGTCGATCAGCCGAGCTCTGACATCATCGAACGACTGACGGAGAGAAAAAACAAAAAACACAAAGAAGCTCTGAAACAGCTGGAGACAGAACTCACACACCTGTCACAGGTAGGTATAAACTACACCTGAGGTAGCTCAGGTTAGAGCAGTGTGTGAACTAATTTACATATTGTGTTTCAGGAGTGTGAGTCTCAGGCGAGGACCATCAGTGTGGAGCTGCTGTCCTCTCTGCAGGACGTGGACCTCAGACTGAACAACCTGAAGGACAGAATGGAACACCTGGATCACCTCAGCGTGCAGGTACAGGGGGCGTGTCCTCTGAGGGAGCTTGTATGATGATGGAGCTGCTGCAATATGACAGACTGTCTTCAGGAGTTGTGATCAAAGTTCTTGAATATTTGTAACTAAATTGATCTTTTGGGGCAAAAAACTTAATAAACATCCTGACTGACAATGTGATCCTGTGTGTGTGTGTGTGTGTGTGTGTAGGAGGTGTGTGTTCTCTGGGAGGAGGTGGAGGAGGAGGTGAAGATGAAGAAGATCAGAATCATGGAGCTGAACCACAAACTGATTGAATCAGAGACTCAGCGAGCTGCCGAGGTCAGACAGCAGCAGCTCCTCCTCAGGAAGGACATGAACATAAAGTTTAGATTTATCATCTGATTTTATACAAACTTAATTTAACAGGTGAACAAGCTGCTGATAAAAGTGTTCAACAAACTAAATCAAATTCAGTTCATGTGATCAAAGATAAATATTAAAAATAAGTTTACATGAATCACATTTTTAAAACCCTCAGAGAGAGGAAGATAAACTGCAGTTCAGTGGTTCTTTACATTTAATAAAAACATTATATTTATATTTTACAGACATTCTTTATCAGGTGAGTCAGACTGTCTTTATTTCCTACGTTTGTCCTGTAGATTAAAGTTGTGCTCAGGACGTTCCTCCACCTGCTGCAGAAGATCAACTTCCTGTCTCCACCTGACGTCTGCAGACTGGTTCATGCCGAGGCCACGGTAACTCTCTGACCTTTGACCTCTGAACCTGAGAAATATCCACCTGTACAGCCGGAGAGCCGCCATTTTAGACATGTGCATGTGCGAGTATCAGACCCTCAGTTTGATCCTTGAATATATATTTAAGATGGTTGTAAATATAACGTTAGCCTTGTGTTTGTTTAAAGTAGAAAACTTTACTGCTACCTAGCGCACTAGCTCGTTAGCTAACACTGTCTCCTGATCAGCTCCTGGATCCTGGATCATGACAGAACATAGGATCATTTTAGGAGCTCTGAGAGGAGACGTGTTCTGTCTTCAGATGATCAAACAGACGATGGATCATTCATGTTTGTTTCAGGCTGCAGCGTTAGCTCGCTGAAAAGTTTACACTCTAATATGTTGATTAAAAAACATCTTCGTCTGCCGTCTGTCTTGGATTAGCGCTGAAATGATCCGGAGGACAAGACTGTTCGTCCTGAGGACAGGGACGTGAAACCCCCGGAGAGCAAATAAGACAAGCGTCCTGACTCTGAGCCCCTGAACAGCCTCCATCAGACCTGCTGACCCAGGCTGTGATCTGCTCCCCCACTACAAGAACCAGAGGGAGGGCGGGACGTCAGTGGGCGGGGCCTGTCGGCTTTCCTCTAGTGTCCACACACCCCTGGATGTGGAGACATGGACTCTGTCTTTTTTGTCCCTGGAGGTTTTGTGTCCCTGTCCTCAGACAGACGGAGTCGTTCCTCCGAAACATCCTTTCCTACATTAACCCTCGACAGAGTATCAACACACGGCAACGTTTTAAATCATTTAAAAGTTAAAACAGATGAATTTACAGCTAACTAAGCTAGCATGCTAGCTACAGTAGCTAACTTAGAAACTCAGAAACAAACAGCTATGATCCATTGTCCATTAACTGTCCAATAATTCAAACACATAACACGTTATCTCACGGTGGGCCTCCTGTAATGAGCAGTGGTTGAAGTTACTATTTCCTGTTATGATCGGGGAGTTGATACACAGATGCTAACAAGCACTAGCATAGCTAGCTAGTTGAAATGTTGACTCCTCCCACTGCTGTGAAGTGATTGGCTGAAATAAAACCTTGTAAGTGTTTGACTGACAGGGGGTTGTGAGCCTCTGATTGGCCACATTAAAAAAAGATTGACAGATACCCCGCCCTCTAAATCTCACGCATGAGCACATTTAAAATGTTTGCTCTCTGCAGGGTGATGACCTTACTGACCCCTGACCCCTGACCTCTGACCATCACACTTCTTCTCTGCGTCCCAGATGTTGAATCAGTCTCTCCTGGCGAACCGTCGCAGCGTGGCTCGTCTGCTGCTACTCCTTCAGGAGGAGAACCTGCAGCAGGAGTCACTCCTCCGCCTGCACTGGGAGGACTGTCTGAGCCGCTGGAGGAGGAGTCGGGTCACCGAGGTTATAGACCGCTTCAGGTGGGTGGAACCAGGTTGTAGACAGGTCCGATGATAATGCAGCAGTGTGAGTAGAAACACTGTCGTACTGCAGTTTGTGTCAGCTGTGTTTTTGTTGTAGGAGGCTCTGCTGCAGTGACGAGGAGCAGCAGCTGGTCTCAGGTCAGCTGGACTCAGGTCAGCTGGACTCAGGTCAGCTGGTCTCAGGTCAGCTGGACTCAGGTCAGCTGGTCTCAGGTCAGCTGGTCTCAGGTCAGCTGGTGATGCAAGACCTGACAGGACAACGTGATGACATCATCTCTAAGATCAGGTAACAACAGAGACTCTGTCCTCTGATTGGTTCAGTTTGTTTGGTTCAGACATCCAATCAGTGTCTGTGTTTCAGCTCTCTGGTCCCGCCCTCCACTGCTCTGGTCTCTGATTGGTCCAACCAGCTGACAGCCGTCAATCAACAGATCGGTAACACACCTGTGTTTGTGTTTCCATCCACCTGTTTATTTTACTGTGGAGCCTCTTCACATCAATGTGTGTGTGTGTGTTCAGACAGTCTCCACACTGACTTCCTCCATCAGCTGCGGTGCTGCTATGAACAGAAGTGGCAGGATCGCCTGGCTGAGGTGGAGCGCTGTAAGGTAACAAACACACGTTATATTTTAATCTATGAAAGTTCAATATACTAGACATCCCTCTCCTCAGCGACACTTCCCAGCTCGTCCTGGAGGATCCCGAGAGCAGACAACTTCAGAGGAAACTCATTTCGGCCACTGGATCCTGTCCATGAATATCACAAACAGAATCAGAGACAAGGATGACTGGATGGACAAACTCCCATTACCTCCTTTGGCAGCTTTGCAAGATTAAAGAGCTGGCCCACTGGCCCACTGGTCCACTGGTCCACTGGTCCACGGCCAGGAGAGACTCTGGATGAGAGTTCCCTGAGTCTTCAGGCTCTGCCTCCTCCACAGAGGACGTGCTGGTCAGGTTCAGGTTCCTCAAAGTGCTCCTTCCACCTCTCAACAATATCCCCAGTCTTTCCCCACCAGAGAGGTGATGTTTCACATCCTCAGAGCCAGTCTGTGATTCCAGGGGTCAGCACGCTTACATCCCCGCCTTCATCTGCCGCCCAGCTCACGCTGCACATTACCCCAACGTCCGTCCCTGTGAGTGATAGCTCTGTGTTGTTCTTTCAGGGCGTGGCGGCTGAGCCGTGCGGATCAAGGCTCGGCTACCAGACGCTCGCTGGCTCCCCTTGCAGGTCTGGCTCCATGAGGGGGGTCCGTTTCCATTTAACGTGCCAGATGCTGCAGCTCGTTTTTTTTTAAGATTCATATGGGGTTTGTGTTAAATATGAAGTTATCTGATAATAAATCACATTAGGTTAAATAACACAGACCTGTTTCAGTCACAGACTGAAAGACAACGGTCCAAGAGGCAAATATTAAAATCTGACCTGGTGTCAGTTCAGGTCACATGAGGAGGTGTTGGTATTGATTATTATTATTGCTGTTTTCATCATGGTCTCCTGCAGGAGGCGCTTTCTGCTCTGCAGCTGGCTGAGGAGGAGGTGAACAACATCGTCAGCTCTCAGCTCCTCATTCTGATTGGACAACACCAGAGACAAGATGAAGAGCGATTGGCTGCTTTAGATGTCAGTCACACACAGACCTCTCTGAGAATTCACATTTCACCGACTCAACACCTGTCTGACCTGTCACCTAACCTGACCTGTCTGTCTGTCTGTCTGTCTGCAGCTGTGCTGTGACTCTGTGGCTCGTCACGCCTTCAGTATCAGCAGGCGTGTGTTTGTTGTGATGCAAGGAGCAGCGTTGCAATGGGAGACACACAACCACAGGTTAGAGAGGAAGAAGGAAGACCTACAACAACACCTGGACGACCTCAGACACACACAGCAGCAACACATACAGGTGAGTCTGAACACAGAGCCCCTGAAATGGTATGTGTCAGCTGGTTGGCGGCTCTCCCATGATGTTTTGCTGTTGTGTTGTCAGAGGAAGAAGGTGCATCTGGACGACCTGCTGAGACGACTCCGGCAGGAGGGCAGTGAGGAGGCTCTGAAGAGGTCTCTGGACAAAACTGTCCACTACCTGCAAGATGTCAAATCCAGGTAGTGCAGGACACATGCTAATGCTAATGCTAATGTAGAATGAGCCTACTACAAAATAAAGTCTACAGACTTTATTTTAGGTGGAGAAACAGAAACAAGGCTTTTAATGTGAAGGTGTAGAGTTTCACTTCCTCTGTGTGTGTGTGTGTGTGTGTGTGTGCGCGCGCAGCTGTGGACAGTGTGTCTCTGATCAGTGGGAGGTGTTGAGTCGTCTCCCCTCAGTCCTCCTGGAGGAGCTCCTCTCCTACAGCAGCAGCCTCAGCTCTTTCTTCCACCTCGACCACACCTACAAACCGGTAAACATGGCAACAAACCAGCCCCATCTCTCAGTTATAGTACAGTCATGTGTCCACACTGATGAGCTAGCAGATGTTAGTACTCTGTGACAAACAAAAACAAACAAATCAAAAACACACTGACTTCAAGATGAGGGAACTGAAAGTGCTAACATGCTAACATGCTAACTCATTTCCTGGTTAAAGGACTCTTTCTGGAATAAACAGTGAGCGGACAATAATAAACTGATCTTCCTCCTCAGAGTCCAGAAGAATTGCAGAAGCTCCACCCATCATCCGCCCCCTCCACCCAGTCAGGTCAGTCTGTGGTCAGCGATAAACTGGTCCTGGTGTTAAAGTGGTTTGTTCCAGTCTGAACTGGTCTGTTTGTGTAGAAACCAGTGGTGGAGCTGAAACACAGAAACCAGAGGAGACGACACAGAGTCATCCAATCAGATGTCAGAATGACACTGACCCCGCCCAGCCCTCTCAGGATTGGCTGACTGAGGTGAAATTTTGATTATTATTCGAAGTTTATTAAGGATAAAAATCCTTGAGATGCATCATCTCGTTTTCGAGGGGCTCTGATACAACAACGAAAAACAGATGACATTACAAAACAATACACCAAACATTTCACAAATAACCGCCCAAAACAGGCCAGTTACATCAAAGACAGGACAATACAGGTAACACCAAACAAGTAAAACAAGTCACAATAGCGCATTGGAGAAATAAGTACACAGATATCTATAAGAGAATAGCCTAAGAAAAGAGAGAGAGACAAAAAGCAAAGTGAGTGGTATGCCATTACATTTCCAAGATAATGAATCGTAAAACGTAAAACAGATGTTGTAAAACAGAACAAACACGTGTGTGTGTGTGTGTGTGTGTGTGTGTGTGTTTGTGCAGGCGGAGTCCTCTCTCCTGGATCTCTGTGACACCAGCAGTGATGTCACATTTACATCACCCAGTGGTGTGACCTATAGTGGCCCCACCTTCAGATGCCCCACCCTCAACCTGCAGCAGAAAACTCACCTGAGTCTTTTTCCTGTGGAGCTGCTCACAGACAACCTGAACAGGTACACACACACACACACACACACACACACACACACACACACATCACCATGGCGACAGAAGAGCATCCTGACCGTGTGTGTGTGTTGTCCAGGATGAGGACTCTGTTCTTTGATCACCTGGAACAGCGTTTCCATGATGTACTCAGCTGGGGTGTTGCCACGGTTACAGACAGGAAGGAGGTGGTGCGTTTGGAGCAGGAGGTCCAACTGCAGCAGCTGAACCCCAAACACATCGAGAACCACATATACCAACAACGACTGGGTAACACACACACACACACACACACACACACACACAGTTACAGGGCTAACTGTTTGCATCACACTGCTAACTTTACCTGAAGGTTATTAATGAGTTTAACAACAGTTGAGCTGTTTCAGTGTTGGTGTGAGTTTGTCAGGACTGGTAAGTTAAACTCTTTGGTGTAGGACATTAGCCGCCGCTGCTGTGTTAGCTTGTGCTAATGGGCAGATGGCAAGCTGACTCTGAGCTCAGTGACATTCCTTCAGAACTGCGTCTAACCTGCGTAATGTTAACGGCAGCGACAAAAAGTTAGCTGATTTTTCTCATGTTACCCTTCAGTTTATGGTTTAATGGGCTAATTAAAACCTGGTTCAATAAATGAATTCCAAACTGCTCTTGTTTTCTGTTGTCTGCCATTTTATATTCCTGTTCTTACTTCACACTTTTTATTTTTAAAGTACTGGAGTACTTTATAAGAATTTAATGCATTTACTCGAAAATGGAAGTTACTTAAAATGCCCATCAACCAGTTCACCTCTGGTGAAGACAGTTTGTCTGTCTGTTGTCAGTCAGCCTGGTGAAGACAGTTTGTCTGCTATCAGGGAGTCTGGTGAAGACAGTTTGTCTGTCTGCTGTCAGTCAGCCTGGTGAAGACAGTTTGTCTATTGTCAGTCAGTCTGGTGAAGACAGTTTGTCTGCTGTCAGTCAGTCTGGTGAAGACAGTTTGTCTGCTGTCAGTCAGTCAGTCTGGTGAAGACAGTTTGTCTGCTGTCAGTCAGTCAGCCTGGTGAAGACAGTTTGTCTGTCTGCTGTCAGTCAGCCTGGTGAAGACAGTTTGTCTATTGTCAGTCAGTCTGGTGAAGACAGTTTGTCTGCTGTCAGTCAGTCAGCCTGGTGAAGACAGTTTGTCTGCTGTCAGTCAGTCAGCCTGGTGAAGACAGTTTGTCTGCTGTCAGTCAGTCTGGTGAAGACAGTTTGTCTGCTGTCAGTCAGTCAGCCTGGTGAAGACAGTTTGTCTGCTGTCAGTCAGTCAGCCTGGTGAAGACAGTTTGTCTGGTTTTTTTTGTCCTCTCAGCTCTGCAGGAGCTCCTGCTGACAGACAGCTGCTTCTGAGAACAGAGATGCTGAGTGCAGGTCACAGTCAGTGTGGATTTAAAACTACCGTCACCATGGTGACAATACAAACGATACCAATCACATCATACAGTAACACATGACGGTGTGTGTGTGTGTGCGTGCGTGTGTGTGTGTGTTAGCTGAGCTGCAGCTCCACAGGCAGCAGGTGGACACTCACTGTGAGGAGGTGTCAGCTGTGTTGGACTCCTGCAGGGAGGAGCTGCGAGAGCTGCAGACCTCCGTCAGCAGGAGGAACCAGGAGTTCATCGTCAGTCTATCCAACATGGAGGAGGATGACCAGTCAGCTGACAGCCGTCAATGGTAACGACTGATCCATGGTCAGCTGACAATCTGTTTACACTGTGTTACTACACCCTGTCTGTCTGTTTGTCTGTCTCTGTAGGCTGGAGGCTGTTAGCTCTGCCCTGCAGGACTGTCTGGATCAACATATTAAAGACACCCAGCAGATTCAGACATACTTCAGACGGCACGTCCAGCTCAGACTGCAGGAGGTCAGAAACAAAACGACACACCTCCTCACCTCCTTCAGGTAACAGCTGGAACACCTGCAGGACTCACCTGACAGGAGTCACCTGCAGGAGTCACCTGCAGGGGTCACCTGACAGGACTCACCTGGCAGGAGTCACCTGCAGGAGTCACCTAACAGGAGTCACCTAACAGGAGTCACCTGACATCTGTCCTTCCTCAGGCTGTTCAGTGAAGGAGGAGACTTTGCTCCTCAGGAGGTGAAGCAGTTCCAGAGGAAGCTGAAGGAGGAGACCAGACAGATTAGGGTGACAGAGGAGTCCATCTTCTCTGAGCTGGAGCTGTTTGAGTCTCAGAGTTTACAGCAGGTCTGATCTTTAACAGAGACTCACACTGATTACAGACTCAGAGCTTCGCCCTCAAACTGACCTGTCCCTCCTCCTGCAGGTGAAGGAGGCATCTGGACGGATGGAGGAGAAACTGTGCCTGCTCAGGTCTGAGCTGGAGTTCACAGAGGAGATCCAGAAGATCAGCAGCAGCATACGAGTTCAAATCAAGGCACAGGTACCTGTCTGTCTGTCCATCTGTCTGTCTGTCTGTCCGTCCGTCCCTCTCTCTCTCGGTCTGTCTGTCTGTCTCTGTCTGTCCCTCAGAACTCCAGTGTTTCCACTGTAACAGTTCAGGTGTGTTTGGTCACTGGATGTTTAGTCTTCATATAAATCATGAATATAACAGAGGAGCAGGTACCAGTGTGATGGATACAGGATGTTAACAGTACTTAATATTCAATTCAATTTTATTTATAAAGCCCAATATCACAAATCACAATTTGCCTCACAGGGCTTTACAGCATACGACATCCCTCTGTCCTTATGACCCTCACAGCTGATCAGGAAAAACTCCCCAAAAAACCCTTTAATGGGGAAAAAACGGTAGAAACCTCAGGAAGAGCAACTGAGGAGGGATCCCTCTTCCAGGACGGACAGACGTGCAATAGATGTCGTAGAGAACAGATCAGCATGATAAATTAACAGTAATCCACCAGACACAATGAGACTGGCTGCCCAGAGAGGACAGGTTGTGTGAGCTCTGTCCACACAGACAAGTGGAGACAGAGACACACTTCCTGTTGCACTGCAGCAAGTATGAACACATCAGAGCCGACTTCCTCTCAAAAATAAAACATAAAGTCACTGACTTTGATTCTCTGCCTGATCAAACTAAAATGCAACACATCCTTGGAGAGAACAGAGTCAGCAGCTTAGCATAGCTTAGCAACATATGTCAGGTTATGCCACAGCCTGAGGGACAACCATCACAACACCTGACACACCTGTCTATATTTACAGTCCTTGTAACTCACAATCTACATTTTTCTTTATTCATTTTTTCCCCTATATTATATATTGGTGTATTGTATTGTAGATTGGTGTATTTTGTATTATATAACATATATTTAATCTTTTTTTTTTATAGTTTTCTGACTTACTTTTATTATTGTACTTTATTTGTAAATTTTAATGTCTTTGGCAATATTGTTAATCTACAGTCATGCCAATAAAGCTTATTGAATTGACAGAATTGACAGAGAGAGAGAGAGACAGAGAGAGAGAGAGAGATGCAGGTAATGACAGTAGCTTACAACAACATTATTGAAAGTAATAATATTATAGTTATAGTTCTGGCTACTGTGGTACAATATGTTGAAAGTATGTATTAATACCTGGCAGTATACATGTGTGACAATAATCATATGTGTATAATAACAGTAGAAGTATGACTAATGACTAATGATGGCAGCAGCAGCAGCAGGAGGCATCTGGCAGGACCACGGCAGCAGCACAACCACACACGTCACGCTGTCCAGGAGGAGCTGCCATACCACCTGTGGGACTGGAGAGCACAAAGCTTTGAGAGATATATATACGTTAAGGAACTAGTCCAGTGAACCAAAATGCAGGCAGAGATTCAGACTGGGAGCAGGATCGAGTCAGTGATTTATTAGTAAATATTTGACTGGGGGAGTACTGGGAGTCAAAAGTCTGAGGTAGGGAAGTGCAGCAGGGGAGTTGGCCGAGAGGTTCCAGAGTGGTGAACGGAGTAGATGAGATCCTGGTGGTTTCTCAGGTGAGCAGGTGCTTCAGTGTAGGGCACAGCTGACGTGGTTCCAGATGGTTGACAGGTGAAGAAGGGGTGGAGCAGGAGACAGGAGTCAAACCAGGAGAATGCTGTGGTAGTAACAAGTGAGTCAATAGTGAAGGAGTAACAAAGTGGCTTGAATGTGACTGACTGGTTAGCAGAGTCTACGATCTGGCGGCGTGCTGAAGTCGGAGCCTGGTTTTAGAGCCTGGAGAAGATTGAAGATTAATAGCAGCTGCAGTCAGACTCCTGCACACCAGAGAGAGACAGAGAGACAGAGAGAGACAGAGAGAGAGAGAGAGAGAGAGAGAGGAGGCTGCAGCACAGACTGTGACTATATATATATATACATATATGTGTGTGTGTGTGTGTGTGTGTACAGTATATGAACAGGGTACAAATAGAGTATATAGAATGTGTAGGACAGTCACAGTTTATGTTTGATCCCTGCAGGCAGCCTGCAGTAACCTGCAGCAGGAGGCCATCACCAGCAGACTGGAGGAACTGAGGAAGATGATGGAGGACACACAGGTACACACTGAACACACAGGTACACACAGGTACTCACTGAACACACAGGTACACATTGAACACCAGAACTCTGCGCTCTGAGAACGCAGGGTTACTCGTGGTCCCTAAAGTCTCCAAAAGTAGATCAGGAGCCAGAGCCTTCAGCTATCAGGCTCCTCTCCTGTGGAATCATCTTCCTGTTACGGTCCGGGAGGCAGACACCGTCTCCACATTTAAGACTAGACTTAAGACCTCTTTGATAAAGCTTATAGTTAGGGCTGGCTCAGGCTTGCCCTGTACCAGCCCTTAGTTAGGCTGACTTAGGCCTAGTCTGCCGGAGGACCCCCCTATAATACACCGGGCCCCTTCTCTCCTTCTCTCTCTCTCTCTCTCTCTCTCTCTCTCGTATTCTATTACTGCATCTTGCTAACTCGGCTTCTTCTCCGGAGCCTTTGTGCTCCACTGTCTCTACACACAGGTACACACAGGTACACACTGAACACACAGGTACACACAGTACACACAGGTACACACAGGTACACATAGTACTATAGCTGTGTAGTATTTGTGTGTGTGTGTGTGTGTGTGTGTATGTGTTGTCACAGTCATCCTGAATCAGCTCTGTAGTGTAGTTTGATGTGATATGATGTCAGCTGCTGGTTCAAGCTGTTTTTCTGTCTCTCCGTCCGTCTGTCTGTGCAGGTGTGTACAGGTCAGGTGTGTCGTCTCCTGTCCTCAGTCAGTGAAGACCTCAGGAGGCGGAGTCAGTATCTGGACATCTCATTGGTTAGTTTCTCAGCTGTTTCTTTACTCTGAATATCTCCTCTAAACTACTGAGACTACTGAAATGCTGTGATCTACTTTCTGTCTCTGTGGCTGACGACCGCCCGTGTGTGTGTGTGTGTGTGTGTGTGTGTGTGTGTGTGTGTGTTCAGGAGTCCACCCTGCAGGAACGTCGCTCAGCTTGTCATAAATCCAGGACGCAGATCCGCTCCGCCCTTCCTCAGACGAGCGGGACGGCTGTGGACATCCTTGACGACCCTTTGGTGGACGTTGTCAAGTCTCTGAGCTGGTACACACTGCAGGAAGTACAAGTACTGTGTGTGATACGTGATGATGACGAGAGTGAATGTTTTCCCCTCTGAACCCGTCAGGTTGAGTCTGATCCAGGATCCAGAGGGAGCAGAGAGAGCGCCAGCTGCTGGTAACCTTCTGTTAATAACTGAAACATGTCATCAAATATCTGATCAGATTCATGATCCTGACGATTCCTCTGATTTAAATCATCAGATTTTATTTGTGTTTCTAGGTGAGGTTTTTAAAATGATTTACTGTAGTATTAGAATTACTTTAAAGTCTGTATCAGCTGGTAAAAACTCACACAACCTGAGGAGGAGCACCTGGAGGAAACCCACGCTGACACAGGGAGAACATGTCAGAGCACCTGGAGGAAACCCACGCTGACATGGGGAGAACATGTCAGAGCACCTGGAGGAAACCCACGCTGACACGGGGAGAACATGTCAGAGCACCTGGAGGAAACCCACGCTGACACAGGAAGAACATGTCAGAGCACCTGGAGGAAACCCACACTGACACAGGGAGAACATGTCAGAGCACCTGGAGGAAACCCACGCTGACACAGGGAGAACATGTCAGAGCACCTGGAGGAAACCCACGCTGACACAGGGAGAACATGTCAGAGCACCTGGAGGAAACCCACGCTGACACAGGAAGAACATGTCAGAGCACCTGGAGGAAACCCACGCTGACACGGGGAGAACATGTCAGAGCACCTGGAGGAAACCCACGCTGACACAGGGAGAACATGTCAGAGCACCTGGACCGGGGGAGAACATGTCGGAGCACCTGGAGGAAACCCACGCTGACACAGGGAGAACATGCAAACTCCACACAGAAGGGCTCCCCCACCTCAGGGTTCAAACCAGGAACCCTCTTCCTGTGGGGCAACAATGCTAACCAGCCCATGACAGTGGAACAGGTGTATCAGATGGGACCAGGATCAGCAGATGATCAGATGGAGTCAGACTCTCATTAAAAACATGTCTAAATATAAAACCTTGGACTTGATTAATCTGACAGACTGACAGAAGTCTGTGTGTCCACAGGTCAGAGTCCAACTGTCCCACATGTCCAACAGAGAGGGACAGAGTCTGTCAACACACTGAGGTATGCATACACACACATACACAGGTAAAGTAGCCTGTCAGTCAGAACTCTGGGCTTATAGTCACTGTCTTTAACCTGTGTGTCAGTGTGAAGAGGAGCTGCAGGTCAGCCAGGTCTAACAGGAGGTTCCAGGTGTTTGGAGTAGAACCAGAGAAGAACCCACAGTGAGTCCCACCTCTCAGTCACCTGCTGATCACCTGTCAATCACCTGACAGTCAGTATATTAATCACCTTCTGATCACCTACGTGTTTGTGTCTCAGCTCCCTCAGCTCCACCCTGAACTCTGTGTTGTGGAAAGCCAGTGATGTCCTCCTGCAGGTTGCCAAGGTAACAGAGACACACTGTCTGTGGAGCGTCTTGATAGGGACATGGATTCATTTCAGCTTTAATGAAACTGTCTGTCTGTTTGTCTGTCTGTCTGTCTGTCTGTCTGTCAGGACTTCTACCGCTGCGATCGTTGTGGTCTCAGCAAATTCTTCCTGGTTCCTGACAGTTTGGACCAATGGGCTGACAGCATGCAGCAGAGGCTGCTGGGATTCCAGGAACAGACCAGGAAGTTTCTGAGCACAAGCAGAGAGGGTAGGAGACACAACTTTCCATGTTCCTAGGATGGCGAAGGAATGACCCGCCCCACTCTCCCCCTGATTGGTTGGATTAGTCACCCAATCGGGGGGAGAGTGGGGCGGGTCACGGCTTCATCATGCTAGGAAACAAGTATGTGGAGGCGACCCCACTGACCACTGCAACCACCAGGACAAGACGCACACTGACATGTTATCTTAACCTGTCTGTCCATCTGTCTCTACCTGTCTCTACCTGTCTGTCTGTCTCTACCTGTCTGTCGGTCTCAGAGTTGGAGACTCAGCTGTCCATGTTCGAGGAGCTGCTTCACTCCTTACCTGCAGTTTTGATCAGTAACCATGAGCGACAGCAGGGGGCGGGGCTTACAGAGGAGGTGGGCAGAGTCAGACTGAAGATGGAGGAGATGCTGGCGTCCAGCGAGGAGCAGAAGGTCTCACCTGAAGACATTGTCACCTGTCTTTACCTGTCTGTCCTCACCTGTCTGTCCTCACCTGTCTGTCCTCACTTGTCCATCCTCAGCGTGTGAATATCCATCAGCTCAGAGTGTCTCTCAGAAATGACAGGTTTCAGAGTCTGAACAGCAGAGAGGAGTTAAGACAGCAGCAGCTGCACAGTGCCGTCTGCAGCACACACCAGGAACTACAGGTAGGAGGGGGCGGAGTCTGTGAGACACCTGTTCACATCAGTACCTGTCAGACCTGCAGCAGGGAGTCAGTAACAGGTGTGTTTGTGTGTCCAGGTGTGTGTGCGAGCCAGAGGGGAGGAGTTTGTCACATCATTGGCGTCTCTCACAGAGCAGCTGCTCTCTCAGCTCGACCTCCTGGTCACACCTGAAGGTAACGTTCAGGAAACATTCAGAAATCTTTAAGGTAACATTCAGACAACATTCAGAAAACATCCAGAAAACATTCAGGTACTCGTACTCGTACTCGTCGTCCTCCGCTTATCTGGGTCCGGGTCGCGGGGGCAGCAGCCTCAGCAGAGAAGCCCAGACCGTCCTCTCCCCAGCCACCTCCGTCAGCTCTTCCGCGGGAACCCCGAGGCGTTCCCAGGCCAGCCAGGTGATGTAATCCCTCCAGCGTGTCCTGGGGCGGCCCCGAGGTCTCCTCCTGGTTGGACATGCCTGAAACACCTCCCAAGGGAGGCGTCCAGAAGGCATCCTTACCAGATGCCCGAACCACCTCAACTGGCTCCTCTCGATGTGGAGGAGCAGCGGCTCTACTCCGAGTCCCTCCCGGATGTCTGAGCTCCTCACCCTATCTCTAAGGCTGAGCCCAGCCACCCTGCGGAGGAAACTCATTTCAGCCGCTTGTACTCGCGATCTTGTTCTTTTGGTCACTACCCAGAGCTCGTGACCATAGGTGAGGGTTGGAACGTAGATCGAGAGCTTCGCTTTCTGGCTAAGCTCCCTCTTCACCACAACGGACCGGTTAAGCGTCCGCATCACTGCTGACGCCGCCCCAATCCGCCTGTCAATCTCCCGCTCCATCCTACCCTCACTCGTGAACAAGATCCCGAGATACTTAAACTCCTCCACCTGAGGAAGGACCTCCCCCCTGACCTGGAGTGGGCAATCCACCCTTATCCGGCTGAGGACCATGGCCTCAGACTTGGAGGTGCTGATTCTCATCCCAGCCGCTTCACACTCGGCTGCGAACCGTCCCAGCGAGAGCTGGAGGTCACTGTTCGATGGAGCTAGGAGGACCACGTCATCCGCAAATAGCAGGGACGAGATCCTCCCGTCACCGAACCTGACACCCTCCACCACTCGGCTGCACCTAGAAATTCTGTCCATGAAAGTTATGAACAGAACCGGTGACAAAGGGCAGCCCTGGCAGAGTCCAACCCTCACCGGGAACAGGTGCAACTTACTGCCAGCCACGCGAACCAGACTCATGCTCCTTTGGTACAGGGACTGGATGGCCCTTAGCAAGGGGCCACCAACCCCATACTCCCAGAGCACCCCCCACAGGATGCCCCTGGGGACACGGTCGTAAGCCTTCTCCAAATCCACAAAACACATGTGGACTGGTTGGGCGAACTCCCATGCCCCCTCCAGCACCCTGGTGAGGGTAAAGAGCTGGTCCGCGGTTCCGTGTCCAGGATGAAAACCACATTGTTCCTCCTCAATCCGAGGAGAATTCAGGTAACATTCAGAAAACATTCAGAAAACAATCAGGTTCTGAGCTTTCATTTCAAGTCATTCAGTTGTTTCCTGTTTGTGTTTCCATAGAAACGGAGGCACACAAGCACCAAGACACCGCTGTTACCATTGAGACGGGAGCTGAAACAGGACGGAAACCCTGCACGGTCAGCAGGTAACATCTGACGTCACAGCTGTGACATCATCACAACAAAGCTCCTTCACAATAAAAGCCTCCAGTTGCCTCACAGTATCAGAGCGTATGTGTGTGTGTGTGTGTGTGTGTGTGTGTGTGTCAGGACCTGGCCTGGTATCCCGTACCTGTTGCCATCCAGTGTTACCATGGCAACAACAGCATCCATCACCACGACCAGGTGCACCCTGGGACATCTGGCTGTTATTGAGCAGAGAGACGCTGCTGTGAAGGTACACACACATGCACACACACACACACACACACATAATGTAAGCTAACGTGATTAACGTGTGTGTGTGTGTGTGTGTGTGTGTGTGTGTGTGTGCGCGCGCGTTTGTGTGTGTGTCAGCGGTTCGAGCAGATGGTCAGGTCGGAGTTGTCTCGTTCAGATGACGACAAACGAAGACGACTGAGTGAAATACACACCTGGAACACACACTGGAGACAGCAGATACATACTCTGACACACACACACTAACACACACACTAACACACTGACACACACGCTGTGTAAGCTGAAGTGTGATGGCAGCAGCTGATTGGCTGTTTGCATTGTAGATTCTGATGTCATCAGCTGTGTTGATGTTTGTTAATAAACAGCAGAAGAAGATGGAGGCTCCTTGTTGTGTGTTGTAGTTTCATGTGTCCTCAGACCTCCATCATCAGCTCTACTGGACTACACCATCCATCCACCCATCCATCATCCATCCATCCATCATCCATCATCCATCCATCCATCATCCATCCATCCATCATCCATCCATCCATCATCCATCCATCCATCCATCCATCCATCCATCCATCCATCATCCATCCATCATCCATTTATCCATCCATCCATCATCCATCCATCCATCCATCCATCCATCCATCATCCATTTATCCATCCATCCATCATCCATCCATCCATCCATCATCCATCCATCCATCCATCCATCCATCCATCCATCCATCCATCCATCATCCATCCATCATCCATTTATCCATCCATCCATCATCCATCCATCCATCCATCCATCCATCCATCCATCATCCATCCATCCATCCATCCATCCATCCATCATCCATCCATCATCCATTTATCCATCATCCATCATCCATCCATCCATCATCCATTTATCCATCCATCCATCCATCATCCATCCATCCACCATCATCCATCCATCCATCCATCCATCATCATCCATCCATCATCCATCCATCCATCCATCATCCATTTATCCATCCATCCATCATCCATCTGTCCATCATCCATTTATCCATCCATCCATCATCCATCATCATCCATCCATCATCCATCCATCCATCCATCATCCATCCATTATCCATCCATCCATCCATCCATCCATCATCCATCCATCCATCATCCATCCATCATCCATCCATCATCCATCCATCCATCATCCATCCATCCATCATCCATCCATCCATCCATCCATCCATCATCCATCCATCATCCATCCATCCGTCATCCATCCATCATCCATCCATCCATCCATCCATCCGTCATCCATCCGTCATCCATCCATTATCCATCCATCCATCCATCCATCCATCATCTATCCATCCATCATCCATCCATCCATCATCCATCCATCTGTCATCCATCCATTATCCATCCATCCATCCATCCATCCATCCATCATCCATCCATCTGTCATCGATCCATTATCCATCCATCCATCCATCCATCATCCATCCATCCATCATCCATCCATCTGTCATCGATCCATTATCCATCCATCCATCCATCCATCCATCATCCATCCATCCATCATCCATCCATCTGTCATCGATCCATTATCCATCCATCCATCCATCCATCCATCCGTCATCCATCCATTATCCATCCATCCATCCATCCGTCATCCATCCATCATCCATCCATCATCTATCCATCCATCATCCATCCATCTGTCATCCATCCATCCATCCATCCATCCATCATCCATCCATCCATCATCCATCCATCATCCATTTATCCATCCATCCATCATCCATCCATCCATCATCCATCCATCTGTCCATCATCCATTTATCCATCCATCCATCCATCATCCATCCATCCATCATCCATCCATCCATCCATCCATTTATCCATCCATCCATCCATCCATCCATCCATCATCCATCCATCCATCCATCCATCATCCATCCATCCATCCATCCATCATCCATCCATCATCCATCCATCCGTCATCCATCCATCCATCCATCCATTTATCCATCCATCCATCCATCATCCATCCATCATCCATCCATCCATCATCCATCCATCCATCCATCCATCCATCATCCATCCATCCATCCATCTGTCATCCATCATCATCCATCCATCCATCCATCATCCATCCATCCATCCATCCATCATCCATCCATCCATCCATCCATCCATCTAAACTATGCTAACAATTTAGCTTGCTAACTAGGTAGGCTATGCTAAAGATTATTAGGAAGTTCTTAATCTGTCAGTGAACATATTCTATCCTACTGACAAGCTAACTTGTTAGCATAGCCTACTTTGTTAGCAAGCTAACTCTCTAACTGCAGTGTTCCTGAGGATTTAATTCAGTTGTACTGAACTTAACTTAATTGTGACAGAGCACATGGATGATGTCAGAGGGCTGTGATTGGTTGATCACAATGTGGGATCACAGTGCAGTTTCTAACAGTCAATTTTCAGTTTCAGTTTATTTTATTTATGAAAAAGACAGTACACGTTAATCAACATTACTGTAAATATGCCAGTTTTAGCCAGCCGGCTAATTCACAACTGTCGTCCTCTGGCAAAATGCTGTGAAACCATAACCTAAAACAGAAGCATTAAAAGTAAGATACAGTGTTTACAATATATACAGAGCAGGACAACATAGTAATACATAACAGCCATGCGAAAAGCATTAAACAGCAGCATGCAGTCTAATAGCAATCAAGCCATATGGTCATCTATGCAAAGCAGCAATAGACGAGCAGAGCAGCAGAATAATGATAGACATGCAAGAAGCACAGAGCAGCAGCATACGGTAATCAAGCAGTACAGTCAGCCATGCAGAGCATCAGAACTTCAGCAAAATAAAATACAATCTAGGTATTAATCAGACTACTGGGTGTTAGTACAAACCAAGCCATGCAAAGCTGGGGGCCTGACAATGGAATAAACAATGGTAAAATATATCATGAACTAGTTAGGAGTGATCACAGTTTTGTTTATTTAAAAGCCAGGTCTTTATATTTTTTGTGAAGGTGTGATCAGTGGCACAGTGTCTTATTTCAGCTGGTAAGGTGTTCCAAAGCTGTGAGGCTCTAACAGCAAAGCAAGACTGACTGAAGGAGCTGGACCTGAATACAGTCCTCTCTGGGCAGATCAATCAATCAATCAATCAATTTTATTTATAAAGCCCAATATCACAAATCACAATTTGCCTCACGGGGCTTTACAGCATACGACATCCCTCTGTCCTTATGACCCTCACAGCTGATCAGGAAAAACTCCCCAAAAAACCCTTTAACGGGGAAAAAACGGTAGAAACCTCAGGAAGAGCAACTGAGGAGGGATCCCTCTTCCAGGACGGACAGACGTGCAATAGATGTCGTAGAGAACAGATCAACATAACAAATTAACCGCCTTTCTGAGGTTTAAACGCAAAACATTTAATGTGATATTTGCCAGGCGGTGTTAACATGCCCAGAGGGAAGAAAGAGAAAGCTGTGCATGTCAAAGAACGAGTTTTATCAGAAGGAGAACGAGAGTCAGCGGACGAGACGAGCGGCAGTAGCCATTTTGAGCCGGAGGAGCTATCAGAGGCTAACGACATGGCTAACGTTAGCTTAGAAACTATTCTCCAAGAGTTGAGAGATTTTCGCCGGGAAAACGGAGATGCCCTCCAAGAAATTAAAGAGGATGTAAAAATGACAAATAGCAGAGTGGACGAGGCCGAAAACTGTATAGCAGAAGCAGAAGAAAGAGTGCAGGGGATGGAGGAAGCTATGGCAGAGCTGCTAACAATGCAGGAGAAACTAGAGGCCAGGCTGACTGATCAAGAGGGGAGAGCAAGACAGGAAAACATACAACTCCACGGTATAGCGGAGGGCGCGGAGGACAACTCCTGAATGATGGCGGAGTTTGTGGAAAACTTATTGACAGTAATCTGTATGACACAAAGAGACAGAGAGAGAGAGAGAGATGCAGGACAGACAGTAATGACAGTAGCTTACAACAACATTATTGAAAGTAATACTATTATAGTTATAGTTCTGGCTACTGTGGTACAATATGTTGAAAGTATGTATTAATATCTGGCAGTATACATGTGTGACAATAGTCATATGTGTATAATAACAGTAGAAGTATGACTAATGACTGATGATGGCAGCAGCAGCAGCAGGAGGCATCTGGCAGGACCACGGCAGCAGCACAACCGGTCTATCCAGACCTGTTGTCAGATGTTTTTTGGTTTAACAAAAGCACTGAGAGGTGGAGCAGCCATGCCATTTAGGATCTTAAACAATAGGCCAGGGTCAGTGTATTTTGTTGTTTGTATTTATATTTGCTGAGAATGTGACGAGGATGGTGAGTATTTGGTTTTCAGCACTTTGAGAGCCTGCTTGTACAGAGAGAGAATGGGTTTCAGCGCTGTGCTTTTTGCATGGGTCCAGCTTCTCATACAGTATGTTAGATGAGAAATGATCACTGCATTCATATAAAGAAGTGCAGCAGTGGATGTTAGACAGTTCCTCATATATCTAAAATTAGCCAAATTATATTTGGCAGTCCGCATTACTCTTTTGACTTGTTTTTTGAAGGATAAAGTAGGTTCAAGGACAACGCCAAGATATTTAAAGGTGCTGTATGTAAGAATGTGGCCAAAACGGTTACTGCACTCAAATTCAAAATACTGCCGCGAGTCGTATCCGCCCCCCCCCATCTACAGATTCGAGGTTGCTGGACAGCGGCACGCTGGAGACTGATTTGTTTGCCCACAGGTGGCTGCCGTGGCAGGGCCGCGTCGCCGCGTCCTTGATCTTCAGTTTTCATGTTAAACCTGTTTCCATCCATGAGGTGATCAGAATAATAGGAACCCCTCCATGGCTGTGAGCTTGGTGCTCAGTGTTCCTAGCAAGACATCATATTATTACTATAATAATAATAATAATCATTATTGTTGTTGTTGTTGTTGTTGTTATTATTATTATTATTATTATTATATTTTCAGCACTTGAAAAGCTCAGTAACCATTTCCTGTTTGGATGTGAAACTTTAAAGCAAAATCAGACTCAGTTCAGATGCAGATGAGATTTTATTGAGAAAAGAATAATCATTTGAAATCATTTGATTGTGTTGAAGTGATGAACAGTAATCGATCAATAGGCCTCTGATAGTTTCAGGTTATCAGATACATCATCAGCTCTGTGACATCACACTGATTTCATTTATTAAATCAAACACAGACGTGAAGATCAACATTCATGAATCGTTCTGATACTTGGACAGATTTCATCACATCATAAAGAGACACACAGAATCTAACAACAAATGATAATTTGAACTCCAGCTGTCTCTCCTCGGGGGTAGGTGGGCGTGCCCAGCTCTGTTACCATGACGACTCTCAGCAATAAAAACACAGGAACGCGACACCTTTGCCGAGGTTCTTGTCAATGACCTTGACCCCTGCCTCCTCGTACGGGACCACAGCTGCAGAATCGAGGATCATGGCCAGGTCCCTGATGCGGTCGTCTCTCTTGTACCACAGATAGGTGGAGTTGGCTGCGCTCTCATCGCTCAGCTTCACGCTCACTAGGTCGTAGTGTTGGCTTTTAAAGCGCTGGTACTCTTCTTCCTTGGTGGAGATCTGCAGATCTTTGAGCGCCTGTTGGGCGTCCGTGGTCTGAAGGTACCACATGAAGATGTAAGCTCCTCCCACTCCTCTGTCCATACGGATGTAACCCTTCTGGAAGTAGTCTGCGTCTGCACCGAAGTTATCGGTGACAGTGACGTCACAGATGTAAGTTGATACTTCTCTCTTCATCCATAGGTAGACCCTGTTCCCTCCAGTCTTCAGGGTCAGATCACAGGCCAGTCTCTCAAAGCCCTGCCCAAACATCTGGGCTTCCTCCTTCGGGTTGTTGGTGACGCTGAGCTCCACAATGGGAATGTCAGACTTAAGGTGACCTCTATAGAACCACAGGTTGATGTAGTCTCCACTTCCAGGGTTCAGGTTTTTGTCAATCTTGTTATATCCCTCGGAGATCAGGCCGGGCTGCATGTCCTGCATGTATGTGAGCTGGATCCTGGTGATGGCTTCGCTGCCCATCTTGAACCAAATGTAGCTTCGGTTCGGTCCGACCCCCTGACTCACGTCAACCTTGATTTTGGTGAAGCCTTGTTTTAAGAGCTGCTGCTCCTGGGAGTCATTGAGGGAAACTTCCACACCTGAGATGTATGAGGACATTTTGGGTTCCTGCATCAAAGGAAGTGAAGAGTCATCAGCGTCACTTCAAAATAAAAGCAGCTTAAATGACATGTTGTGTTTGTTCAGAGTCAGTGAACATTTAACAACTAACTCGGCCATTCTGCATGTCACTAACTCGGCTTCTTCTCCGGAGCCTTTGTGCTCCACTGTCTCTCAGATTAACTCATATCACAGCGGTGCCTGGACAGCGTGACGTGTGTGGTTGTGCTGCTGCCGTGGTCCTGCCAGATGCCTCCTGCTGCTGCTGCTGCCATCATTAGTCATTAGTCATACTTCTACTGTTATTATACACATATGACTATTGTCACACATGTATACTGCCAGATATTAATACATACTTTCAACATATTGTACCACAGTAGCCAGAACTATAACTATAATATTATTACTTTCAATAATGTTGTTGTAAGCTACTGTCATTACCTGCATCTCTCTCTCTCTCTCTCTCTCTCTCTCTCTGTCTCATTGTGTCATGTGGATTACTGTTAATTTGTTATGCTGATCTGTTCTGTACGACATCTATTGCACGTCTGTCCGTCCTGGAAGAGGGATCCCTCCTCAGTTGCTCTTCCTGAGGTTTCTACCGTTTTTTCCCCGTTAAAGGGTTTTTTGGGGAGTTTTTCCTGATCAGCTGTGAGGGTCATAAGGACAGAGGGATATCGTATGCTGTAAAGCCCTGTGAGGCAAATTGTGATTTGTGATATTGGGCTTTGTAAATAAAATTGAATGATTGATTGATATCCTACACTGTGACATTTTTATATACTATACTATGACCTTTCGCTACATACTATACTAGGACCTTCTTTTCATACGACCCAGCTCAAGTGGCCATAACAAAAGGAAGACACACCATGATGAACGGTTAAGAAAAGATATTTTATTAGAAGCAAATCAAACCAAATTAGACCAAATTAGCAAATAACTAAATAAAAATAACATATGGGGTGTGAATGTCAGTGATATCAGTACTTTGTGTGAGTATTGAATGATGGGTGTGGGAGAGTGTGTATGTGTAAGTGTTGGAGAGTGCATCAAAGCAAAGAAACTAAAACATCACCAAACCAGACCAGAGTGGTTGCCTGTAGGGAGAAGCAGAGAGTGAGTGAATGAGTGAGCACAGCTTGTATCACCTTCAGTGCACCAGGCCCAGGTGCACTGAGTTGCAATCAAGGCAGCTTGGGAGAGACAGGCCTGACAAACTCTCACAGCAGACACACCCCTGGATGACACAGGGATCATCACACTACACTATAACACTTTTTACATACTATACTACGACCGTTTGTTATATCCTACACTGTGACCTTCTTCATATACAATACTATGACCTTTTTTTTTACATACTATACTATGTCCTTTTTACATACTACACAGTGACATTTTTTTTTTACATACTATGACCTTTTTTATATTCTATACTATGACTTTTTTGTTACATACTACAATATCACCTTTTCCACATACTACACAATGACCTGTTTTCACATACCATACTGTGACCTTTTTTTTAACATACTATACTATGACCTTTTTTTTTTAATATACAAAGTTTTTCACTAAGGTTTTTTGGCAACCAGTACTATAATGTTTCTTTTTTCCCTGCTCTGTAGCACTTTGAGATTGCTGCTAGTTTTCTGACATACTATTCTATAATATGACCTTTTATAAATTTTTATCACATTTTTTGATGTTATATTGTGACCTTTTTTTTTTTTTACAGTTTCTCTGACATACTATATCATGACTTTAATAAATACAGTATTCGTTTAATAAATAGTCTGCTGATGTAAGGAATGTCAAGATTTTTAATAAATGATAAAAAGTTGTTGCCATTAAATTATTTGTGCTGTGAGGTGTAACTTCCTGTTAGAGCTATGATGGAGTAACGCTGTCACTACACTACTGTTGACATCAATTCAAATCATGTTTAAAAAACGTTCTTATTTAATTAGGAAATGTTCTGAAGCTGATAAAACATGTTCAGTATGTGTTGGAGCTGTTATAGAGAATGAATCTACTGTAATATCAATTTCCCACAGTATGTTCAGTGTTATGATTGTTAGGTTCAGAGCTGCTGCTGCTGGACACAGGATAAACTAATGTCGGACGTAACGGCAGAAAACAGAGAAAATGTCCCATAATGATACAACCTGCAGACAGAAACGTGTCCTCCATGTTGTTCATGGATGTGAGAGGCTGATGTTACCTTCACTGACACACCTTCATTCAGTTTATATCAAGTCTCATTACAGTAAAACACCTGAAGGCATCAGCATCAGGTTCACGTGACAAACACCTACAGTCTCCAGGTGTTTGATTCAGATCATTCAGAAGGTAACTTTATAAGTAACATCTTTCTGAACAGTGGGATCTGATGTTTACTGACCTCCTGTCCTTCACTGAACCCAACACCAAACAACATGAGGAGACGACTCCGAACACGACGAACTGCCCCACAGGAACAAACCAACAGTCACGTCCTCTGGCAGGAAATCAAAGGATAAACCTTGATAAATGAGTTCTGAGTAACAAGGATATAAATGCACAGGTTAATAAATGACTTTTCTTGAGAAAGCACAGGTGGTGACTTTTAACAGCAGCTGATTCTCTGGAAGAACAACAGAATTTATCAGCTCAGGTGACGTCATACGACTAAACACTGCCTGCACATACTGAGACATGTCAGCTGTCGACAGATTGAAAACCGTATAAACCTGTTTATATGTTTTTTTAAATTTGTCCAATAACACCTTGTAGGCAAAGTCAGTAAACTTCTATATAATAAGGTCCAGAAAAGGAGCTGGTGAACTTTTTAACTGACTCTGATCGACACAGCTCGAATAAGATGAAGAGAACGCTAAGATCTCACATCAGATGTTGATAAATGAAGTGTAAAATCTTTACTGATGAACACTGTATAATGAGTTGAGAATAAAATGACGTAACAACCAAAATCATCGACCCACTGAGGGCTGATGATTGGCCAGGAGGAACCCAGGGCCCTCTGCACCAGCGTGAGGTCTGACAGTCGCTGTGAGGATTTCATCCTGGTACCTAACAGCAGTCAGGTTACTGTTGGCTCTGACATGGAGGTCTGTGCGACCCTCCAAGAATCTGCCTCCCCAGACCATCACTGACCCACCACCAAACCGGTCATGCTGGATGATGTCACAGGCAGCATAACATTCACCACGCCGTCTCCAGACTCTTTCACGCCTGTCACATGTGCTCAGTGTGAACCTGCTCTCATCTGTGAAGAGAACGGGGCGCCAGTGGCGGACCTGCTGCCAGTTCTGGTGTTCTCTGGTGAATGATGGAGCTGCACGGTGCTGGGCTGTGAGCACAGGTCCCACTAGAGGACGTGGGGCCCTCATGCCACCCTCATGGAGTCTGTTTCTGACACTGTGGTCAGAAACATGCACACCAGTAGCCTGCTGGAGGTCATGTTGTAGGGCTCTGGCAGTGCTCCTCCTGTTCCTCCTCACACAAAGGAGCAGATAGCGGTCCTGCTGCTGGGTTGATGCCCTTCTACGGCCCTGTCCAGCTCTCCTGGTGTAACGGCCGGTCTCCTGGTGTCTGGTATCAACCTGATTGGGCTGCAGGTGCCGCCTCATGCTACCAGTAGTGACAAGGACACTAGCAGAAGACCAAACTAGAGAAGAATCAGTGAGGAAGGATAAGGAGAGAGCAACTGTCTGTGGACACCACATGTAAAACCATTTCCTGTTTGTCTCTGTGATTTGACCCAAAGCAGCTGAAACTGATTTACAGTCACTGGACTGAAGTTTGACTGACTTCCTGTCAGACTGTGACCATTAGGAGCTCCCTTAGTTTTTCCAGCAGTATAAATGAACACAACACTAAGTTATATTGAAGTTATATGAAACATGTCCAGTTTGTTTTGGACCCACTGAGAGTCTGAGTGAAGGACTGAGGTCATCATAAACTGCCTCAAAAGAACAGTCACTTTTTTCTGGCAGGAATTCAAAGGTTACGCCTCTAAAAATGAGGTCTGAGTAACACGGATAAACAGAACAAGTCAATATTTGGACGAGGTTTTCTGTTAATGTCTGACCTTCTGAGGAAACCACTCGTCACAGGTGATTTCACAGTAAATCTGAGTGTCTCTCAGCGCTATAAAAGGCATCTGACTCTGTATGAACAGAACTCAGCAGCTCTGGAGGCTTCATACGACACAACACTCACCACCTGCACACACGTAAGTATGTCTGATATTTACTTCATGTTTTCATTTACAGATAATTTGGGAAAAGTCTGCTGATACAAAAATGAAATTACACATCCAGAGAAGGAACCAATGAAGGATTTAAACACTGATTCATCTGTCGATGATTTTAATTTATTAACTGTTTAGTTAATCAGATTTCTTTACCTCAGTCAGACTACAAATCTAAGTTTTCTTTTGTCAGTCAATCAATTTTATTTACAAAGCGCGATATCACAAATCACAATTTGCCTCACAGGGCTTTACAGCATACGACATCCCTCTGTCCTTATGACCCTCACAGCTGATCAGGAAAAACTCCCCAAAAAACCCTTTAACGGGGAAAAAACGGTAGAAACCTCAGGAAGAGCAACTGAGGAGGGATCCCTCTTCCAGGACGGACAGACGTGCAATAGATGTCGTACAGAACAGATCAGCATAATAAATTAACAGTAATCCACATGACACAATGAGACAGAGAGAGAGAGAGAGAGAGAGAGAGAGAGAGATGCAGGTAATGACAGTAGCTTACAACAACATTGTTGAAAGTAATAATATTATAGTTATAGTTCTGGTTACTGTGGTACAATATGTTGAAAGTATGTATTAATACCTGGCAGTATACATGTGTGACAATAGTCATATGTGTATAATAACAGAAGAAGTATGACTAATGACTAATGATGGCAGCAGCAGCAGGAGGCATCTGGCAGGACCACGGCAGCAGCACAACCACACACGTCACGCTGTCCAGGCACCGCTGTGATATGAGTTAATCTGAGAGACAGTGGAGCACAAAGGCTCCGGAGAAGAAGCCGAGTTAGTGACATGCAGAATGGCCAAGTTAGTTGTTAAATGTTCACTGACTCTGAACAAACACAACATATCATTTAAGCTGCTTTTATTTTGAAGTGACGCTGATGACTCTTCACTTCCTTTGATACAGGAACCCAAAATGTCCTCATACATCTCAGGTGTGGAAGTTTCCCTCAATGACTCCCAGGAGCAGCAGCTCTTAAAACAAGGCTTCACCAAAATCAAGGTTGACGTGAGTCAGGGGGTCGGACCGAACCGAAGCTACATTTGGTTCAAGATGGGCAGCGAAGCCATCACCAGGATCCAGCTCACATACATGCAGGACATGCAGCCCGGCCTGATCTCCGAGGGATATAACAAGATTGACAAAAACCTGAACCCTGGAAGTGGAGACTACATCAACCTGTGGTTCTATAGAGGTCACCTTAAGTCTGACGTTCCCATTGTGGAGCTCAGCGTCACCAACAACCCGAAGGAGGAAGCCCAGATGTTTGGGCAGGGCTTTGAGAGACTGGCCTGTGATCTGACCCTGAAGACTGGAGGGAACAGGGTCTACCTATGGATGAAGAGAGAAGTACCAACTTACATCTGTGACGTCACTGTCACCGATAACTTCGGTGCAGACGCAGACTACTTCCAGAAGGGTTACATCCGTATGGACAGAGGAGTGGGAGGAGCTTACATCTTCATGTGGTACCTTCAGACCACGGACGCCCAACAGGCGCTCAAAGATCTGCAGATCTCCACCAAGGAAGAAGAGTACCAGCGCTTTAAAAGCCAACACTACGACCTAGTGAGCGTGAAGCTGAGCGATGAGAGCGCAGCCAACTCCACCTATCTGTGGTACAAGAGAGACGACCGCATCAGGGACCTGGCCATGATCCTCGATTCTGCGGCTGTGGTCCTGTACGAGGAGGCAGGGGTCAAGGTCATTGACAAGAACCTCGGCAAAGGTGTCGCGTTCCTGTGTTTTTATTGCTGAGAGTCGTCATGGTAACAGAGCTGGGCACGCCCACCTACCCCCGAGGAGAGACAGCTGGAGTTCAAATTATCATTTGTTGTTAGATTCTGTGTGTCTCTTTATGATGTGATTAAATCTGTCCAAGTATCAGAACGATTCATGAATGTTGATCTTCACGTCTGTGTTTGATTTAATAAATGAAATCAGTGTGATGTCACAGAGCTGATGATGTATCTGATAACCTGAAACTATCAGAGGCCTATTGATCGATTACTGTTCATCACTTCAACACAATCAAATGATTTCAAATGATTATTCTTTTCTCAATAAAATCTCATCTGCATCTGAACTGAGTCTGATTTTGCTTTAAAGTTTCACATCCAAACAGGAAATGGTTACTGAGCTTTTCAAGTGCTGAAAATATAATAATAATAATAATAATAATAATAATAATAATAATAACCCTAACCCTATACTATGACCTTTTTTTCATGATTTTGGACAAAATGCTTTATGATGAAGTTTTTTCATGATTTGGGACGACATGTCAAAGTGTAGGATAAAAAAAAGCTCATAGTAATATATGTAAAAAATGTCATAGTGTAGTGTGCAAGAAACTGTTAAAAACAGATCATAGTATGGTATATAAAAAAGGTCATAGTATAATATGTCCAAACAAACTGTATATGCTATATTATGACATTTTTCATGATTTTGGACAAAAAACTTTATTATGACGTTTTTTCATGATTTTGGACAACATGCTATACTATGACTTTCTTTTCTTGTTTTTTGGACGGCATGCTTTATTATGACGTCTTTTGTGATTTTGGATGACATGCTACACTAACTTTTTGTCATTTTTGACGACATGTCATAGTGTAGGATATAACACAAGGTCATAGTAATGTATAAAAATGTTGCAGTGTAGTGTGCAAGAAAAGGGTCATAGTGTAGTATGTAACAAAAAGTCAGTATAGTATTGAAAAAAGCTCATAGTGTAATATGTAAACAAGGTCATAGTACAGAATGTAAAAAAAGGTCATAGTGTGTAAAAAAAACAAGGTCAGTGTAGTGTGTAACAAAAAGGTCACAGTATAGTATGTTAAAAAGGTCATAGTACTGTATGTAAATAACGGTCATAGCAGTCTACACAAAGAACAAACTGAATCTTTTTTTACAGCAAATCAACAGATGTATGTCATTTTATTTATTCAAAAGAAACAAAAACAGAACAATCTCTTCCTCTTTGTGAACTTTAATTGGCACAAATAAAACTGAAGTTCAGTAAACATCAGAACACGTGTGTCACTTCCTGTTATTATAAAACATGTTAGTATGTCAACTGTGCCACATTTTCAGATGTTTCATTTCATGTTTTAGCATTAGCTTAAAGCTAACTCAGGTACATACATTCATGTTTTATATTGTCCACAGTCCCAAAATAAAATCAACTGAATGTCTCAGTCATTTCTCTGAATGTAAATACACAGATATTATATCATGAATGAGTTTATTTAATGAGCAGACTTCATAAATGATCAATAACAAGAATCAAAGCTGTTTGAAACTTCATATTCAATGACACTGTAAATTCAAACAATCCAACTAATCAGCAGCCAGAAGTCCTGCAGCTGCTGTGATGTCATCAAAAGTTCATATATTCACTTTCAAAATAAAGTGCCTGTGAGGAAACATGACGGACCGACTGAGACCCGCTGACCTCTGACCTCACAGTTTGTTCGTTCAGGAATGTTTCCATGGAAACCACGTCCTCCTGTCCATCAGAGACGAGCGTCTGTAGGAGGTCCAAAAGAGGTCTGTGGGTCTGGAGGAGTTCAGGACTCTGAGTCGAGGGTGGAGATCTTGTCAATGGACTGCAGCAGCTGAGAGACCAGAACGAGAGTCTCTGCTTCCCCCATCAGCTGACTGAAGACAGACAGACAGACAGACAGACAGACAGGTTACAGCTGTCTTCACTCTTCTTCATGAATATTATCAATCAATCAATCAATCAATCAGTTTTATTTATAAAGCCCAATATCACAAATCACAATTTGCCTCACAGGGCTTTACAGCATACGACATCACTCTGTCCTTAGGACCCTCGACGATCAAACATCAACTAGAGTCTGCAGCTCACAGCTGATTGGCTAAGACCTCTGACACACCCACCAAACAACAGGACACGTATCACAGGACCTGTTACTGTTGACAGGTACTGACCGGATGGAGGAGTGGGCGTGGCTTGCTGTCTTGTTCAGATACTCAGATGCCACCTGAGCGTTGTGCCTCATCGTCGTGACAACCTCAGACTCTGCTGCCTTCAGACTGACATTCTCGGACCGCAAGGAGTCAACCTCCGCCTGAAACACACACAACAAATATTAATATTAATGTGTGACATTTCACGACATGCTTTATTATGACGTTTTTGCGTGATTTTGAACGACATGGTCTACTATGATGTTTTTTCGTGATTTTGGATGACATGCTATACTATGACGTTTTTGCATGATTTCGGACGACATGCTATACCAGGGGTCTGCAACCTTTGCCATTAAAAGAGCCATTTTTGACCAAAAATAATTTGAAAAAATCTGTGTGGAGCCGCAAAACATGTTTGAGACTTATAATCAAGGTAAACAGCCTATTAAGTCTAAATTAGCGTATACTTATGGTCTAAATAAGCATTCATTAATATGTTTTACCACAAGGTGGCCACTGTGCAGGGCACTATTAATAATTATCTGGTACTTAAATTTTGCAGAGCTGGCAGTGAGAGCAAACAAATCTGTCAACGCACTACTACATTCTCTATTTTATTCAATTTACTTTTTTGGATTTGGCATCCATAGCTAACCAGCCACTGCTATCGAGGTTCAGCGACATTTGGATTCATAGAAGGAATTTCCATAGACTTCTTTTCTCAAATGCTCAAGGAGCCACTGGACAGGGGCTGAAGAGCCACATGTGGCTCCGGAGCCACAGGTTGCCTACGCCTGTGCTATACTATGACGTTTTTTCGTGATTTTGGACGACATGCTATACTATGACGTTTTTTCGTGATTTCGGACGACATGCTATACTATGACGTGTTTTCGTGATTTGGAACGACATGCTATACTATGACGTTTTTTCGTGATTTCGGATGACATGCCATAATATGATGTTTTTGCGTGATTTCGGACGACGTGGTATACTATGACGTGTTTTGTGATTTCGGACGACATGCTATAATATGATGTTTTTGCGTGATTTCGGACGACATGCTATACTATGACGTGTTTTGTGATTTCAGACGACATGCTATAATATGATGTTTTTGCGTGATTTTGGACGACATACTATAATATGATGTTTTTGCGTGATTTCGGACAACATGCTGTACTATGACGTTTTCGCGTGATTTCGGACAACATGCTGTACTATGACGTTTTCGCGTGATTTCGGACAACATGCTGTACTATGACGTTTTTGCGTGATTTCGGACGACATGCTATACTATGATGTTTTTTCGTGATTTTGGACAACATGCTATACTATGACATTTTTTCGTGATTTCGGACGACATGATATGACGTTTTTTCGCGATTTTAGACAACATGCAATACTATGAAGTTTTTTCATGATTTTGGACGACATGCTATACTATGACATTTTTTCGTGATTTTGGACAACATGCTATACTATGACATTTTTTCGTGATTTCAGACGACATGCTCTTCTATGATGTTTTTTTGTGATTTTGGACAACATGCTATACTATGACGTTTTTTCGTGATTTCGGATGACATGCTATACTATGACGTTTTTGCGTGATTTCGGACGACATGCTATACTATGACTTTTTTTGTGATTTTGGACGACATTCTATACTATGACATTTTTCGTGATTTTGGACGACATGCTATACTATGACATTTTGTCATGATTTTGGACAACATGCTATACTATGACGTTTTTGCGTGATTTTGGACGACATGCTATACTATGACTTTTTTTCATAATTTTGGACAACATACTATAATATGATGTTTTTGCGTGATTTTGGACGACATGCTATACTATTACGTTTTTTGTGATTTCGGACAACATGCTATACTATGACGTGTTTTCGTGATTTGGGACGACATGCTATACTATGACGATTTTTGCATGATTTTGGACGACATTCTATACTATGACTTTTTTTGTGATTTTGGACAACATGCTATACTATGACGTTTTTAGCATGATTTTGTACAACATGCTATACTATGACATTTTTTCATGATTTCGGACGACATGCTATACTATGACGTTTTTTCGTGATTTCGGACAACATGCTATACTATGACGTTTTTTCGTGATTTTGGACGACATGCTATACTATGACGATTTTTGCATGATTTTGGACGACATTCTATACTATGACTTTTTTTGTGATTTTGGACAACATGCTATACTATGACGTTTTTAGCATGATTTTGTACAACATGCTATACTATGACATTTTTTCATGATTTCGGACGACATGCTATACTATGATGTTTTTGCGTGATTTCGGACGACATGCTGTACTATGACATTTTTAATGATTTTGGACGACATGCTATACTATGACGTGTTTTCGTGATTTGGAACGACATGCTATACTATGACTTTTTTTTCGTGATTTCGGATGACATGCCATAATATGATGTTTTTGCGTGATTTCGGACGACGTGGTATACTATGACGTGTTTTGTGATTTCGGACGACATGCTATAATATGATGTTTTTGCGTGATTTCGGACGACATGCTATACTATGACGTTTTTTTCGTGATTTCGGATGACATGCCATAATATGATGTTTTTGCGTGATTTCGGACGACGTGGTATACTATGACGTGTTTTGTGATTTCGGACGACATGCTATAATATGATGTTTTTGCGTGATTTCGGACGACATGCTATACTATGACGTGTTTTGTGATTTCGGACGACATGCTATAATATGATGTTTTTGCGTGATTTTGGACGACATACTATAATATGATGTTTTTGCGTGATTTTGGACGACATACTATAATATGATGTTTTTGCGTGATTTCGGACAACATGCTGTACTATGACGTTTTTGCGTGATTTCGGACGACATGCTATACTATGATGTTTTTTCGTGATTTTGGACAACATGCTATACTATGACATTTTTTCGTGATTTCGGACGACATGATATGACGTTTTTTCGCGATTTTAGACAACATGCAATACTATGAAGTTTTTTCATGATTTTGGACGACATGCTATACTATGACATTTTTCGTGATTTTGGACAACATGCTATACTATGACATTTTCGTGATTTCAGGCGACATGCTCTTCTATGATGTTTTTGTGATTTTGGACAACATGCTATACTATGGCGTTTTTTGATTTGGATGACATGCTATACTATGGCGTTTTTCGCGTGATATCGGACGACATGCTATACTATGACTTTTTTTGTGATTTTGGACGACATTCTATACTATGACATTTTTCGTGATTTTGGACGACATGCTATACTATGACATTTTGTCATGATTTTGGACAACATACTATAATATGATGTTTTTGCGTGATTTTGGACGACATGCTATACTATTACGTTTTTTGTGATTTCGGACAACATGCTATACTATGACGTGTTTTCGTGATTTGGGACGACATGCTATACTATGACGTTTTTCGTGATTTTGGACAACATGCTATACCATGACGTTTTTTCGTGATTTTGGACGACATGCTATACTATGACGATTTTTGCATGATTTTGGACGACATTCTATACTATGACTTTTTTTGTGATTTTGGACAACATGCTATACTATGACGTTTTTAGCATGATTTTGTACAACATGCTATACTATGACATTTTTTCATGATTTCGGACGACATGCTATACTATGACGTTTTTGCGTGATTTTGGACGACATGCTATACTATGATGTTTTTGCGTGATTTCGGACGACATGCTGTACTATGACATTTTTAATGATTTTGGACGACATGCTATACTATGACTTTTTTTCATAATTTTGGACGACATGCTATACTATGACGTTTTTTCACGATTTTGGACGACATGCTATACTATGACGTTTTTCATGATTTTGGACGACATGACGTTTTTTTCATAGTATGTTGTGATATTTATATCTGCTCTCTATGGAGTTCAGTCAGATTTATTTTATGAATTTAAGTTCATACAAAATGCCTGCCTCACCTGCAGTTGCTGCAACTCCAACTTCAGTTTGTTCACACAGGTCTCTGCTTTCACTGCTCGCTTCTGTAGGACAGACAGAGGATGGTGAGACAAAGACAGAGACAAAGATACAACAGTAAATCAGTTAAACAGGATGTAACAGTTGCTCAGGGGTCCCTAACAAGGTGGACACAGGTGTCAGGTGAGTGCTGCTTACCGTCATCAGGTGCAGGTTCTGCTCCACAGAGTGAACCATGCTCTCCAGATCCTGAGCCTCCTTCTCCTCCTGACGTGTCCTCTGCAGCAGCTCATCCGACAGATCTGCCACCCTGACAGGGAGGACAGAGGCATGATGGGTAAACACTCTGGCACTGACAGCGTCTCTGATTGGTGCTTTGGTTTGATTGGCTGGTGCTCACCTTTGTTCGTTAAGCTCTGATCTCCTCTGCAGCTCCCTGATGGATCTCCTCAGAGTCATGTTCTCCTCCTTCAGCTGGAACCAAACACCGTTAGTTTAGTTTGGAGGGTAAAAACATGAAGTGGCTTATTCCTGACTTTGTGTTTTTCCCAGGTTCCCTGAACTACACACTGATGCATTTACAGACATGTTAATGATGTGATTCATCTTTGTTGTTCTTATAAATAAAGAAATAAACGTCAAAGTGTTTAATAATCAACAGGTCTCCATCATCATCACTTTTTCTAACGTAATGTCGTTCTGGAAAATCTTCATGTGACACAACAAAACCAAAACAAGCAAAGAAAATAGAATCATCTTTGTTGTTCTTATAAATAAAGAAATAAACATCAAAGTGTTTAATAATCAACAGGTCTCCATCATCATCACTTTTTCTAACGTAGTGTCGTTCTGGAAAATCTTCATGTGACACAACAAAACCAAAACAAGCAAAGAAAATAGAATACATACAGACAGGTAGGTCCCTCCGTCAGTCAGTCAGTCGGTCAGTGGGTAGGTAAGTTGGTACGTAGGTAGGTAAGCCGATAGGTCAAAAGGTACATAGGTGGTCTTTGGTTCGGTAGACAGGTAGATCAGTACATTGTTCAGAAGGTAGGTAGGTAGATAGGTAGGTAGGTAGATGGATGGGTAGGTAGGTAGGTGGGTAGATGGATGGGTAGGTAGGTAGGTAGGTAGGTAGGTAGATAGGTAGGTGGGTAGATGGGTAGGTAGGTAGGTAGGTAGGTAGGTAGGTAGGTAGGTAGGTAGGTAGGTGGGTAGATGGATGGGTAGGTAGGTGGGTAGGTAGGTAGGTAGATGGATGGGTAGGTAGGTGGGTAGGTAGGTAGGCAGGCAGATGGATGGGCAGGCAGGCAGGCAGGCAGGCAGGTGGGCAGGTGGGCAGGCAGGCAGGCATGTAGGCAGGTAGATGACGGCAGGTAGGCAGGTGGGCAGGCAGGCAGGTGGGCAGATGGATGCAGGCAGGTGGGCAGATGGGTGCAGACAGGTAGGTAGGCAGATAGGCAGGTGGGCAGATGGGCAGGCAGGCAGGCAGGCAGGCAGGCAGGTGGACAGGCAGGCAGGCAGACAGGCAGGTGGGCAGATGGGCAGGCAGGCAGGCAGGCAGGTGGGCAGATGGGCAGGCAGGCAGACAGGCAGGTGGGCAGATGGGCAGGCAGGCAGGCAGGCAGGTGGGCAGATGGGCAGGCAGGCAGGCAGGTAGACAGGCAGGCAGGCAGGCAGGCAGGTGGGGCAGATGGACGGTGGGTGAGGGATGGTAGGTAGGCAGGCAGGTAGGCAGGCAGGCAGATGGATGGGCAGGTAGGCAGGTGGGCAGGCAGGCAGACAGGCAGGTGGCAGGCAGGTGGGCAGATGGGCAGGCAGACAGGCAGGCAGGCAGACAGGCAGGTGGGCAGATGGGCAGGCAGGCAGGCAGGCAGACAGGCAGGTGGGTAGATGGACAGGCAGACAGGCAGGTGGGCAGGCAGGCAGGCAGGCAGACAGGCAGGCAGACAGGCAGGTGGGCAGGCATGGACAGGCAGACAGGCAGGCAGGCAGGCAGGCAGGCAGGCAGACAGGCAGGCAGGCAGATGGGCAGGCAGGCAGGCAGGTGTGGCAGGCAGGCAGGCAGGTGGGCAGATGGACGGCAGGCAGGTGGGCAGGCAGGTGGCAGGCAGGCAGGCAGGCAGGCAGACAGGCAGGTGGGATGGGCAGGCAGGTGCAGGTGGCAGGCAGGCAGGCAGGCAGGCAGGCAGATGGATGGGCAGGCAGGCAGGCAGGCAGGTGGGCAGATGGATGGGCAGGCAGGCAGGCAGGCAGGCAGGTGGCAGGCAGGCAGGCAGGCAGGCAGGCAGGCAGGCAGGCCAGGCAGGTGGCAGGCAGGCAGGCAGGCAGGCAGACAGGCAGGTGGGCAGCAGGTGGGCAGGCAGGCAGATGGATGGGCAGGCAGGTGGCAGGCAGGTGGGTAGGTAGGTGGATAGGTAGGTGGGTAGATGGGTAGGTAGGTAGATGGATGGGTAGGTAGGTGGGTAGGTAGGTGGGTAGGTAGGTAGGTAGGTAGGTAGGTAGGTGGGTAGGTAGGTAGATGGATGGGTAGGTAGGTGGGTAGGTAGGTGGGTAGGTAGGTGGGTAGGTAGGTAGATAGGTAGGTGGGTAGATGGGTAGGTAGGTAGATGGATGGGTAGGTAGGTGGGTAGGTAGGTGGGTAGGTCAGGAGGTAGATAAGTGTAGATAAGTGTAGACATCCGTTCCTTCTACACCATACACACTGATTACCACTGTACTGTTGGGTGTATTGACCCTTTGCTAAGCTCCGCCTCTTTGTGATGTCAGCATGGAGCCCATGATGTCACTTCCAGAAGGAACATTAAAGTTTTCCAAAAAGGAGAAGTGATTTCAAAGAGAAGACAACAGAAGATCTACAGATTGTGTCTGAAGGAGGAGTCTACTGAGCACAGCCTTGTTCCAGCCGGCCGATGCTGCGCTATGATTAATAGCCAATAACACGTTTGTGTTTCTGTATCTGTGTCAGCGTCACTCAGTAAACACGTTCAGCTCCTGTAACAGTGAATCACACGACACTACGACTGTGACATGACCTGAGACGAGGAGGAAACATCAGCATACAGACAGGTGGCGGTCCTGTGATGCATTCAGGAGCACGCTGGAAACAAAGAAACAAAAACAAACAGCAGCAGACCCTGAACGCCTCATCCTCACAGTCTGACCGCTCTGACACGTACCTGCTGTATCTGACTGCTCCGCCCACTCCTCTTCCTGCAGGAGGTGACTGGTTCAGCTATGGAGGTCTCATCATCTCCTTCATAGTTCTCTCCTCCTCCTCCTGCTCCTCCTCCTCCTCCTGCTCCTCCCTGCTGGATCTCAGGTTTGGAGGAGAACCTGTTTTCATTCAGAAATGTGGCACATGATGTGATCCCAACAACATTACAACCATTAAGCTCCGCCTCTAATGTAACAGCAATCAACCAATCAGTGAATAGCATGACTCACCTGGTCTCCTCCTCGTCGTCTTCCTCCTCCTCTGTGTAGAGGGAGGAGGTGCTGTCTACACCTGACTGGAAGCTCCGCCCCCACTCCTCCTCCTCCTGATTGGACACACACACACACACATTAGTTGTTCTCTCCATATTCACTGTCCTCCATTTTATCTCAGTGCGTCCTGCCCCCAGACAAGGGTACACTGTGATGTCAGTGATGATGTCACTGTACCTGTGGTGCCAGAGAGGACTCAGAGAAGAAACAGCTCCTGACCTCAGGGTCAAAGGTCACGCTCCCGACGTCAAACGACCTCTGAGAGAGACACAGAGACAGATGGAGTCTTTAACAAGAAGAAGAAGAAGAAGAAGGAGGATGATAACAGTAATAATAATAGCTGGTTCTTCTTCTGTGGTTTCAGACTGTAACTGTTGTACCTTACTGTGTCCCTCCTGGTCCTGGTCCTGGTCCTGGTTCTGGTTCTGGTTCTTCCAGCGTAGAAACTCTCTGAAGGAGAACGGGTTCAGGTCCTCGGCCTCCACCTCCTCGTCTGCTCACAGGAGGCATCATGAGGAGGATCATTATTATTATTATTAGTAGAAGAAGAACTCAGAGCCGTTTGCCTCTCAGTGACCAGCAGGTGGCAGCGTGACATCACAGACACTGCGGATGCGTTCACTGACCCTCAGGACAACATGGAGGGTCTGACCTGACCTCAGATCAGCTGATCAGTCTCTATAAACACAGAGTAGTAGAAGTACTACAGTACTGTTATTACAATAAAGTAATCAGAGTACCAGTCGCCATCCTGCAGTGATGTCACTGATGTCTGAACATCAGTGACATCAGCTTCAAACATCACGAGCACATGATCATCAGTTGGACAGACAGACAGACACACACAGAGAGACAGACAGACAGAGAGACAGACAGACAGACAGACAGACAGACAGACACACACAGAGAGACAGACAGACAGACAGACAGACAGACAGACAGAGAGACAGACAGACAGACAGACAGACAGACAGACACACACACACACAGAGAGACAGACAGACAGACAGACAGACACAGAGAGACAGACAGACAGACAGACAGACAGACAGACAGAGAGACAGACAGACACACAGACAGAGAGACAGACAGACAGACAGACACACAGACACACAGACAGACACACACACAGACACACACACACACACAGACAGACACACAGACAGACAGACACACAGACAGACACACAGACAGACACACAGACAGACAGACACACAGACAGACACACACACAGACAGACACACAGACAGACACACAGACACACACACAGACAGACACACAGACAGACAGACACACAGACAGACACACACACAGACAGACACACAGACAGACAGACACACAGACAGACACACAGACAGACACACAGACAGACAGACACACAGACAGACACACAGACAGACACACAGACAGACACACAGACAGACACACAGACAGACAGACACACAGACAGACACACAGACAGACACACAGACAGACACACAGACAGACAGACACACAGACAGACACACACACAGACAGACACACAGACAGACAGACACACAGACAGACACACAGACAGACAGACACACAGACAGACACACACACAGACAGACACACAGACAGACAGACACACAGACAGACACACAGACAGACAGACACACAGACAGACAGACACACAGACAGACACACAGACACACAGACAGACAGACAGGCACACAGACAGACACACAGACAGACAGACAGTTGGATGGACCCAGCAGCGTCGTCTTGCTCAGTTTGACCCAATGATGTCATCAGGAGGACGCTGCTGGAGTCTGACTGACGATCATCATCATCATCATCATCATCATCCTCCTCCTCTTCATCATTACAGTTTCAGTAAGAAAACACGACTCAAAGACTCAAAGACAAGTTTTATCAACAGAGAGAATTAAAGGAAGGTTTTGTTTGTTTGTTTTTTAAATAAGAAAAAAACAACAACCACATATTTTACAGACGACATGCTGCACCTTGTTTTAAAAAGAAAACACGATTTATTGTTTACAAACATCAGTTAAATTAAGTTAAATATAAAATACACCCCCCCCCCCCCAATATAACAACGAACTGACCGTTGGTCCACTGACGAACCTCCGCCGCTGAAAATAGTCCCAACACAGTGCGATCACTGACACGTGACCACCCTCTGTTGTTACCTATAAACATGTATGACATGTATGATATAAACATGTCAACAGTTTGTGTGTGACCTCACCGTCTGTGATGATCAGAGTTTTAGCAGCACTCCTCTGTTTGGACATGACGTCACACAGGTGTGCAGACGGACAGGTGTTTGAGTCATCAGTCACTTATCGATCGGTATTGATCATCATCGGGATCATGCGTGAGCGTCTCGCGCCGTGTCTCTGCTGCAGGACCCTGAAACCAGACCCGGAAATACACCCGCCGCTCCAAACTCACGTGACGGGTCTGAGAACTTCTCATTGGCTGGGACGGTCACATGACGCAGGACGAAAACACGGCACCAGGAAGTGCGTTTCATGCTCGAGCCCGGTAAAAAGAAAAAAAAGAAAAAAGGAAAAGTGTCCCCACGTGTCCCGGTCCGCGGCAGTCCGGTGTGTTTACCTGCAGAGACCCGGAGGAGACCGTCTGAACGGTGAGTGGACGATTAACGGTGGTGCACGAGGCCGAGTTAGTACGGCTCGGCTCGGCTCGGCTCGGTTCGTCCCGGCGGGGATATGAGGTGGGTCGGAGGGTTGGCAGCGGATATGGAGCTGGGTCGCTTGGTTCTGGTTCATATTCAGGTCTAATGCGGGTCTCCTGACCCGGGTCTGGTCTCAGGTCAGTCTGAGGCTGCAGCTCACACACCGTCAGTCCAGAGACAGATTATCTCCACACACCGAACTCCATTAACAAATCCTCTAATTTAACGTCAACTCGTCCGCGTGTTGGCTGAGACTGAAGCCGGATGTGACTCAATGAGCTCCCTCATTAAGAAGCTGTTAGTTGTTTATTTCATGTTGATTTAAAGCCGAAGTGAAGAAGAGTCCAGACGGTCTGTGACACGTGTCTCACTCTTGTTCTCCGTTTTGGTGTTGTCAGTTAACGGGCCTTTGTTTTTAAAATAGGACATTTTCTAAAAGCAGTTTGGCGCGGAGCTTTTCAATGTTCCCTCTGATCATGAGGCTGAGGGGCGTGTCTACAGACTCCAGTATGACGTCATGTGTTTATTCTGCAGGGCTGGGAGATGTCTGAGGAGGCTCCCAGTGAGGGGGACCAGCCCCAGTCCACCCAGTTCCCGTCCCAGGCCCAGTCCACTTTGTCCCCATCCCAGGCCCAGTCCACCCAATCAACCCAGTCCACCCAGTCCCCGTCCCAGCCCAAGTCCCAGCCTGGTTCCAGTTCTTCCAGTGGGCCAACATCAGGCAGCCAGTCATCCAGCGGCTCGGGGACGCTGAGCAGCGTGGACACCATCCCTGTCACCCTGCCGTCTGTCCCCGAGGAGCCCGAACCACAACCCTGGGGCCGCCTGCTGCCGATGGCCCCGGGCTTCAGGAGCCTCGGTGAGCCCACACGTGCTAACATGCTAACAGTGAGGCTAATGCTAACACTGGTACTGTTTGTTTCTTGTTGTTGATTGTTTGTTTGTTTGTTTGTTTACAGACTGTTTTGAGGAGCAGTACCTGTTTGGACGCGGTCCAAAGTGTCACTATGTCCTCAGAGATCCGAACGACAAAGAATCCAAAAAGTTCCGAATCTACAGCAAGAAACACTTCAGGATCTACAGAGTGAGGTCACTTCCTGTTTACTGATGATGACTGAGTGAAGGTGTGTGAGTGTATACCCTGACCGTAAGTGTGTGTGTGTGTGTGTGTGTGTGTGTGTGTCAGGAGGGCAGCGAGGTGTTTGTGGAGGACTACAGTAACAACGGGACGTTTGTTGACGGGATAAAGATCGGTCAGGACAGGAAGCTTCCTCTCATCAACAACGCCGTGCTCGCTCTGGCTGAGCCACGAAACAAAGGTGAGACACGGCTGAACATCTGAACAGGTGACTGTGGACACAGGTCTCACCTCATACTGTCTGTCTGTCTGTCTGTCTGTCTGTCTGTCCACAGTGTTTGTCTTCATGGACCTGATGTCCGACGATCAGTCCAGTTTACCCAGAGAGCTTCAGGAGAAATATCTGCTGTCTCGACGCATCGGCACGTGAGTCACTGTTCACGCCACCATGATGTCACTTCCTGTGCTCTGACACACTGAACTTAGTGTGTGTGTGTGTGTGTGTGTTACAGAGGAGTGTGTGGTGAGGTCAAACTAGCGTTCGAGCGATCGTCCTGCAGGAAGTTTGCGGTGAAAATAATAAACAAGAAGAACTTCCAGTCTGAAGGGGTGAGTCATCTCGTCTGCTCTCTGATTGGCTGAGAGCTCTCCTTCTTCCTCCCCTTGTTTCCTTCCCTGTTTCCTTCTTTCCTTCTGGTGAGCGATGAAGCTGGTGTTAGATGGGGAAAAACATAAAAAAAAACTACAAAGATGGCGTCTGAACATCAGACTCACTGATGACCAGCGGCAGGTCAGGATGGTGATCATGTGATCTGTTTGTTTTTGTCCAATCACAGACGGCGACACGAAACGCACAGACAGAGATCGAGATCCTGCAGAGAATCGACCACGTGAGTCTGACACCAACGAAGAAGAGACAAGATCACACACACTGACCCTTTAAGAGACGTTACTAATAACAACAATAATTACTGTTATTAATGGTTTAATGACTGTTAATTAATTATTATTATGTAATAATTCATATTTTCAAATATTTTAAATTTAGTTATTAATTATTCAATAATTATTTAATAACTTAGTATTATCAGTAATCACTGATGGTGTTTTTATCCTCTCCTTATTCCCTCTCCTCCTTGTCTCCTCCTCTCCTTGTGTCCTGCAGCCTTGTCTCATAAAGACGGAGGACTTCTATCAGACAGACGACAGTTATTACATCGTGTTGGAGCTGTGAGTCAGCTGATCATCATCAATAAGATCAATAAATGTATTGATTCAGTTTCACAGAGCTGCTGCTGATCACACTGATACTGGTTACCAGTCTGATACTGGTAGATGTTATGGTTTATCTTTAAGGCTAATAAAGTCCTGCCTGTCTGTCTGCCTGTCTGTCTGTCTGCCTGTCTGCCTGCCTGCCTGTCTGCCTGTCTGTCTGCCTGTCTGCCTGTCTGTCTGCCTGTCTGTCTGCCTGTCTGTCTGCCTGTCTGCCTGCCTGTCTGTCTGTCTGCCTGTCTGCCTGCCTGTCTGTCAGGATGGAGGGAGGAGAGTTGTTCCACAAACTAAAGACTCAGCAGCAGCTCAAAGAATCCGTCACCAAACTTTACTTCTATCAGATGCTGAAAGCTGTTCAGGTGAGACAGAGACACTGTTGCTGTGGTAACCACCACACACCTGAGTCCACTGTGTGTAACTGTGTGTGTGTGTGTGTGTGTGTGTGGGCAGTACCTCCACAGTAACGGGATCATCCACAGAGACCTGAAACCTGAGAACGTCCTGCTGTCCTCACTGGAAGACGTCTGTCTCATCAAGGTACGCTCACCCTCATCTTCATCACCCTCATCACCTTCATCACCGTCCTCACACTCCTCATCAGACTGTGTGTCACTGTCCCTCAGGTGACAGACTTTAACCAGTCCAGGATCCTGGACTCGACCCTGCTGATGAGGACTCTGTGTGGCACTCCGTCCTACCTGGCACCTGAAGTCTTCACCCACGCCACCAGCACAGGATACGGCCTCGCCGTGGACGCCTGGAGCCTTGGTGTCCTGCTCTTTGTCTGGTAGGCTCACGCCTGTCTCTACCTGTGTCATGGACGTCTGTTACCTGTCCCTCAGGTGTTAACCTGTCTGTCTGTCTGTCTGTCAGTCTCGGAGGTTATCCTCCGTTTCATGAGAGTTTTGGTCACCTGACGGTCACAGAGCAGATCATCAGAGGAGAGTTCATCATGGTGCCGTCCAAGTGGAGCCACATCTCTGACCAAGGTACGACTGTCATCATAGTGTCCTGTCTACTGTGACAGTGCTGCAGTGCTCACTGTGTGTGTGTGTGTGTGTGTGTGTGTGTGTGTGTGTTTCCAGCGAAGGACGTGGTGAGGAAGCTGCTGGTTGTTGATCCCAGTAAGAGGATGACTATCGAGGAAGCTCTGCAGCACCCGTGGTTACAGGTAACTACACCTGGTCCACAGTCCTGCTGCTGTAGGGCTGTGACACCTGAGGAAATTCAGCCTGAACTAAAGCTCGTCTCCACCAAACCCTTTCAGTCCAGTCCCTCTGGAACCAGCAGTAAGCCTTCAGACATGGTACCTAGACCCTGGGTGTGTTCAGACAGTCCTCTTAAATGTGGGCGGGGTTGTTGTCACTCACTGCTCCGTCCAGCACTCGCTGTATTTCCTCATCAGCGGTGACACAGATGGAAGTCTGCACCTGGTTTATCGTCCACAGAACGAGGCTGCACGCCCACATTTTCACAACAAAATAGAACAGGCTGCAGTGAGAGTCTCTCTCCATGGGATATTTCAAAATAGCAGCTTTGTGCATTTAGTCCTTCTCAGGCAAGCTCAGGGGTTTAGTGTTGCTGTAGCTCACAGGAAGTGAGGATTAGAATATATGACCTTCACATAATCCGCTCCAAATGAATCTATATTTTTAAAGTCATTACTAAAAGTGTGTGTCATATAAAAACTAAAGTGATGGTCAAAGTTGTCACAGTGAAATTTAAGGTGTGCTGATGGATTCACGTCATCAACTCATGCATTGAGTAACATTACAAGTTAACGTTCCACCTTAAAAGTTGCCGGCAGTCGGCCCAGTGAATGAAGTGATTTTTTTCTCTTTCATTTTATAGTTGTAGTTTACTGATGTATGAACAGAGGTTACATAAAACCAGAGTGAGCGTCCTCTACTGACCAATCAGACTGCAGGGTTTCTAGCTCCACCTTTTAGTACCAGATCTGTGTGCTAGGTACCCCAACAGAGGGGGGACCAAACATGGGGACGCTAAGGAACGCTTCAGGTATTTTTGGAATAATCTGAAAAGTTAATTTTGCAGCTGGAAACATACACGTCATGTCATACAAGTCTTATTTAACAGGTGTCGTGGCACCAAAGGACGCACCGCCACAGTGATGAAACAGAGTGTTTTCACTTCACATAATCTGGTGATGAGTGATGAAACATTGTGAAGGTGCATGATGGGAGATGTAGTCTCAGTGCTGTTGTCTGTGTTCAGGATCAAGAGATGATACAGACGGCTCACAGACTCATGTACCCCTCTGATGCTGCTGCTGTGGCCCCGCCCCCCGGACCCTCCCCCCAGCAGGAGGCGGAGTCATCCTCCGTAATCTCCAAAAGGAAGAGAAGAAGAGATGAAGGCGACAAAGATGAAGGGGAGGAGCATCCGGCTAAACGGAGCCAAGCCCCGCCCCCTGACCCACTGTAAGGACCAATCAGATTCTGCCATTCCTCAGGTCATGTGACTCAGATACTTCACTAACTGTAAATAAACATAATGTTTTTCACTGTTTGAAAATTTTATTCTTCAATAAAGTTTAAATATTAAAATCATATTGACTGATTATTGATCAAAGTTCACTGATGACTTCACGTGAAGACAGTCAGGGGGCGGGGCTTTACACTGTTAGTGTTGTCATGGCGACAGTGAGTCAGATAAAGAGACAAAGACCAACATGAAAATAAACTATTTATTTATTTGTTACATTTATTATCATTCATAAAGTTATTGAACCTGTCAGCTGATTCTGAGACATTTTATTTACAATCACAAGTTTGACTGAAGCTGTTTGTTTGTTTTTATTTGTTTAAATAAAGTTCTGAATCAAACTGAAGACGTGGATCATGTGACCGTCATGTTTTCCTGTCAGCTGATAATTGTAATTATTGATTTAAGGTTTAATGAAAACAGAAAAACTTCACATAGACTGAACTGATCAGACACACCTGTCCTCTTCATCATCATCATCATCATCATCATCATCAAATGACTGAATGATTGCTCCTCCATGTGACATCACAGCTTGGCTTTGCGACGGTCTCTGATGCTGTACAGCACGGCGTGAGCACGGTCGAACGACTCGCCGACGGCCGACTGGACTCTGCTCTTCCAGCGCTGCAGCTGTGGACGCTGCTGCAGGACGTCTCTGCCCCCTCCCAGAGGCTGCAGGGAGACACACTGGGCATGCTCAGAACCAGCAACCAATCACCAAGCCCCTCTAACATTTGACAAAACACACACACACACACACTGGCCCTTTTTACACTTCCTGTTCAAGGCGGGAATGTGACGGTGTTATTCTGCCTCACTGCTCTGTATAAAGGGTTCGATCACAGAATGAGGGGACAGAGACACAACAGCCCCGAGACGTCTGTATAAATGTGACAGCCAGTAGGGCGGGACGGGTGTGACGCTCTGATGACATGTTCAGTGTGTGACCCACCGCAGGAGACTCAGAAATTAGCAGTTAGCAGCTAACTCAAAGAGGAAGAACAGCAGCTGTTAGCAGTTAGCAGCTAACTCAAAAAAGAAGAGCAGCTGTTAGCAGTTAGCAGCTAACTCAAAGAAGAGGAACAGCAGCTGTTAGCAGTTAGCAGCTAACTCAGAGAAGAAGAGCAGCTGTTAGCAGTTAGCAGCTAACTCACAGAAGAAGAACAGCAGCTGTTAGCAGTTAGCAGCTAACTCAAAGAAGAAGAACAGCAGCTGTTAGCAGTTAGCAGCTAACTCAGAGAAGAAGAACAGCAGCTGTTAGCAGCTAACTTAAACAACGAGGTCCAGGAGCTCCTTACCCTCCGAGCAGAGGACGAGATCAGCCGCCATATAACAGGGACACTAAATGATTGTTATTGACATGTGATGTCATTGTTATTGTTTATAAAGAGCTGCTGACACGTATGTTATATGTCACACTAGAGGCTGATGCTGTTGTGTTACATGTCACGTCTCTTTTGATTCTGTGATGTCATCCTGCTGAATGGACGGGGTCGCGGCTCTATGGCGCCACCTCTGTGTTAAAAGGGCCGTGTGTGTTTCCAGCAACAGCACCTGAGGGGGGAGGGGCTTAGGGAAGAATCGGATGATTAATATGTCAACCAATCAGAGCGACTGACCTGCATGAGCTCACAGATGGCGAGGAGATCGGCCACAGTGATGTCATCACCACACAGGAAGGGCTGTCTGCGGAGGAACATGGTCTCCAGTTTATCCAGAGTGTCGTCCAGCTGAGACAGAGCACGAGTCAGACGCCCCTCGTCCACCTGAGAACCGGTCTGAGCCGGGAGGAGCACCTGGAGCACGGGAGGGGGCGGAGTCATGAACCTGACCAACACAGTGATCATCATCATGAGGTGATTCATGTGACGCGTTTCATCGTTTTCCCGCCTCAACACTGAACTGACGTCAAGAACCGAAGGGAGCTCAGAGAGCGCTGATGAACAGACGGAGGTAAAACACACTTTGTGAGGTTACACCGACCTCAAGACCAGGAAACAGGAAGTGCTAACATGCTAACTCATCTCTGGGTGTTTGGACTCAACCCTGCAGCCATCTGTTGTTGTTGTTGTTGTTGTTGTTGTTGTTGTTGACAGTCATTGATCCTGAGTTTGATTATTGATGTGTGTTTGGTCTGTGTGTGATCAGACAGAGGGTTGTGTCGATCCACAGACTTTCAGACGATTCACTGACTCAGCTTAACACGACTCATCTAAATCAATCAATCACCCATCGATCAGATGTGTTCACTGTGTGTGTGTGTGTGTGTGTGTGTACCTCCAGTATAAACACTTTGGCAGCGTGTGGTCGTGTGTTGGTGTGATGCCACGCCGTGTACTCGTCCACTCTGGCTCGTCTCTCTGGTTGCCGTGGATACCAGTGCTCCGGGACGTTGTGTTTGGTGGCCAAGTACTTCAGGATGGCGTCACTAACACACACACACACACACACACACACACACACACAGTAAAGTCTCACTAACAGCTACAAGAGCAGAGCGAAGATGATGATGATGAAGAATCCTCAGTTTTGTTGCTTCGACAAAAAAAAAAACACAGTTTAAAAACACACAACAACTTAAGTTTTCTCCTTAAATATGACACAAAAGGCTTAATTTCTCCTTAGCTGAGGGACTTATACAGTTGCACAGAACCCCTTAAGTTTTCCTTAGTTGAGAAAAACCCATTTACTGTTACAGGAGATTTTACAGCAGTGACGGTTTCCATGGAGACTGTTTGTTTGTTTGTTTGTTTGGACTCACAGACTATTTTTTTTTTTAACTTGCTTTGGTTGCTAAGGTCTTTTGTGCAACAGTCTAAGGATTACTTTAGCTTAAGTGAACATTTTAAGGATTCCTTAGGTGTAAGACCAACATCAAGAGAGAAACATAAATACTTAAGTTAACATTTTAAGGAAACTTAAGAAGACTTAAGGGTCTTTTGTGCCAAGGATCTAGGGATTCCTTAAGTATAACGCCAAAACAAAGAGAAACCTTAAATACTTAAGTGAACACCTTAATGAAATCTTAAGGAAGACTTAAGGGTCTTTGTGCAACAGATTTTTTTTTTTTTTTTAAGGAAACCTTAAGTAGGACTTTACGGGAAATCTTAACTTAAGGTGTTTTGTGCAACCGGCCCCAGAATGTGTGTGTGTGTGTGTGTGTGTGTGTGTGTGTGTGTGTACCTCTCAGTAAGGACGAAGCCGTTGTCCACCATCACAGGAACTTTTTGCATCGGGTTCAGTTTGGTGAACTCTGGAGTCCTGTTCTCTCCTGCACCAAACCAGCACAGAGAAAAAGCTAAAACCAAACTCCCTTATATTTAGGTACGTGTCTTGAACGAGTTACTTCTTATAAATATTTAGGTACATGGCTTGATGACAAGATGTCTTTTAATGTACATATGGACAAATTGCTGAAGAAGCTTAGGCTGAAACTGGGTTTTTTCTTTCGTTTAAAAAAATGTTTCCCATTCGAAGCCAGAAAGAAACTTGTGCAGAGCTTGTTGTTATCTGTTTTGGATTATGGAGATGTGATATATATGCATGCAGCATCTTCCCTGCTTAAAAAGCTGGACTCTGTTTATCATGCAGCAATCCGTTTTGTAACGAGTGCGGGCTCACGCACACACCACTGCACCTTATATGAATCGTTAGGATGGCCCTCCCTATACCAGAGGAGAGAAGTACACATGTTGACTTTTACTTTTAAAACATTAGTAGGTAAGTTACCATCTTATATCTCCTTTTCTTTTTAATCGAACACCTACAGCACTAGACGAGCAGCAAATGGGATGCTTTTAAATGTTCCCCGGATGCAGTCTTGGTAAAACCTCATTTTCTTTCTATGCCCCCTCATTACGGAATGAGTTGCAAGATAAAATTAACCTGCTGTCCCTCCCTACTGTAAATGTGTTTAAAGGTATTTTAAAATCAGCCCTTCAGGAAACGTGCAGTTGTTTTAATTAATGTTCACTTACAATTGCCCTTTACTGTTGATTTTTTATATTTCATGTTTTCATCGTATATGTATGTTTTATTGTTTTATGTATGGAACTTATATGTGCTGTCTTGGCCAGGACTCCCTGGAAGAAGAGATCTTGTATGTCAATGGGACATTTCCTGGATAAATAAAGGCTAAATAATAAACAAATAAATAAGGAATCCCTTAATTTAATGTAACACGACATGTTGTTCAGCACACAGACCAGACTGACAGGAGCCTTTCAAACAGTTCGACATTATCATGACATCACAGTGACGTAATTTTGTCACATCTTGAGCTTCAGTTTCTGAATTCACCAACTCTCCTTCACTCCTGAGACAGAGTCCGGGTCCGGACAGAGGAGCGCGAGTCCCGCCTGAAAACTGTCATTTACCTGAAACATGAAGCTGCCTGTGTTTTTATTTCTGAGCCGAATTTATCATCAGAACATTCTGGTTCCTGACATGTGTCTAATTTTATGTTAACATAACAAACATTTGTACATTTCACAAATTAATCTAAAACCTGACAGATTTTTCATTAAGTTTTGTTTGGCGTGTTGAGCAGGATGTGCACCGCGCACATGCGACAACAGGTCAGTGACGTAATTTTGTCACATCTTGAGCTTCAGGTCTGAATTCACCAACTCTCCTTCACTCCTGAGACAGAGTCCGGGTCCGGACAGAGGAGCAACAATAACAACGCCTGAAAACTGTCATTTACCTGAAACATGAAGCTGCCTGTGTTTTCTATCTTCTTCTTCTTTATCATCAGAACATTCTGGTTCCTGACATGTGTCTAATTTTATGTTAACATAACAAACATTTGTACATTTCACAAATTAATCTAAAACCTGACAGATTTTTCATTAAGTTTTGTTTGGCGCGATAAGAGCTGTGATGTGGATCAGAGTTCACCGGGTCAAAGGTCGCGGTCACCGAAACTCCTTAAACTCTTTAAGGGCCACTAAAATACACAGCACCGAACATCACCACCGACTCTTTTTTAACAGCAGGATAAGATTTACTGAAGGATACAGTTCCCGGTTAGTCGATTAGTCGCTCACCTCTCCGCAGAGCCACGGTGCGGACGGTGTGCGGGATGTTGGTGGTGTTGAGCAGGATGTGCACCGCGCGGCACGGCTGCGACAACAGGTCCAGGTACACCTCCAACATCCGGCGGGTCGCCATGGAGACGCCACGGGTCTGTACCGGAGACAGAAACGGAGAGGTAGAAAACAACAACAATAACAACAACAACAGGTCAAAGTAACAAACAGCTGCTCCTCTTCCTCCCTTCCTTCTTCTTCTTCTTCTTCTTCTTCTTCTTCTGTGTGTGTGTGTGTGTCTGCGGTGAGCACAGCTCCGCCCCCTGCAGGCCGCTCTGCGCACTGCAGCAGCTTCAGTCTGCAGCTGTGACGAAACACACACACACACACACACACACACACACACACACACACACACACACACACACACAGAGGTGTTTCTTGTGTTTCTGTTCAGGAGACCAGAGGACACGTTCCTCCACAGAAAGACAAAAAACCATCAGTGTTTTGAGAAATAAAATAAAATCAGTTCTTCACACTAAAATAAATCACAACAGAACATCTGTGTTTCTGAAATCTTTTTTAACAGCAGGATAAGATTTATGAAGGAGAACAAGTTCACCCGTTCACACCTCAGTGACTCATTCACACATTTAGTTTAGTTAAACAGTTTCTACAGACGTTTGATTCAGAGAATGAAAATCCAAAAATGTGCCACAGCATCTTCATCTGCTCTCATGAGAACGGATTTGTTGAAGGGACGAGATCCTTTCATTCATAACCACTTATCCCCTCAGGGGGTGGAGCTTATTGCAGCTGACACAGGGTGAGAGGCAGGGTTCAACATGTCGGAGCACCTGGAGGAAACCCACACTGACACAGGGAGAACATGTCAGAGCACCTGGAGGAAACCCACGCTGACACAGGGAGAACATGTCGGAGCACCTGGAGGAAACCCACGCTGACACAGGGAGAACATGTCAGAGCACCTGGAGGAAACCCACGCTGACACAGGGAGAACATGTCAGAGCACCTGGAGGAAACCCACGCTGACACAGGGAGAACATGTCGGAGCACCTGGAGGAAACCCACGCTGACACAGGGAGAACATGTCAGAGCACCTGGAGGAAACCCACGCTGACACAGGGAGAACATGTGGGAGCACCTGGAGGAAACCCACGCTGACACAGGGAGAACATGTGGGAGCACCTGGAGGAAACCCACGCTGACACAGGGAGAACATGTGGGAGCACCTGGAGGAAACCCACGCTGACACAGGGAGAACATGTGGGAGCACCTGGAGGAAACCCACGCTGACACAGGGAGAACATGTCAGAGCACCTGGAGGAAACCCACGCTGACACAGGAAGAACATGTCAGAGCACCTGGAGGAAACCCACGCTGACACAGGGAGAACATGTCAGAGCACCTGGAGGAAACCCACGCTGACACGGGGAGAACATGTCGGAGCACCTGGAGGAAACCCACACTGACACAGGGAGAACATGTCAGAGCACCTGGAGGAAACCCATGCTGACACAGGGAGAACATGTGGGAGCACCTGGAGGAAACCCACACTGACACAGGGAGAACATGTCAGAGCACCTGGAGGAAACCCACACTGACACAGGTAGAACGTGTCAGAGCACCTGGAGGAAACCCACACTGACACAGGTAGAACATGTCTGAGCACCTGGAGGAAACCCACGCTGACACAGGGAGAACATGTCTGAGCACCTGGAGGAAACCCACACTGACACAGGGAGAACATGTCAGAGCACCTGGAGGAAACCCACACTGACACAGGGAGAACATGTCAGAGCATCTGGAGGAAACCCACGCTGACACGGGGAGAACATGTCGGAGCACCTGGAGAAAACCCACGCTGACACAGGGAGAACATGTCAGAGCACCTGGAGGAAACCCACACTGACACAGGGAGAACATGTCAGAGCACCTGGAGGAAACCCACGCTGACACAGGGAGAACATGTGGGAGCACCTGGAGGATACCCACAGTGACCGGGAGAACATGTCAGAGCACCTGGAGGAAACCCACACTGACACAGGGAGAACATGTCAGAGCACCTGGAGGAAACCCACCCAGACACGGGGAGTACATGTCTGAGCACCTGGAGGAAACCCACGCTGACACAGGAGAACATGTCAGAGCACCTGGAGGAAACCCACGCTGACACAGGGAGAACATGTCAGAGCACCTGGAGGAAACCCACGCTGACACGGGGAGAACATGTGGGAGCACCTGGAGGAAACCCACGATGACACAGGGAGAACATGTGGAAGCACCTGGAGGAAACCCACGCTGACACGGGGAAAACATGTCAGAGCACCTGGAGGAAACCCACGATGACACAGGAAGAACATGTCAGAGCATCTGGAGGAAACCCACGCTGACACGGGGAGAACATGTCGGAGCACCTGGAGAAAACCCACGCTGACACAGGGAGAACATGTCAGAGCACCTGGAGGAAACCCACACTGACACAGGGAGAACATGTCAGAGCACCTGGAGGAAACCCACACTGACACAGGGAGAACATGTCAGAGCACCTGGAGGAAACCCACGCTGACACAGGGAGAACATGTGGGAGCACCTGGAGGAAACCCACGCTGACACAGGGAGAACATGTCAGAGCACCTGGAGGAAACCCACACTGACACAGGGAGAACATGTCAGAGCACCTGGAGGAAACCCACACTGACACAGGGAGAACATGTGGGAGCACCTGGAGGAAACCCACGCTGACACAGGGAGAACATGTCAGAGCACCTGGAGGAAACCCACGCTGACACAGGGAGAACATGTCAGAGCACCTGGAGGAAACCCACACTGACACAGGGAGAACATGTCAGAGCACCTGGAGGAAACCCACGCTGACACAGGGAGAACATGTCAGAGCACCTGGAGGAAACCCACGCTGACACACAGACAGACTGCTGTCTCTCTGCAGCTGCAGTACCTGCAGTGACCACAGTGTCACTGTTTCACCCACATTCACTCAGTTCAGATAAAATGTCAGAAAATCATCAAAAATTCATATAAAATCATAAAAACTGATATAAATTTGATTTTTGGGGTAAAATCTGGAACGCTCCACGAGTTTGCGTGTCATCCTTGCGCAGGGGCCATGCTAATCTTCTCTGTATCGTTCCAATTTTATTATGTGTATTGCTGACGCAACACAACAGAGGGCTGATTCTGGGGGGGATTTATACGGAGCTGTCCTTTAACGCCTCACACTCAGGGGTCAGGACTCAGAAGACAGAGAGGAGGGTTTAAAGGCTCCTGCTGAGGAGCAGGGAGACACAGGAGGAGGTGTCGGAGCTGGACTGATGGTTACATACGTGTTATAAACCACAAGGGCTCAGAGAGAGACTCTGAGCTGCAGTCTGAGCTGCTCCAGCTTCAGTCACAGAGGCATGATGGGAGATTTAGGCTCAATGCTGTGACGTCAGACGAGGGTGATTGGAGGTCTGAGGGCGGGAGAACAAAAGGCAGAGAGAGCGGCCCCTCCCCCCTCAGTCCTCCTGAAGAGACTCTGACCCCACCGGCCCCTCAGGGGTCGGCGGGGGATGGGCAAAGGTCACAGCGAGCTGGGAGAGAGACTTTGAGACAGACGGGGGGAGGGGGAGACACAAGAGGAGGAACCGGTCTGTCTGACGTCACTGCTGCGACGAGGAAGAGACGAGTTAGACAGATAAACCTCCAGAGTGTCAGAGACAAGAGACACGAAGTGAGGAGACACGAGTCTGAAACGACACGTTGAACCAGCTCCTGGATCCTCAGGTATCATCAGATGTTCTGTGAAGCAGCAGCTGCACAAATACACAGTTTGGTCCTTTGAGCCGCAGCCAACGCCTGTGACCACATGATGTTTCAGCTGAGAGGCAGCAGAGAGGAAGAGGAAGATCACCAAACTGAACTTTAAGGCCAGACTCTGACACAGTGAGGAGACTCATGAAGACAGGAGGCGGTTAAAGAGTTAATAGGAAGAGTTGAACAGTGTGAACGAGGCGTCTCAGAGGGAGATTTACAGGAAGCTCCACGAGCACAATATGACGTCACCAGTCACGACTGACCGACCAGAGACTGCCGGTCTGATCCCGACCTGTCTGAACCAGTAGCTGCTTTAAACCCTGGAGACATGTCCCCATCAGTCCAAACAATTTGTCCTCGTGTCCACAAACACAGCAGAGCTGCTTCTGTCTCTCATATCAGATACGACGCAGAGCTTCGACTCCACGAACCTTCGGCCTCCTCTGCTCATCAGACTAACAGTTTCAGGGTCTGACTCCTCTGAACCTTCAGCTCACGTCTCTAACGTCTCTTCAGCCTTTATCTTCACCAGCAGCTCAAACTGAGGAGACTCATGTGAACCTGCTCTCAGTTCTGCTCCTGAACGCCTCTCAGACACCTCCTGACCTGGTCTGAATTTAAACTGATGTGTGTGTGTGAGGTGAAATCTGCCTTTAACATCTGATGTGTTAGCGTGTCGCTCAGAAACAGGAAGTGACCCCTCTGACTTTATATAAACACACCTGCTGATCTCAGATTCTGTCTGTGAAAAGTGTAAATCTGAGAGAACATCCAACTGTCAGTCATAAATCTGCTGACGCTCCTGTAACACTTTGTCTTGTCTGTAATTCCACTTCCTGTTACTGCTGTGATGTGATGAGGTCATGCTGGGACGGAGTCATGAGGGTGTACCTGTGGAGTTGACCTCTCAGAGGTGGCGCCAGTGAGAGATCTGACATTAGGAAAATTAGGAAAACTAACTCTGACCTTTTAAACATCTCATGACCTCATATCTCTCTTTTCTTTCTGTTTCCCTGTTGTATAAAAAAAATCAATTAAAACTAATTAGAATATTTAAAAATATCATGCTCGTACTAATAATAATGATAATACCAGTTGCAGTTCCACCGACCTGCCGCTGAGTGTCGGACCAAATATGGAGTGTGGACTGGTGGCTGGAGAGGTGCCAGTTCACCTCCTGGGCACTGCCGAGGCGCCCTTGAGCAAGGCACCGAACCCCCCAACTGCTCTCACTCTGATATCTCTCCACTCTGTGCGTGTGTGTGTCTTTCGGACCTGTGTGTTAATGACAAAAGAGTGAAAAACTGAATTTCCCCTCAGGGGTTATTAAAGTATATAAAATCTAAAAAAATAAAATAAATAAAAACATTTATTAACACTTTGACTTATCAGAGTCATCCTCAAATCATCCTCCGAAACAAACCGACAGAGTTTAAATTCATTTTAATTTACAGATCACACCAAAGATTCGCATGAATTCAGTTCAAGTTTTACGTAAAATGTATTTGTGTTTCAAGAAACAAGAAAACGTTAATTTAGCTGATTTTAATGGGAGGCTGGCTCCAAAGGAAGATCCTGTGTTAAAGTGACTCCACTTCAGTCTCAAAGAAAACACAAACAAAATGACTGAACTGTCACAAACGGTCCTTTCGATCAAATCTTTAATTTAGCATTGACAGTTCACAGCTGCTGTAACAACACTGGCACATTGTAATGACCTGCTCATTAACTACGAGTCAGTCTTTCAGCTACAGTCAAACTTCTACAACCAGTCCCTCGTCACCTGAAACACACCTGAGCACTTAGGCTCAATCCCATTTCTCATTTTTGCCCCTACCCCTCTTTTTCGAGTGCCAAAGTTACAAGGGGTAGGGGTTGAAATATTCCCCTGTGAAATGGGACAACCCTTCATACCCGGAAACGTCATCATTAGTCGTCATCGACGTCATAAAAAGACGCAACGAGTATGTTGCCGGGAAACCTCACAACTAGCGATTTTTGTTTTGTTTTGTTTGTTAGAAAAAATACATTGAAACGACATTTCCGATGGTTATCATAGTCTTTAAATCTTTAGTTACGAAGAAAGTACTTACATTTGTGGTTTTCTTTCATTGCCTCTGAAGCCTTCCCTGCCATCTTGCCGGTGATTCAGAAGGCATTCTGGGAGATTTCTCGTAGCACTCGCTTTGAAGTGTGCCTCTGAAAAAACTCCGTTTGGAGGGCCATGTAGCCCTAGCACTCCGCCCTTTCCCTCTGCCTCAGTGAGAACGGGGACATCCCTACCCCTACGCGTGAATGCGCAAAACGGAGGGGTAGGGTTAAGTAGTAGGGTTAAGGGGTGTATTAGGATTGGGCCTTAGTCTGCTACACTCATTTTGCCGATTATATTTATGAGCCGAATTCAGCCGAGCGTCTTCACGATTCATAAAATATCATTACATTTAATATAAAATCAGTTTCATGAGAAAAATACCTAAAATGAATAAATCTTTAGTTGGAGTTTGGCGGGACTGAATAATGTGAATAATGTCATTTAAACCCTTAAACGTCACTCTGCGTTTCATCGTCTGTGCGCGCCAACACTTATTATTTATTGATTAATTTGCTCCTCTGGGTCAAAGACACTCTAACGATCCCTCACTCTGATTGGTTAATCGTTAATTAGTGATCGATTTACAGTCCACCAGGCTGAATTGAGATTAACGGAGTTTTACCCGTAAATTAGTTTTTTCCCGCAGTGAAAACAGACCTTAAACTCAACACGAACACTAGCTCAGGTGAGTTCAGGTAAATTAAATTATTACATCATTGAAGACAGTTTGTCTCCAAACACGGTGAGACTCCATCAACACGTCAACAACTTCCTGTTGATGTTTGTCCCGTGAGAACCTCGTATCTCCAAAGAGTCACCTTCTGATGGGGGTCTGGAGATACGTGGTTCTCACGGGACAGGGGGGAACTGAGGGTTTCAGGTAAATGTGGTGACATAGAAAGTACAGATACTCAGGTGAAGTACTGTGACGTCACTAAAGTACAGTAACTGAGTAAAAGTACTTTGTCAGTGTGAGTACTCTGATAGTTTGACCTGCTGTCTGAAGGAGCTCTGTATTTAGCCTGGATCAGGTCCAGTCTGGTTCAGTTCAGCAGACAGAATGTGAGCAGATGACATTCTATATGAACACACACACACACACACACACACACACACACACACACATATCCCATGATGCACCTGGACAGTGGTCACATGTTTCAGTGTTCTGATGATGTTTTAGATGAACAGCATGTAACGATGCTAACTATGCTAATGATGCTAACAGTGACTACTAACTGTAGACGCCTCATATTTAACTCTGTGAATATCTCTGTCTCTCATGAAGCCAGTAGCTAGCTTAGCTTAGCATAAAGACTGTAAACAGGTGGAAACAGATAGTTTAGCCTGGCATTAAGACTGGAAACAGGGGAACAGCTAGCTTAGCTTAGCATAAAGCCTGTAAATAGCTAGCCTGACTCTGTCACTGATTAACATGTTCTGTTTTGTTTCAACTTCACAAAATAAAAACTTTTCCAGCATTGTTTCGTCCTGCAGCGTCTGCACACTGGGACCAGTAACATCCTGGAGTCTTTGCTGGTCTGACGCCACCATCAGATGTTAACGTGTCATACGGCTATTACCAGATGAAACACAGACACGACACGTGAAGGAGCTTCAGACGAGCTGGTTGGAGGATTCTGGACCGAGTCAGACCTGCTCATGAGACCTGAACACATCGTGACCCCAACCAGTAACCTCTGACACGTGAAACTGGGGGAATGTTCCTTTAATAAGAGTGTGAGTGTGTGTGAGTGTGAGTGTGTGTGTGTGTGTGTTCAGTGTTTTTCCAGCCTCCCTCTCTGAACAGCTGACAGAAGAAGAAGGCCAGCTGATCTATTTATAGCAGAGTCCCTCAGAGTCTCAGACCTGATCCGTCTCAGTCCTGCAGCACTGCACGCCGTCTCACCAGTACCAGCACCTCCACCATGCCCGCCAGCCAGGCCCGGTCCAGGGCCAGAGACCGGAACAATGTCCTGAACCGGCCCGAGTTTATGTCCCTGAACCAGCCCCCCCGCAGGGAGCCGGGGCCGGGGGAGGGGCGTGGGGGTGGCAGCGGTCCGAGGAGGGCCAGCAGACAGCAGAGTCAGCAGGAGGACGGCGGAGGAAGGTAAGGCTCAGAGGCTCCGCCCACTGACATCACAGCTCATATTTAGAGTCTAACACGGTCCTGAACGTGATCCTGAACCAGGCCCTGATCCTGAACCAGGATCCAGAGCTCTCAGCTGTAAAAGTTCAGACAGTCGGTCAGTAAAGTTTCCTGCTGTCAACTTTACAGACGAGAGTCTGAAGCAGCTGCTGCTCTCAGTTCATGTCAGGAGTCAGTAAGAAACAGAAACTGCGGCAGAGAATCCTGAGTCCTGAGTCCTGAGTCCACTCTAACTTTAGAGGGACAGTTGAGATGTGTTGCAGTGGGGTTGTGTGAGGTGTTGACCCACAGTCAGTGTTACCTACAATAGATCTGACATGGAAGCTCAGTAATGTGCTGCTGTGGACTCAGCATCAGAATAAGTTCAGGTTATATTTAGAATATTTTCTCAGCTCTACCTTTTATTTGAATTTCCCCTCTGGGAGATCAATAAAGTATATCTTATCTTATCTTTCTGTCAGACAGCCTGTTTCAACAGGGAAACCATTAACAGCGTCAGTCCCCACTGTTCACTCTCATCACAGCCAGACTCCAGTGTGATCCACAGTGATTTACAGTCTTTGTGCTAAGCTAACCTACCTGTTTCCCCTGTTTACAGTCTTTGTGCTAAGCTAAGTTAGCTGTTTCCACCTGTTCAGTCTTTGTGCTAAGCTAGGCTACCTGTTTCCCCGTTTTCACTCTTTATGTTAAGCTAACAGTTTCCCCCTGTTTACAGTCTTTGTGCTAAGCTAGGCTGCCTCTTTCCCGTAGTTTCCAGTCTTAATACATCATCTGTTCTGGTCGTTTTACTAAGTTAGCTATTTGCCTGTGTTTCCAGTCTTTGTGCTAAGCTAAATTAGCTGTTTCTAGTCTTTATACTAAGCTAAGCTAGTTGTGGATGGGGGTCATCAGCAAAAGGTCAGTTCCTAGAGCAGCTTCAGTCCCCCTCTTCATTCTCTTCAGGCCTCCATCAGTCAGTGTGTTTGTGTCACTGAGTGACTTAAGTGAATCTGAATTAACCCTTTAAACACCAAAGTCACTCAGTGACACAAACACACTGACTGATGGAGGCCTGAAGAGAACGGCTTCATTTTCCTGTTGTTACATTAAAGTAAAGCTGTGAAAATATTCTCAATATATCGTCCACTCAAACTGATGCTCAGGTTTTTAGGTGTCTATAATATATGTTGTTGCTGACTCCGCCCACTCAGCACATCACTGAGCTTCATGTCAGACTCCACCTGCTGACTGACTCCGCCCACTCAGCACATCACTGAGCTTCATGTCAGACTCCACCTGCTGACTGACTCTACTGTAGGAAACACAAGTGACATCACATCAGTGTTTGCTTTTGACTCTGACAGGATCAGATTGTTTTTCTGAGTGTGACATCATTAATGAAAGGGTCCCTACAGAGATAGAGCTTTATGTTTCACCAGACATCACCGTCACCAAACCCACCAGACTCCATTTAAATAATCAGTCATGTTAGTGTGTATAGATGCAGCGTGTTGTCACAGCTAACTGGTGAATTAAGGGTTAATCTGAACCAAATCAGAGCTGGTGACTGTTGAACAGTGAGAGGATGAACACTGAGAGGATGAACAGTGAGAGGATGAACACTGAGAGGATGAACAGTGAGAGGATGAACACTGAGAGGATGAACACTGAGAGGATGAACACTGAGAGGATGAACAGTGAGAGGATGAACACTGAGAGGATGAACAGTGAGAGGATGAACACTGAGAGGATGAACAGTGAGAGGATGAACAGTGAGAGGATGAACTGAGACGGTTTCTATGAGTTTCATTTTGTTTCTGTCGACTGTGACTGAGGTGAGTTTGATGATGGTAAAATGACTGATTATTTAAATGGAGTCTGGTGAAGGTGATGTCAGGGCTTTGGAAGGTTCTCTCCTCTGTCCTGGTCTCTGTCCTGGACTCACAGTCTGTCCTGGTCTCTGTCCTCAGGGGGTCCAGGGACTCTTCAGAGGGTGGCTCAGCAGCTGATGGGGGGACGAAGGACACGTCTCGTTGGCCGGAGCAGGACTGCATGCAGCTGAATCCGTCCATTCGAGGCATCGCCATCAACTCTCTGCTAGCCATCGACATCAGTCTGTCCAAGCGTCTCGGTGTCTGCGTGGGGACACACGGGACGGGGGCCCCGCTGCGCTCCATGGTGACCCTGCTGGCCCTCACTGGACACGCCCTTCCCTGGCTCTGTGGGACGCTGGTCTGTCTGTGGAGGAGCAACACGCTGGCTGGACAGGAAGTCCTTGTCAACCTGCTGCTGGGTGAGACATTCAACTCAACATGTCTCCTGTCTGTCTCTGCTGTCCAACATGTCTCTGTCTGTCTCTCTGCTGTCCAACATGTTTCTGTCTCCTGCAGCTCTGATCTTGGACCTGATGACGGTCGCCGGTGTGCAGAAGTTGGTCAAACGCCGAGGACCATGGGACTTCCCTCCGGGGTTTCTGGACTACGTAGCCATGGATCTGTACTCCTTCCCAGCAGCCCACGCCAGCCGAGCCGTCATGGTGTCCAAGTTCCTCCTGAACCACCTGGTGCTGGCGGTCAGTCGCTGTATCGTTATTGTCCGTTTATTGTTTACTTGTTGTTGTTGCTGGGACACTGTGGTGTCTCCGTCGGTCCAGGACCCTAGTGTGTTGGGTCTCTTCAGACTCATCTCAGTGTGGTGACTCAGTCTTCCTGTCCTCCAGGTGCCCCTCAGGATCCTGCTCTACATGTGGGCCGTCCTGGTGGGCGTGTCCCGGGTGCTGCTGGGTAAACATCACCTGTCGGACGTCGGCTGTGGATTCGCTCTCGGCTTCCTGCACTTCAGTCTGGTGGAGTCCGTGTGGCTCGACTCTGCCACCTGCCAGACCCTCATCTCCATCGGCACGCTGCGCTGGACTCCACTGGTCTGAACCGGCCTGGACTGGTCCAGTATCCATCAGACGCTCACCTGTAACACACTGGACACATCTGTCTGTCCTGGTTTGGACGGCTCTGTCTGGACCTGATGATCTGCTCTGATGACACATGTCTGGACCAGTTTTGACCAGTTTGGACTGGTCTTGCTGGATTCTGCTACCTGCCGGACTCTTGAGACTGAAGCCGCTCCGTGTTTTGACACCGTCATGCTTCCTGTTTAGCTCCACCTGGTGGACGGTAGCTGTGGCAGCTCGTTGTAGGGGGTCAGGACCTCGACCTGTCTGAGCAGCAAAAATCTTCAAGCTTTTCAAAGACGCTGAACGTGTGTGTGTGTGCGTGTGTGTTACTGTGTGTGTGTTTTCACAGCTTTTTATTCTGATGCAGTCGTCATGACGACACAATGACGCCTCAGTGACTGAAATCAAAAACAAAATCTTAACTCAAGGCCTACTGACAAGGTTGTTTTTCCAGAGCTTTCATCAGCAGCTCACAGTCTTCATCAGTCAACTTTACTCCAAAGCTAACTGATGATTAGCTTTTTTTCCCATAAATTTAGCGCACCACCATTGTACGTATCCTCGAACCTGACATGTTGCAGTTACAGTTTACATCCATGTCTGTGAAAACATGGACGCTTCACACACATCTTCCCTCAACAGCACTAATCAGTTTATTCTTCAGTCCATGCAGACATTTGTGCCAAATTTAAAGAATTTCCCTTCAGGCGTTCTTGAGATAACAGGAGTGGGAAGGACAACCCAAAAATGTAATGCCTCCAGCTTCTGAGAACGCAGACATATAAACACTCAGTAACTTTCGAAAAGAACAATTATGTTTTTTTTGTTTTGTTTTCATAAACAAATAAAAACTAAATGATGACATGAAAGGTGGAAAAGTTCATTTTTGACCTGTCGCGCTAAAGAGCGAAACAAACGGTGGCTAACGTTAGCTATAATTAGCTAACTGGGGGGCAGAACAACTTATAAAAACATGCAGACAGCACCACATTTATAAAGAGGTAAGCTAACAGAGAGAAGCTAACGAAAGTAACTAATTGAGGTAAGCTAACAGAGAGAAGCTAACAGAGGTAAACTAATGAAGGTAAACAGAGATAAACTAACTGAGGTAAGCTAACAGAGAGAAGCTAACGAAAGTAACTAATTGAGATAAGCTAACAGAGAGAAGCTAACAGAGGTAAACTAATGAAGGTAAACAGAGATAAACTAACTGAGGTAAGCTAACAAAGGTAAGGTAATTGAGATAAGCTAACGGACTTAAACTAACACAGGAAAGCTAATGGAGATAAACTAACTTAGGTAAGCTAACGGAGGACAGCTAATAGAGAAGAGCTAATGGAGATAAGCTAACAAAGGTAAGGTAACTGAGATAAACTAATAGATTTAAACTAACTGAGGTAAGCCAATGGAGGTAAGCTAATAGAGAAAAGCTAATGGAGGTAAGCTAACAAAGGTAAGGTAATTGAGAAAAGCTAGCGTAATTAAAGTAACGGAGGGAAGCTAATGGAGATAAACTTAGAGGAACATCGTACATCGACACGACTTTCCAGGACTTGATTCATACGCAAATATTTTTAAAAACAGATACCCTGCATGTTCCACGTCTGGTGTTACTGCTGATTATCAAACCGTGATCAATCAATATTATTTCATCAGTTTCAAACTGAATTTAGTTTAAAAACTCTGTCTTGTTTCGTTCAGTGAATAAGTCAGACCCTCAGGGAGCATCCTGACGGAACTTAAACAGCTGATGTGTTTCAGATCCACCTGGTCAGACATCAGTATGATGACAGACAGACTGACAGGCGCTCAGGTGACATCACTCAGGACATTAAATCAAACCTAACACAGAAGTCGACCCTTTTTTCCCATGTGAACGCTGAACTGAACACTCGGCTGTGAGACGCTGTCGCTGATGGACGCCACAGAGGACGAAACTTTAGATTTAGACTTTGTTTTGTTTCATTAAATAAAAAAAACTGAAGAGTTTTAGACGTTCATCATTTCCTGTTACAAACAGCTGGAGTCTGAACATCAGCTGATCACCTGCAACATGACGTCACACACGCACACACGCACGCACACGCACACACACACACACACACACACACACACACACACAGCTCGTAGTCAAAAATCTTTATTTACAAATAACTGAAAAAAATCCTTCAAACATGATCAATCATGTCTTTTCTCAGTCAGCTGATTGAAGCTTATGATGATGATGATGATGATGAAGAACTGCTGTTTGTTCCAACAGGACAGTCAGTGAACGCCGCAGGGCCACAAACACACACACACACACACACACACACACACACACACACACACACTATAGCAACCAATGAGTCCGAGGACAGTGGGCGTATCCCAGCTTCATCCTAAAAACACTTCTTAAAGGAAGATTTCGCCGCTAACGTGATCGTCTGTACGTCAAACATGTGTGACGGTAAAACAGGAAGGAGAGTTTGATTCTCTGTCACGTCTCTGCTGAACCAAGGATCCAAAAACAGGAAATTCTAGATGGACTGGAATAAACAGGGTCCACACATCTGTTGACAAACACAGCTGCTGCAGAATGATTTACGTGTCATTAATCATGTCAGATGATCTGTATGTCACAGACACACCGCTGAGCTGAGAGTGACACTGAGCACGCTCTCTTGACTCCACTGGTAAAAACATTTTTAAAGCAGTGGTTCCTAACTGGTGGGTTACAGGTCTGCTCTGAATGGACCACAAGTGACTCGCAAACGTGTCAAGTTTGTAAATAACACACTTAATTTTGAAGTACAGTGAATTGCCAGCACAGGGCTTTTATTTTGAAGTGCTGTTTCCTGCTGTAGAGTGACTGACTAACAGACAGCTGCTTAACAGAGACAGAAAACAAACACAGGTATGATGCTGACACTATGAGGTTTTCACAGTATGATAGAAAATATGACAGATCAAACACTTATCATGAGTCAGAATGATCCTTGAAGGAATGAAAACAGAAGGTTGAACAAAACCTGAAAGAGTAGCCCCGGGCTATTATTTGCTTAAATCACTGAACTCAACAGGTCTGTATTTGAGACAGGCCTTTAATTCTTTTCACACAAAAGTGTTGCTCAGCAAAGGTCAGGAGACACAGTCAGACTGTTTATTTCACCCAGAGTGAACACAGACTGAAGGAATATGAAGATCTTACAGCGTAATCCAGGAGCAGACACATAATGTGAGCGAGCCAACCACCTGCTTTATACATCCAAAGATCTTCTATAAAAATCAACTGCTTAGCAAAGAGACCAGGCCTCTGATAGAGACAGGCCTTGATTTGTCTAAATGTGTGGCCACACGGGGCTGGTAAAGAGACGGGGCTTTTAATTGGAGTTTTAAGATAAGTGTAAAAAAATCTCCTCTTAGAAAATAACTCAAATAAAGGAGAGATTCAACTTCCTGTTGCTTTTGTTCCAATAGCATAGATACACAAACGTACACGGTACAATAACTGTCAACTTTTCTATCACTGTAGAACTGAAAACTGGCTTATTGCTGCAACCTGATGTTGAACACATTAAACTGTGGACCCTCACAGTAACACAGACTGATGGAGGCAGCAGTCGACCAACAGCTCCGTGTTCAGAGATGTTAAATCACTGTTTGTGACAGTGCAGTCTGGTTTTGATGCGACAGATCATCTGACGTGATAAATGAGACTTAGATTATGATTCTGCAGCAGCTGTGTGACAGTGTTTCCATAAAGTTGTTGCTGTTGCTTAAAGGTGGAGCCCGTGCACTGAAGACTGTTGAATGTGACAGAAAAGTTTTCTTCATGTGTTCAAAGTGACGCACGGAGAGTGACACGCAGACGATCACCTGTAGGGTCAGGTGTAGACTGAATCACTGTGACATCGCAGTAACCATGACAATCACCTCTGGGCAGAGAACTGACGGTTGATTTGTGCAGAGAAGTGAAATCAGCAATCTTGTTGATTTCTGTTTCATTTTCAGCTCTGACGGTGACATTTAAAGACCTATCATTAAACACGGCGCTCCGACCGATCTGTGATGATTTTATGTCCTGTGTCACTTTGCTAACGTCTTTAATAACGCAAATCTACCAGACAGAAACTAAACACTGTGATGCTGGGACACACTGGAAGAGCGGTATCTTTAAGTTTTAACTTTAACAATACAGAAATGATTATTATAACACATTTAAATAATAAATAAATCTGAACTTAAAAAACTAAAATTCATTTTTTCTTCTTTCCTGAACGACAGGAAGTCTTTTAATGTGAAAGGGAGGAAATGCTGATTGGTCAAACTAACATGATGGATCAGGAAACCTGTCGCCCTCTCACTGAAATAAAAAGAGAAAATTCAAAATAAAAGCTCAGCTCCACCTGAGGACTTCCTGTCCTCGGTCTGTATCTAAAGGCCGATCTTCTCTCTGCATCGTCACAAATCAACATCTAACTGGGCTGGAAATCAGTGAACTGCTCCTTTAACAAACAAACACTTGTTTCTTAATGTTTAGCAGCTGGATTTTCATCTTTGTATTTTAGCGGTGTGATCAGACCGATCAGTGGTTTTAGGCGTGAAGCTGGGACACAATGGGACCTGCTCTGACTCGGTGTCTCTGTGTTAGATGGGAACAGTTGACCAGTTCTGGACCTGGACCTGGACCTGGACCTGGACCTGGTGTCCTCTGGTCTAACAGTCACTCCTCCACAGTTTGATAGTTTTGTCGTTTTCCAGAGCGGCTGAGGCGATGATGTTTTCTGTGGGATGACAGGCGGTGGAGATCACCACATCTATGGAGACACAGAGATACGTCAGTCAGGATAGCTTCCTGTTATTGACGAGTCCTAAACAAGTTCTCCAGTCACCTCCGAGTCCAAAAACCTCCTCAGAGACATTTACAGGTTCAGATGATGTCCAACATTCATGCAAGGTTAGGACAGAGGACAGGGGACTAGGAGACAAAGTCAGGGATTAGGAGACAAAGACAGGGACTAGAACCAATGTCTGGGACTAGGGGACAAAGTCAGGGATTAGGAGACAAAGACAGGGACTAGAACCAATGTCTGGGACTAGGAGACAAAGTCAGGGATTAGGAGACAAAGACAGGGACTAGAACCAATGTCTGGGACTAGGGGACAAAGTCAGGGACTAGAAGATAAAGTCATGGACTAGAAGATAAAGACAGGCACTAGAAGAGAAACTCAGGCACTAGGAGACAAAGACAGAGACTAGGGCTGCGGTCGAACAGTCGTTTTTGCTTAGGAAGGTTCCTAGCTGAGTGAAATGACCCGGAAGTATTTTAGCGGCCGCCATGATAAGAGCTGTTTGAATTCTCTAAACACTAAGGAAAGGAGGTTCAATGCTTCCTTTCAGATCTCCTTTAGCATAGGATACATCGGACCTTCCTAAGCGATAGGAAGGGAGATAATTCCATCCCACAAGTCATTGCAGCGGCAATATTTACGCACCATTCACAAACTCAAATGATTAGGAAAGAAAAAGATCAACATGACCGAGAAAGGAAGGAGATCACCATCTAAGTTACTGCTGTTTATGAAGCATTAAACATCTCATGCCATAACTTGTTCATATATATATTTTTAACTTCCGACATTATGTTAAACTTAGATGAGAACTATGAACGTTTCGCTACTATTGGTGTACCCTCCGTCCACAGCTTGGTTTAACTTGTTTTATAACAGGATAAACAAATAAACAAATATACATTCATTCATTCATTCATCTTCTAACCGCTTCATCCTCTTGAGGGTCGCGGGGGGGCTGGAGCCTATCCCAGCTGACATCGGGCGAGAGGCAGGGTTCACCCTGGACAGGTCGCCAGACTATCACAGGACTGACACATAGAGACAGACAACCATTCACGCTCACATTCACACCTACGGACAATTTAGAGTCTCCAATTAACCTGCATGTCTTTGGACTGTGGGAGGAAGCCGGAGCACCTGGAGGAAACCCATGCTGACACGGGGAGAACATGTGGGAGCACCTGGAGGAAACCCACGCTGACACAGGGAGAACATGTCAGAGCACCTGGAGGAAACCCACGCTGACACAGGGAGAACATGTCAGAGCACCTGGAGGAAACCCACACTGACACAGGGAGAACATGTCAGAGCACCTGGAGGAAACCCACGCTGACACAGGGAGAACATGCAAACTCCGCACAGAAGGGCTCCCACGCCTGGGATCGAACTGGCAACCCTCTTGCTGTGAGGCGAGAGTGCTAACCACCACACCACCGTGCTGCCCAACAAATATACAATGCATCATTTTAATTTTCCGATTTTTGTGTGAATGAGAAAAAACGGAAATCCACGTGCTTTTCCCGTTTTCGTCTTCAAATGGCTAATTGATATAGAAATTAAACCAAAACCAGAATCCTACTTGTTTTTTGCCTTTATTGTTATATCTATATTATCTGCCCTACTGCACCTCAAAACATTGGCATCGGCTACGCTTATGGCCTAGACAGATAGATAGATAGATAGATAGACAGATAGATAGATAGACAGATAGATAGATAGATAGATAGATAGATAGATAGATAGATAGATAGATAGATAGATAGATAGATTCAGGAGTATTATCTGGACCTGCTCTATGTGTAAAGTGCCCTGAGATGACTTTTGTTGTGATTTGGCACTATATAAATAAAATTGAATCTAAAGAAATAGATAGATAATCAATGAAGTAACGCTGCTGTGCCTCGTGCGTAAATGCGCATATACTTGGTGTATCTGGAGATTTAAATAATCAATGACGTTACTGCTTCCCACTTTGTATTCCCCTGTACAGTGTTTCCTGCAGAGCTACAGTGGAAGGATCATAACAAAAACGCAAAAGACTGTAACGTTAAAAGATATCTGCCTGAGGTTATTAAATACCTGCAGCGAGCACCCCACCCCACCCCACCCCACCCCGCAGCAGAAACAATAAGCGTGTTTCCCCATAAAGAGGGAACCTGTGCGCATTTACGCACGAGGCACAGCAGCGTCCCTTTTATTATTAATATTATTATTATTATTATTATTTATTATTTATCTGTGTATCTGTGCAGTAGGGGCACATCATAGTGATTTAACAATAAAGGCCAAACACAAGTTAATTACTGGTTGTGGACTCATTTCGCCTCCAACTGCCCATTTGAAGAAGAAAATGGAAAAAGCACGTGGATTTCCATTATTTTTTTTTATTCACACGGAATTTTCAATTTCGTTTCAGTTTGTGGCTGGCAGCCTATATTTATTTTTTAATTCAGTTCCGACCTTAGTAATTAAACAATATCTTGTTGTCCACGTTTATATATCCTGCATGAAACAACACGATGAGACGTACGCCCCCTATGTTCTCATCGTGTGCATTTTGTAGTCCATCTTCAGAACATTGTAGTTTCACCACAGCAGACCCACGTCAATAACATCCGCCGTCGCATGATGACGTAGCTCAGCGTAAGTGCGGTCGGATTTTCTCACCTCTGCGGTTCTCTTTTCCTAAGTCCTTATGAATTCTCCTACTCATCTTTCCTTGACCTCGTGACGTTTCCCGCTGAGGTCAAGGAATAGTGATTAGGAATAGACGATAGGAGGGACTTTCCGACCGCAGCCTAGGAGACAAAGTCAGAGTAGAGTTGAGAGGTCAGAGGTCGTACCTGTGTGTCCTTGAAGTTTCTGAACGATCTCTTTGGTCTGAAGGTTCCAGATGTAAACCATACTGTCCTCAGAGCCTGACACGATCCACTGAAACACACAGGTCAAAGGTCACAGCACCCCAAACACAGAGGTCAAAGGTCACAGCACTTGAAGGGGAAAGCATAAACATTTTAACATGAGGTCTTACCTTCCCTCCTGTGACTGAGAAGTTGGCGAAGATGCAGTACTTCTCATTCTTATGGCCCGAATACGTCTTCAAACACTGAGACACCGAGAGGACAGAGACAGATGGTTAAACTACTGAGGACAGACAGAGACAGACTGAGAGACAGAGACAGACTGAGAGACAGTACCTTTCCCTTGCTGTAGTCCCAGAGCTTCAACGTGCTGTAAACCAGAGAAATCAGAGTAAGCTATAAGAAAAACAGTGAAACAACAGCTAACAGCTGTTAGCAAGAAGTTAGAATGACACGAGCTACATGACTCGGGCTAAAGGTTAGTAAGGTAAACAAAAAAAAAAAAAAAGCCAGCTTAATGTGTATAAGGCTAAAATGATGCTAGCTAAGAGTTTGTAAAGCTAACATGTCTAAAGCTGAGAGTTAGAAAGGTGAGAATGAAGCTAGCTACATGTGTATAAGGCTAACATGACACTAGCTAAGAGGCGGTGAAGCTAACACGACTGAAATTAAGAGACAGAAAGGCCAAAATTAAGCTAGCTACATATAAATAAGTCTAATGCGACCCTAGCTAAGAGTTAGTAAAGCTAACAAGACTTAAACTGAGAGTTTGAAAGGTGAAAATGAAGCTAGCTTAATGTAAATAAGGTTAACATAAAGCTAGCTAAGAGTTTTTGGTTTATATGCCCCTAGCTAGTGTTCGTGAGGTAACCTGAAGCTAGGTAAGTGTTAGCATGGCTATAATAACACTCGTTATCAGAACAGTTGATGATGTAACCCAGAGGAAGGGGTTAATGAGTAACAGTCTCTGCTCAGAGCAGCACTGACGGACAGACTGATGAACACATGAACTCTAAACTCATTTTAAACAGAAAACATGAAACGTGAACATTATAATCTCTACAGTTGCTAACAGCTGCTAACAGCTGCTAACAGCGGCTAACAGAGGAAACAGCCTCCTGCTGATGAGGTCATCGTACTGACTTGTCCAGCGTAGCAGCGAGGATGTATTTTCCATTTGGAGAAAACTTTACAAAAGACACTGGAGGATTGTCGTCATCTGAGGACAGAGACAGAATACACTGTTAGACACTGATCACAGGTCTGAGGACCACGAGTCATTATCTCTGTCCCTGGAGACGACAAAGACACGTCTGTCCTCCTCAAGTCACATTTAGTCTTTCTGTTTCTGTGGTCAAACATAACCTCAACCTGGATTTACTTGTATTGTCAATTTTTTGCTTGTTTGTCTGAAGCCGTGAACACACTCCGCAAGAACAGAGAAATGTGTTCTTTTTCTCCAGGCGGCAAGAACAAGAACAATAACAAAGAACTTCAAGAGAAACTCAAGTGCAGAACTCCTGGGAAGTCCTCATAGGCCCCTCCCACTGCCGCATGCATCACACACGCTTTCCCCATTAACCATGCCCACTTCAAATTTCTGACCAATCACACAGTAGTTCTTGGACACCACACAAGAAAAAGAAAAGTTCTGCCCAGATGACGTGTCGAGAACAAGCTGCAAGAACTCCCAAACCAGCCCTGTTCTTGCCACCTGGAGAAAAAGAACAAATGTCTCTGTTCTTGCGGAGAACGTAAAGGCCTTCAGCCGCCTGAGGGGGCGTGTCCCGTCTGTGTGTGATTGACAGCAGCTCACCGACTGACAGAGCACTGGCGTTACAGCTCATGGAGCAAGAGAGCGTACACTAAGTAAACTAACTTGCACTATAGCTGACTGTCATGAGCATGTGATGATGTCATGAGAATCATGACATCAATCAGATCAGAATTTTGTCTCAGAGCACACAGGAGGACACAGGAGGACACAGGAGGACACAGGAGGACAGATCTGTTCCTGCAGCACAACATGTACTGTGTCATGGTTCAGGCTGAGTCGACCATTAAAGGGACGTTCTGTCACATTTACTCACCAATCAGAGTCTTCAGACACTGTCCTGACGCTGTGTCCCAGATACGACTGCACACACACACACACACACACACACACACACACACAACAATTATCCTTATATTCTACAGCAGGATGTGCTTCTATGTTACTGTGTGTGTGTGTGTGTGTGTGTGTGTGTGTGTGTGTCTGGACGTACCAGAGGCCGTCATAGCTGCTGGAGACAATGAGCGAGCCATCTCTGTTGAAGTGAACCTGAAGACAGGGTCAGAGGTCAGAGGTCAGAGGATGTGAAGCGTCACATGTATAAACCACATTCATCATATCTTAAAGCAGGACAGGGTCAAAGGTCAGGACTTACAGCAGAGACAGGGTCAGAGTGAGCAGGCAGAGTCTTCAGACATTTTCCGGTCTTAACATCCCAAATACGAACGCTCTCATCAAACTGCGCACACACACACACACACACACACACACACACACACACAGTCAGCTGTAACAGAACATGAATCACATGATGTCAGTGTGAATGCTGTGAGTGGGTGAAGCAGCGTACCGATCCGGACACCACCAGGTTGGACTGAGGGTTGAAGTTACAGCAGAAGACGTAGTTACTGTGTCCCTTCAGAGTCTTCAGACACTTCCCCTGAAGAGACAGACAGACAGACAGACTCAGTGAGTGTCTGTTAACATCAACATGTTGAACTTAAAATCCACTTTAATAAATGAGTGAATGATGATTCTGGTCTCAGTCTGTCAGCAGATCTCTCTACATGAGACTAAACTAATGAACCCAAGGTGATATGTAAACTCATCTTCATTGGTCGACTACAAACATGACGTATCATGTGAAACATGGAAGTAGCTACATGCCCATTAGCCCACAGCGTCATTAACAGGCGGCTCGCTCAGTGTGTGACGTGCACTTGGAGATAAAATATAGGCCTATATTAATGAAGGTTCATTAGTACGGTTTGTATTTCTCTGTAATGTAGCACAGTGTTAACAATGTTACTGATACTATTCTTTCTCACACCTTCAACTCAAACCACCAAAATATATCATTTCATCATTACATTCATATCAGAAACATGCAGGAGACTAGTCCACTGATGGACCCTGATGAGGACTGTTGGTCCACTGATGGACCCTGATGAGGACTGATGGTCCACTGATGGACCCTGATGAGGACCGATGGTCCACTGATGGACCCTGATGAGGACTGTTGGTCCACTGATGGACCCTGATGAGGACTGATGGTCCACTGATGGACCCTGATGAGGACTGATGGTCCACTGATGGACCCTGATGAGGACCGTCGGTCCACTAGGGACAGTCTCAGTCGGGGGGGCAGCCATAGATTGATTAGACGTTGTGCACGTGCTGCATTTTTTGTGCCCTAAAATTCATTGTTTTTAATGCAGCAGGCACACTCACATGCCACAGCATCACTGCTGGTTATGTTCACTTAGCAGCGCTTAGAGAGAGAGAGGGAGTGACATGCAGCAAAGGGCCACAGGCTGGAGTCAAACCCGGGCTGCTGCAGCAACAGCCTTGTACATGAGGCGCCTGCTCTACCACTAAGCCACCGACGCCCCAACCTGCCACTGCACTCTTAAGAGCTGGCACAGAAAGAGCACCAGAGCAGCACCCAGCACACGACCTAATGTTTTCCAGGAGGTTAAAGATGCAGTGTGTGTACGTTCCGTTGTAGCTGTGAAACGTTTATTAAAAGTGTCTCAAACACAATTTTTTTTTTTTTTTTAAAATAATTGTCATCCCAGCCAATCAGAGAGCTCCGTTTACACAAACAACAGTGTGTGTGTGTCTTGGTGTGTGTGTGTGTCTTACAGAATTGTTGTCCCAGATCTTGAGCGTTTTATCGTCGGATGCAGAGACCAGCAGGTTGGAGTCTGAAGACCAGGAGACATCAGAGATTCCCTACACACACACACACACACACACACACACACACACACACACACACACACAGACACACACACAGAACCAGGATCAGGACCAGTTCCAGTGTAAATCCAGACTGGGTTCAGGATCAGAACTGAGGCGTCTCACCAGTTTGTGTCCAACGATGGATTTCTCAAACTTGCCGTCAAACGCTCCCCAGATCTTTATCAGCTTGTCAGCAGCTGCACAGAGACGTAACCATGGTTACTGCAACCTCACAGCATCACAGCGTGGAGCATGTGACTCATCAGAGCTCACAGGTTCACTGATCATGTGTAACCTGTGTGTGCCCCGTCTCAAGGTGTGAGTGAGTTTATTCTTCAGTCAGGGTGGACTGAAGAAATTCCCTTGAGGCGTTACAGTCTGTCTCGGCCAGGACTCTTTAAAAAGAGATTTTTAATCTCAAAAGTTTTTTCTGGTAAACTAAAGGTTTAATAAATAAATGAATAAATGATGAGCATGATGCGTCCGGCTGCAGCTGACGCTGCTGCAGAGGCACAAACAGTAAATCTGCAGGTCCTGGCTGACGAGGTGCCAAGAGACATTTCTCTTGAAGGTGTCAGAGAGAAACCATATTTAGGATTTAATCTCAGTCTGTTGGTGTGTTTCAGTTCCACCAGCTCTCTGAAGGTGTTCACAAAGTCTCTGTGACTGTGTGTGAGCACTGATCTGTGTGAACTGTTTTTACACTGAGGCTCACTCACATGACAAAGGGACCAGCTCTGCACCAAATGTATGAACATTACCTCCTTTAGAAAAAACTCTGAGGACACTGAGACACTGTTTCTGTCAGCAGAGCAGTCAGAGGTGTGTTTAATCCTTCGTGCTGCTCTGAGATTTACACGGTTTCTTTTAGTCTGCGCAGGTTCAGCAGCTGAAAAAGCTGCGTGATCCTTCTGTGAATTCACCGGTCAGTGTTTTACTGTGATGACACATACGATGACATCATCACCTCCTCTGACCTGTCAGCAGTCAGGTTTGTCGGTCTCAGTTTTTGAAACATCTGCAGGTTTCACCACCTCTTCTGCAGATGAATTAACATCATATTATACACACAGACTGTGATGGTGACGGAGACATGAGACACTGTTCAGCGTCTGTAATATTAATGTTGGCTGATTCTGATTGTTCACTTTAAAGATGATATCGGCCGATACTGATGACGTATTGATATGACTGTGCATTCTTAACAGACAGATGTGAAAATGTTGATTTGAGTCCTGAATCTGCTTCATCATCACACACACGTCATAATCTCAGACACAGCTCTGCTTGTGTCAAACTAACTCCACCTGTTTCTGATGACAGACTCCCAGTTAGATCAGGTGTATATATGTGTGTGTGTGTGTGTGTGTGTGTGTGTGTGTGTGTGTGTGTGTGTGTGCTCACAGGAGCTGGCGAGCCACTCTCCGTTGGGGCTGAACTTGACAGAAGAGACGGCCTTGGTGTGTCCAGCCAGCGTGAACTTCACTGTGTAGTTTGGTTTGGCTGGGTTAGACTGCAGAAGACACACACACACACACACACACACACACACACACACACACAGGAAGTTAGTGCAGACACATTTTACTGTCACCTGAGAGTCTCACACACACACACACACCTCACCTGGAAGATCCAACACCAACAGCATCAAACCATCAAAGTATTGATATCCTGTGTGTCACTCTGACAATCACAAACCTCAGTGACTGATGACATTATTACAGTTCACTGAATACAAAACTAAAACATTAAAGACAGAATTAGAAGCTCAAACAACAACAAAACAGTTGTGTTAAAATGACGTGACATCCTGTCAGACGAAGGTCATGTGACACATTTGTTTAGTGTCTGATGAACTCAAACTGACGTCACTGTGTTAAAGTCTTCAGTGTGAGCTGAGGTCAACAGAGACCTGATTACTTTACTCTGTCTGTTACTGATCTTTGTTGTGTTTACAAGTTAAGCTGTGTTTGTGTGTCTCTGCAGAGACACTACAGCTGAGTATCATCTTAAAATCAACATGAAGCAGCTCGAGACAGATACCTGCATCAGCACTTCATAATCAATAATCATCATGACGTAATATCGCAGAGCTGATGGAGAACATCAGTGAAGTGTAGATGATGAAGCTCTGCTGTTCATGTGAACACACAGATCACAGTCACCTCTGTTTACAGCTAAGTGACCAGCTAACCTTTAGCTAACTCAGCGTTCACCGGATCACCGAACTAACCGGACCGGCCGTCCCGGTGTCCAGACCACCGTCAATCCGGCTGGCTCACCTTGCTGCCGGATCCCGAGGAAGACGAAGGCTGTTTGACGTTTTCTGTCTCTGGTTTCTTCTCCTCTGTCGCCATGTTGTCCAGCTAGCTCCTGATAGCTCCTGTTAGCTCCTGTTGGCTCTGCTCTGGTTCTCTGCTGCTGGAGCGGAGCTAAGTTAGAGCTAGCCGCCGATGCTAACAGAGCTAACTGTAGCTGTATTCCGCGGTCAGCGCAGGTTCCGGGTCAGAACCGGCACCGTGTTAACGACCTGAACCGGGTCTGAACCGGGTCTCGGTGCTGGATCGGACCGTAACAACAAACGAGGGATAGCCTGTTAGCTTCAGCTAGCTACAAAACCAGAATGTGCTGTTTAGCACGTAGTTGCTCTACGCATGCGTGACAGAAAGTTTACAGTCAGACGGCGAATGAAGAGGGTCAAAATACAGAACAAAATAAAAGTAATTTAAATTAAATAACACAACGTGAAATAAAATAAAGTAGACACAGAGATGGGCAGTATTTCTATTGTATTTGGATTACTCAGAATACTTTCTCCACGAATCAAAAACAAAAATAACAGGCTACACATTCTTATATATTTTACTTTTTTTTTCTCTCTATATTTTTATCTATATGTTTTTTCAAACTTGGGCCCTTCAGTGACCTCGTGGTCTGTTTCACTGGACTGTGCATCACATAGGAAACTGTATGTTGTTGTGGTTGATGCTTGGGGTGAGTATGCTACAAATGGATTGCCTCACGTGGGATCAATAAAGTTGTCTGAATCTAAATCTGAATCAATAAATAATATTTTAGGGTAGCCTACACCAAACTGTGAGAAAACAAGTGCAAATTTACAATAGCTGCAACCAAATTTGCTTCTATCACGCCATTAATGGATGAATCATGGTTGTTCTTGCTGGTATAGTTACTTGTGGTCTCTAATTGCAGCATGTACGTTTTGAGCATTTTTGGTCAAGGACTTTTTGAGTTATTCACGAAAAGCTTTGTGGACCGACCGACAGAGTGACCTATAGAGCTGCGGGGCGCTGCTAAAAGGAAAAAGAAAAAAAGTATTTTCTGAATTTGAAAATACAAAATACATGTATTTTATTTTGAAACATTTATTTGAGGGGTATTTTGTATCAGAATACATTTTGATGTATAATTGCCCATCTGTGAGTAGACATACAATTAATACAATAGAATAGCTTTAAATAATATAAAACTAGAAAACAATAAATATAATGACATCAAACAGAAATAAGTAGAGTGCAGTTTCACATCTCACAAGGTTGTTTTTTACCTCAGAAAAAACTGACTGTATGTAAATGAACATTAAGAAGCCGTTTACACGTACACGGTGATTTTGATAAATGGAGACATCTTCCTTCGTTTGTGCCCTTCGTTTACACGCAAATGGAGATTTCTCCTCTGAAAACGAATCTTTCTAAAAACTCCGGCCAGAGTGGAGATTTTGGAAAACTGCGGTTGCGCGTTTGCATGTGACCTATGTTGCTATGGTGACAATGGATACATGGAAGGCTTGAGCTTCTCGTTACACTGCCACCTACAGGTTTGGCATGCTCTTGTGTATATATACACGGGTAAGTGTAAACGAAGATCTTTTTGAAAACGGAGACGGTGAAATTTATGAAAATAGCTGGCAACGTGTAAACGGCCTCAAATAGTGACACACATGATCAGTGACGTGTGACATGAGGCAGGTGTCATCGTTTTATCAGGACAAGTGGTTTTCTCTTCCTTTAAATAAGAAATCACAAGTGCATCACAAATAAACTGAACTAAACACATGACAGTAAATCATACAAACTTTTTTATATTAAAAAAAATAATCACTGATTTTTAGTTTTATTTTATGATCTTTGTTTGGAGTCACGTAAGAGTGACAAAAAAGACGCTGATCAACAGAAAAGTAGCGACCTCAATATAAAGATGTTTTTGACTTGACTTCAAGTTTTCATTTATTTTAGCAACTAAAAAGTTCTTTACAAAGGAGAAGGACGTGATGATGTTCAGGAGGCTGTTAGTTAAAAAATGAACAAAAGACAGAAAAACAAGTGAAACTTTATTTTATTTCCTTTGAAAATATATTTTTTAAATCAACAGCAGCAACATGTTTTAGCATGCTTGAACATGTTTGTAGGTGTTAACGATCGATCAGCAGGTTCATTTATAGATGAATCAATCATAAGCCTTTTACAGCTTTTATTAAACCAACAGAACATCAGACGACATTTTCTGTTCTTAACTTTTCCTCCAGACATGTTCTATAAAATATTATAATTTGAATAATAAATTTCTATCAGACGTTGTTTTTTCCAGAAAAAAGTGCAGTGACCTCGTTAAAAGTTGTGAAATTAAAATCTCCTCGATCATTAAAAAATGAGTCTGCATCTGTAAATATGTTTCAACACAACAGGTGTTTGTGACCTGCAGGCTTCATACTCGACTCTGATTGGCTCCAAACACGTAGTGATGTCATAACTCCTGCAGGTGCGTCCAGGTGTTAAAGAGAGATTAAAGGTGAAACGCGAACTTTAAACTCAAACATCAATTACGCCGTCTGCGTCATGAGTCCAGAAGAAGAAGAAGTGCTGCACATGCTCAGTGTGTTCTACCTTCAGTCTGTGGTCAGGTCCAGGTCCAGGACCAGGACCAGGACCAGGACCAGGACCAGGATCAGTTCTCAGTGAGTCCCTGCAGAGGAAACCAGCAGCTGATGATGACAGCAGTGACTGACCCCGCCCACCTCCACCCACCATTACACAGCGACCAATCACAGCAGGCAACCGAGACTCCAGGAAGTTCTGTCTGCTGACAGTGACGAGACGTCGCACAACCCCGAGACAGGACCAGGTCCAGAGACTCTGCAGACACACAGAGGAGGAAACATTTGTTGTTGTTGTGGCAACTACAGAGATAAAGTTGATGAGCTGTGGGAGAGAAGTGGAGGCTGGACTAATGAGGAGCGTTATGACCATTTATGGTTGAACGTGGGCGTGGAGAGGGCGGGGCATGAGGCTGGTGCACGTGTGGACATCTCCAAGTTGATGTGGGATTTATTTAAGTAGACTGCAGACTGACAGGTGCACACATGGTTTTATTCATCTGAATATTTTTGGCGTATATATCTTTCCTCATTTGTACGTATGCTAACATTTAGCTTTATAAATGAGGCCGCAGGTCAGGTGGAGGAGCGCCGCGCTTTGAAGCCAAATTTAGTCGTGGCCAAACAGTGATACTCCATGTCCACGCCCGTCACGTGACGCCCTGCAGCCAAAAAAGACCTTTTCCCACAGACGTACACTGTGGAAGAGGCGTCTGACGTCTGTCAATACGTGGACACATTTCTTTGAATGTCATGTGGAGAAATGACTGGTATCATTGTCAGGAGTTGATCCACTCAGTCTGATGACATTTGGAAAGTCTACAAGAGCCACGAGATTAAATTATGTTATGTTATGTTATCACCTCTCCAGCCACTAGTCCACGCTCCACATTTTTGGTCCGGACAGGGACTTGAACAGGCGACCCTCCGGTTCCCAACCCAAGACCCTGTGGACTGGGCTACTGCCGCCCCGTGTTAGCATTGTTAGCTGCTGTACTTCATATACTACACAGAAATACAGACACAAAACTGTGTGGGAAATGTTAGCACTGTTAGCTGCTAGCCGTTGGTTCAGACACCTCCATGTTGAGAACCATGTGCAGACAATCCCGTTCCAGACTCTGAATAATGGGCGTGCGCTGAATGTGGAACCAGAAGACAGACAGACAGGTACTGACCGCTGTACGTGGTGATGCAAAGGCGGAGTTTGAATCCTTTCTCTGTTCGACTGCAGTTGATGACTTCTGGTTGGCTGCAGCCCAACTCCACGTAGCCACGCCCCTGACCACGCCCACCACCTACATTACAGCCAAAACACTGCAGACAGCCTCCTGACAGACAGACAGACAGACAGACACACAGACACACAGACAGACACACACACAGACACACAGACAGACAGACAGACAGACAGAGTTCAGTTATTTCCACACTGAAACAATCCTCTGACTCTGCGACACATTAACTCTAAAAATGAACACATGAAATAATGAAGACATGAAGACATGTCGATGTGAGCGTGTCTGAAGTGGGTCATGTGAGGCAGAGTGTGAGCATCAGTGTCAGACAGGTGTGTAAAGGTCAGAGGTCAGCGCCTGCGGCTCTGTTAGCGTCAGCTAACACTGAATCACATTAACATTTAGACTGAGAACAGCTGCAGGTCAGTCCTTTCAAAATAAAACACCAGGCAACAACACACACACACACACACACACACACACACACATCATCATCACTTTAAACAATAATAAACACATTAAACATCAACAAACAACCAGCTGATGTACACATCATCATCATCATCATCATCATTATCAATAATTATGATGAAATATAACGAGGTCTGTTCATGTTTCTGAAGACGTGAATAAGAACAGTTGTTAAAGCTGATGATGATGAAGAAGAAGTGATGAAGAGGTGTGATGAAGTGATGAAGGTGTGAGTGTCCCTGTCTTACCTTGGAGACAGATGAGAGACAGAGCAGTGAGACAGCAGAGGAGCAGCTGAGAGGACGACATGATGAGAGACACACTGAGACACCGACAGCGCGCTCTCTGTCCTCGACCTGAACGCTGAGCCGTGATTGGTGGAGCCTGCAGACGAGACTCAGGGTTCATCTGCTCTCTCAGACTCAGTCAGTGTGTTCACATGCAGCAGATGAACACATGAACGCAGCACCAATGCTCCTCAGATCTGATCATAAAACATTTTACTGAACTCTGACCACAGGTCAGTGACACAACCAACACGCTCTCATCCCAACTCATCAGATACTGACACTGTGTCAGTTGACATGTGAGTTTTGGACATTCAGGGACGGCGTGTCGATTTACTCTCATTACATGCATTGTGTCTTTTCAAAGTAAACTTACAGCGTCAGTAAAACACGTTGTTTAAAGGCTTATTTCCTGAAGTTTAGGCAACAGAAGGTCACATTTAGAAACACACATCATGTTTGGCTTAAAACATTTGTTTCCAACTGGTGGGTCACAGCTCTGTTCAGAAAGGACCACAAGTGACTCGTTAATGCGTAAAGTTTGTCAGAAAACAACCTTATTTTGAAATACATTGAATTTCCAGCACAGAGCTTTCATTTTGAAGAGTCGTTTCCTGCTGTAGAGTGATTGACAGACAGATACTTTAACTAGCTCGATGACATGGCGACACTGAATCACAGACTGTACGACATGACTGATCTCCTGCTGAAGCCAAAACATCTGGACTGCCCCCTGCTGGCTGGCTGCAGTATAGCTCATAAACTCCGCCCCCTTCACGTCAGTGGACGGGACAAACTAAAGACTCAGAGAACACGTCAAATCATTTTTAGATCGTTTTAATCACGCTGCTGTTTGTTTTTCTGATCACTTTGGTTTTAATCAGTTATTTAAAGCTGTAAAAACATGGCTGACAGCTGTGTGAGCCAATCAGTGGGCTCACATTCAGTGGCACTGTTTGCAAGTGGTCCAACAAGTGCATGGGTGGGAAACTTGATGTCATGGAGATCACTACTGCGCAGACTTTGGCTCCGAATGACATCACCTGCAAAATGGCAGCAGCTGTATGCAGGATATTTTAGCTTCACTTTTGTACAGCGGGGGCTGAATGTGTTGAACTACAGACCAGAGAGAGATCTGGACCCTGAGGCCGGACCAGTTGGAACCAGCAGCTTCAAATATGAATGAATGAATTTTTATGATTGTGTCATGCATGCAGTCACGCCCAGCCCACATGGGCTTACAGGACACCATACATTCAGAGCAAGCCAGCATCAGACTCATCCCCTCATCCATTCATTTTCTGTAACCACTTATCCTGTTCACAGGGGGGCGGAGCCTATCCCAGCTGTCACTGGGTGAGAGGCGGGGTTCACCTGGACAGGTCACCAGACTGTCACAGGGCTGACACACAGACAACCATTCACACTCACACATCCTGTTCAGACCGGCTTCAGTCTGTGTCCTCTGGTCTCCCTCCAGCCTGGCTCTGTCCATTTGTCCTGCTCCCAGCCTGTGCACCCATGGCTCTGTCCTCCGCCCCTGTTCAGCTCAGCCATCATTTGCCCCTGGTTTCCTCCTCCAGACCTCCTCCCAGCCTGATCTGAACTCTTGTGACTAATTCCCTGTTTAACGTCTCAAACACACTCTGAACATCTCTCTGAGAGACATCTCCACTGACTCACTAACAACAGTATGATGTCATTATTCAGCAGCATTATTTATTTATTTATTTATTGTTTCTCACTTTAATTACATTTAGCGAACAGGTTTTAAACTCAGCACCGTCACATACACTGTGGGAATTTCTCCTTAAAATAATCGGCAGACTTTTTCCTCTGATGACGTCAAACAGTTAAAGCGGAACGAAAAGCTGCCGCTGTGGGACCTCTGACGGCGTGACACCACCGGAAGTAAACAATAGAAGAGCTGGTAGCGTTAGCGTCATCTGTGATCGGTTATTACCGCGAGTCTCAGCGCTGATAATCAGATCATATCTGATCAGACCATCATCATGTCCTCTGTAGAGTATCTGAGGGAGTTTGTGTCCGAGCGGCTGACTGCTGCCGCCGAGGAGATCTTCAGGGTCTTTAAGAGCACCATCATGGAGTATGAGGAGGAGATCCACCGTCAGAGGAGGCTGCTGGACAACATCTGGAAACCTACAGGCGAGTCTGACCTGTATTTAAGTAACATCTGGAAACCTACAGGCGAGTCTGACCTGTATTTAAGTAACATCTGGAAACCTACAGGCGAGTCTGACCTGTATTTAAACTACATCTGGAAACCTACAGGTGAGTCTGACCTGTATTTAAGTAACATCTGGAAACCTACAGGCGAGTCTGACCTGTATTTAAACTACATCTGGAAACCTACAGGTGAGTCTGACCTGTATTTAAGTAACATCTGGAAACCTACAGGCGAGTCTGACCTGTATTTAAGTAACATCTGGAAACCTACAGGTGAGTCTGACCTGTATTTAAGTAACATCTGGAAACCTACAGGCGAGTCTGACCTGTATTTAAGTAACATCTGGAAACCTACAGGTGAGTCTGACCTGTATTTAAGTAACATCTGGAAACCTACAGGCGAGTCTGACCTGTATTTAAACTACATCTGGAAACCTACAGGTGAGTCTGACCTGTATTTAAGTAACATCTGGAAACCTACAGGCGAGTCTGACCTGTATTTAAGTAACATCTGGAAACCTACAGGCGAGTCTGACCTGTATTTAAACTACATCTGGAAACCTACAGGTGAGTCTGACCTGTATTTAAGTAACATCTGGAAACCTACAGGCGAGTCTGACCTGTATTTAAGTAACATCTGGAAACCTACAGGCGAGTCTGACCTGTATTTAAGTAACATCTGGAAACCTACAGGCGAGTCTGACCTGTATTTAAGTAACATCTGGAAACCTACAGGCGAGTCTGACCTGTATTTAAACTACATCTGGAAACCTACAGGTGAGTCTGACCTGTATTTAAGTAACATCTGGAAACCTACAGGCGAGTCTGACCTGTATTTAAGTAACATCTGGAAACCTACAGGTGAGTCTGACCTGTATTTAAGTAACATCTGGAAACCTACAGGTGAGTCTGACCTGTATTTAAGTAACATCTGGAAACCTACAGGTGAGTCTGACCTGTATTTAAACTACATCTGGAAACCTACAGGCGAGTCTGACCTGTATTTAAACTACATCTGGAAACCTACAGGTGAGTCTGACCTGTATTTAAACTACATCTGGAAACCTACAGGCGAGTCTGACCTGTATTTAAGTAACATCTGGAAACCTACAGGTGAGTCTGACCTGTATTTAAACTACATCACGACACCTACATCCGACTCTGACCTGTATTTAAACAACATCTGGAAACCTACAGGCGAGTCTGACCTGTATTTAAGTAACATCTGGAAACCTACAGTCTGACCTGTATTTAAGTAACATCTGGAAACCTACAGGCGAGTCTGACCTGTATTTAAACTACATCTGGAAACCTACAGGCGAGTCTGACCTGTATTTAAGTAACATCTGGAAACCTACAGGTGAGTCTGACCTGTATTTAAACTACATCTGGAAACCTACAGGCGAGTCTGACCTGTATTTAAACTACATCTGGAAACCTACAGGCGAGTCTGACCTGTATTTAAGTAACATCTGGAAACCTACAGGTGAGTCTGACCTGTATTTAAGTAACATCTGGAAACCTACAGGTGAGTCTGACCTGTATTTAAGTAACATCTGGAAACCTACAGGCGAGTCTGACCTGTATTTAAGTAACATCTGGAAACCTACAGGCGAGTCTGACCTGTATTTAAGTAACATCTGGAAACCTACAGGCGAGTCTGACCTGTATTTAAACTACATCTGGAAACCTACAGGCGAGTCTGACCTGTATTTAAGTAACATCTGGAAACCTACAGGTGAGTCTGACCTGTATTTAAACTACATCTGGAAACCTACAGGCGAGTCTGACCTGTATTTAAACTACATCTGGAAACCTACAGGTGAGTCTGACCTGTATTTAAGTAACATCTGGAAACCTACAGGCGAGTCTGACCTGTATTTAAGTAACATCTGGAAACCTACAGGTGAGTCTGACCTGTATTTAAGTAACATCTGGAAACCTACAGGTGAGTCTGACCTGTATTTAAGTAACATCTGGAAACCTACAGTAGTCTGACCTGTATTTAAACTACATCTGAAACCTACAGCGATCTGACCTGTATTTAAACTACATCTGGAAACCTACAGGTGAGTCTGACCTGTATTTAAACTACATCTGGAAACCTACAGGTGAGTCTGACCTGTATTTAAGTAACATCTGGAAACCTACAGGTGAGTCTGACCTGTATTTAAACTACATCTGGAAACCTACAGGCGAGTCTGACCTGTATTTAAACTACATCTGGAAACCTACAGGCGAGTCTGACCTGTATTTAAGTAACATCTGGAAACCTACAGGCGAGTCTGACCTGTATTTAAACTACATCTGGAAACCTACAGGCGAGTCTGACCTGTATTTAAACTACATCTGGAAACCTACAGGTGAGTCTGACCTGTATTTAAGTAACATCTGGAAACCTACAGGTGAGTCTGACCTGTATTTAAACTACATCTGGAAACCTACAGGTGAGTCTGACCTGTATTTAAACTACATCTGGAAACCTACAGGCGAGTCTGACCTGTATTTAAGTAACATCTGGAAACCTACAGGTGAGTCTGACCTGTATTTAAACTACATCTGGAAACCTACAGGCGAGTCTGACCTGTATTTAAACTACATCTGGAAACCTACAGGTGAGTCTGACCTGTATTTAAACTACATCTGGAAACCTACAGGTGAGTCTGACCTGTATTTAAGTAACATCTGGAAACCTACAGGTGAGTCTGACCTGTATTCAAACTACATCTGGAAACCTACAGGCGAGTCTGACCTGTATTTAAACTACATCTGGAAACCTACAGGTGAGTCTGACCTGTATTCAAACTACATCTGGAAACCTACAGGCGAGTCTGACCTGTATTTAAGTAACATCTGGAAACCTACAGGCGAGTCTGACCTGTATTTAAGTAACATCTGGAAACCTACAGGTGAGTCTGACCTGTATTTAAGTAACATCTGGAAACCTACAGGTGAGTCTGACCTGTATTTAAGTAACATCTGGAAAACTACAGGCGAGTCTGACCTGTATTTAAACTACATCTGGAAACCTACAGGCGAGTCTGACCTGTATTTAAGTAACATCTGGAAACCTACAGGTGAGTCTGACCTGTATTTAAGTAACATCTGGAAACCTACAGGTGAGTCTGACCTGTATTTAAGTAACATCTGGAAAACTACAGGCGAGTCTGACCTGTATTTAAGTAACACCTGGAAACCTACAGGTGAGTCTGACCTGTATTTAAGTAACATCTGGAAAACTACAGGCGAGTCTGACCTGTATTTAAACTACATCTGGAAACCTACAGGCGAGTCTGACCTGTATTTAAACTACATCTGGAAACCTACAGGCGAGTCTGACCTGTATTTAAGTAACATCTGGAAACCTACAGGCGAGTCTGACCTGTATTTAAGTAACATCTGGAAACCTACAGGCGAGTCTGACCTGTATTTAAACTACATCTGGAAACCTACAGGCGAGTCTGACCTGTATTTAAGTAACATCTGGAAACCTACAGGCGAGTCTGACCTGTATTTAAACTACATCTGGAAACCTACAGGTGAGTCTGACCTGTATTTAAACTACATCTGGAAACCTACAGGCGAGTCTGACCTGTATTTAAGTAACATCTCGAAACCAACAGGTGAGTCTGACCTGTATTTAAACTACATCTGGAAACCTACAGGCGAGTCTGACCTGTATTTAAACTACATCTGAAACCTACAGGCGAGTCTGACCTGTATTTAAGTAACATCGGGAAACCTACAGGGCAGTCTGACCTGTATTTAAACTACATCTGGAAACCTACAGGCGAGTCTGACCTGTATTTAAGTAACATCTGGAAACCTACAGGCGAGTCTGACCTGTATTTAAGTAACATCTGGAAACCTACAGGTGAGTCTGACCTGTATTTAAACTACATCTGGAAACCTACAGGCGAGTCTGACCTGTATTTAAACTACATCTGGAAACCTACAGGTGAGTCTGACCTGTATTTAAACTACATCTGGAAACCTACAGGCGAGTCTGACCTGTATTTAAGTAACATCTGGAAACCTACAGGCGAGTCTGACCTGTATTTAAACTACATCTGGAAACCTACAGGTGAGTCTGACCTGTATTTAAACTACATCTGGAAACCTACAGGCGAGTCTGACCTGTATTTAAACTACATCTGGAAACCTACAGGTGAGTCTGACCTGTATTTAAACTACATCTGGAAACCTACAGGCGAGTCTGACCTGTATTTAAACTACATCTGGAAACCTACAGGCGAGTCTGACCTGTATTTAAGTAACATCTGGAAACCTACAGGTGAGTCTGACCTGTATTTAAACTACATCTGGAAACCTACAGGCGAGTCTGACCTGTATTTAAGTAACATCTGGAAACCTACAGGTGAGTCTGACCTGTATTTAAACTACATCTGGAAACCTACAGGCGAGTCTGACCTGTATTTAAACTACATCTGGAAACCTACAGGCGAGTCTGACCTGTATTTAAGTAACATCTGGAAACAAAATCATGGTAATAAAGTCCTGACGTGCTCAGATGAGTACTTTTTATTTAACAGTATTTTAGTTTGTTATTTTTGCTAGAATTGGTCAAATTTGTTGCCGTATCAGTCGACAGATAATCATACCAGTTTCAACCATAAATTTTGATCAGCTTTTGTCCACTTTTGTCTCGGGATCAGCTGCAGACTGACTCGGCAGAGATGGCGGCCATCTTGTTTTTCCATGGATCAGTGTAATGTGGTCTCATTACCACTAGATGGCACAGAAAGTGTCCACAGACGAGGACAACAGATCTGATTAAAGCAGAATGAAGTATAAGGTGCAGCAGACACTAAATGTGATGTCCTCATGAGGACACAGGGTCTGACAACATTAATGAAGCACCAGAGACGTCTCAAACGCTGGACGTCATAAGTCACATGGTTGTCCTCCTTTAATACAACCTGACACAGTGATGAGACACAAGTATCATCCGTCTCCATTAAACACGTCCATTGTCATACATGTCTAACATTTCTTTTTTTTGTTGTGTCCCCTCAGAGCTCCCACAGCAGAGTGTCTGTAAGGAGGAGGAGGAGGTTCAGGAGAGGAGCTCCACTGTGGACCAGGAGGACCTTGAGCCTCCACACATCAAAGAGGAGCAGGAGGACCTGTGTAAGGAGGAGCTGGTCCTGAAGCAGGAGACAGACGCGTTTATATGGAACCCTTCATACGAGGACAGCGAGCATGACGAGGATCAGACGGTGACCTTCAGTCCTGATGAGACGGCAGAGGACGATTCTGGAGGACACATCCCCAGTATTAGCTTTGTGCTAACAGATCCAAACAGAGAGCAGCAGCTCCGTCCCCACAGCTCCCATCAGCCTGAGAGACAGAGGCACACAGGAGGCGGGGACGGAGACACAGGGTCAACCAGAAACGCAGACGCACAACCAAAGACTCAACATCACGTCAACCAAAGTCACAGCAACAACATGGCCAACATGTCGGGGACATACCACCACACAGGGAAGAAGTCCTTCAGGTGTGACACCTGTGGGAAGGACTATAAGTACAGGTCCCTGCTGCAGAGACACCTGAGGACACACACAGGTGAGAAGCCATTCACCTGTAAGATCTGCGGGAAAGGTTTAAAGAGCAGCACGACGCTGACCGTCCACATGAGGACACACACCGGAGAGAAGCCGTACGTCTGTAAGATCTGCGGGAAGAGATTCTGTGATGTGTCGGCGCTCATCGTCCACATGAGGATCCACACAGGTGAGAAGCCATACACCTGTAACACCTGTGGGAGGGCCTTCAGACTGGGCGGCGACCTGACCGTCCACATGAGGACGCACACAGGCGAGAAGCCGTATGTCTGCAAGATCTGCGGGAAGAGATACGTCGGTGCATCCAATCTGGCGAGACACATAAGATCACACACGGACAAGTAGCGTCATCAACACATCAGCTGGTTCACACACACAGAGGTCACACAGGTGAGGAGACACACCTGAGACACCTGTGGGACAAAGTTTGACTCAAGTCTGATTCATGAGGAAGAAAAAACACCTGAGGAACACCTGACAGGATGAACACCGAGCTGACGCTGCTGCAGAGGCGAGCTCACCTGAAGGACACACTTCACAGCAGAGAGGTGGACTCAAGTCACATGACTGAGTCACATGACTGGACTCAAGTCAGATTCAAGTCACAAGTTTGATGACTTTAATAATGATAAACTTTATTCATAGAGCACATTTCATAAAGAGATGCAGCTCAAAGTGCTTCACAATAAAGATGCAAAACAAACGCAACGAGAGTTACTGCCCCTCAGTTGTATGACTCTGCCCACCTCCAACGAGACGATAATAAAGTCCTGACATCCTCAGACGAGACGATAGTAAAGTCCTGACGTCCTCAAACGAGACGATAGTAAAGTCCTGACGTCCTCAGACGAGACGATAGTAAAGTCCTGACGTCCTCAGACGAGTGGATAGTAAAGTCCTGACGTCCTCAAACGAGAAGACAGTAAAGTCCTGACATCCTGAGACAAGTGGATAGTAAAGTCCTGACGTTCTCAAACGAGACGATAGTAAAGTCCTGACGTCCTCAAACGACACGATGGTAAAGTCCTGACATCCTCAAACGAGAAGATAGTAAAGTCCTGACATCCTCAGACGAGACGATAGTAAAGTCCTGACATCCTCAGACGAGTGGATAGTAAAGTCCTGACATCCTCAGACGAGACGATAGTAAAGTCCTGACATCCTCAAACGAGACGATAGTAAAGTCCTGACATCCTCAGACGAGTGGATAGTAAAGTCCTGACGTCCTCAAACGAGACGATAGTAAAGTCCTGACGTCCTCAAACGAGACAATAGTAAAGTCCTGACGTCCTCAGACGAGTGGATAGTAAAGTCCTGACATCCTCAGACAAGACGATAGTAAAGTCCTGACATCCTCAGACGAGTGGATAGTAAAGTCCTGACGTCCTCAAACGTGACGATAGTAAAGTCCTGATGTCCTCAAACGAGACGATAGTAAAGTCCTGACATCCTCAGACGAGTGGATAGTAAAGTCCTGACGTCCTCAAACGTGACGATAGCAAAGTCCTGATGTCCTCAAACGAGAAGATAGCAAAGTCCTGATGTCCTCAAACGAGAAGATAGTAAAGTTCTGATGTCCTCAAACGAGACGATAGTGAAGTCCTGACATCCTCAAACGTGACGATAGTAAAGTCCTGATGTCCTCAAACGAGAAGATAGCAAAGTCCTGATGTCCTCAAACGAGAAGATAGTAAAGTTCTGATGTCCTCAAACGAGACGATAGTGAAGTCCTGACATCCTCAAACGAGACGATAAAGTCCTGACATCCTCAAACGAGACGATAGTAAAGTTCTGATGTCCTCAAACGAGACGATAGTAAAGTCCTAACGTCCTCAAACGAGACGATAAAGTCCTGACATCCTCAAACGAGACGATAGTAAAGTCCTGACATCCTCAGACGAGTGGATAGTAAAGTCCTGACGTCCTCAAACGAGACGATAGTAAAGTCCTGACATCCTCAAACGTGACGATAGTAAAGTCCCGACATCCTCAAACAAGACGATAGTAAAGTCCCGACATCCTCAGACGAGTGGCTAGTAAAGTCCTGACGTCCTCAAATGAGAAGATAGTAGAGTCCTGACGTCCTCAAACATGACGATAGTGAAGTCCCGACATCCTCAAATGAGATGATAGTAAAGTCCTGATGTCCTCAAATGTGACGATAGTAAAGTCCCGACATCCTCAGACGAGTGGATAGTAAAGTCCTGACGTCCTCAAACGTGACGATAGTAAAGTCCTGACGTCCTCAGACGTGACGATAGTAAAGTCCCGACATCCTCAAACGAGACGATAGTAAAGTCCTGACATCCTCAGATGAGTGGATAGTAAAGTCCTGACGTCCTCAGACGAGACGATGGTAAAGTCCTGACATCCTCAGACGAGCGGATAGTAAAGTCCTGACGTCCTCAGATGAGACGATAGTAAAGTCCCGACATCCTCAGACGAGCGGATAGTAAAGTCCTGACGTCCTCAAACGAGACGATAGTAAAGTCCTGATGTCCTCAAACGAGAAGAAAGTAAAGTCCCGACATCCTCAAACGAGACGATAGTAAAGTCCTGACATCCTCAGACGAGCGGATAGTAAAGTCCTGACGTCTTCAAACGACACGATAGTAAAGTCCTGACGTCCTCAGACGAGTGGATAGTAAAGTCCTGACGTCCTCAAACGACACGATAATAAAGTCCTGATGTCCTCAAACGAGATGATAGTAAAGTCCCGACGTCCTCAAACGAGACGATAGTAAAGTCCCGACGTCCTCAAACGAGACGATAGTAAAGTCCTGACATCCTCAGACGAGACGATAGTAAAGTCCTGACATCCTCAGACGAGACGATAGTAAAGTCCTGACGTCCTCAAACGTGATGATTGTAAAGTCCCGACATCCTCAGATGAGCGGATAGTAAAGTCCTGACGTCCTCAAACAAGACGATAGTAAAGTCCTGACGTCCTCAAACGAGACGATAGTAAAGTCCCAATGTCCTCAAACGAGACGATAGTAAAGTCCCGACGTCCTCAAACGTGATGATAGTAAAGTCCCGACATCCTCAAACGAGTGGATAGTAAAGTCCCGACGTCCTGAAACGAGTTCTTTCTAATTAACACCGTTTTAGTTCATTACTTTTGCTAAAATTGGTCAAATTTGTTGGCAACAAATTGTCAAATTACAGATTAAAAAAAATGAATACAACCGTAACATATGATCAGGTTTTGTCCATTTCTGCCTCGGGATTGGCTGCAGACTGACTCAGCAGAGATGGCAGCCATCTTGTTTTTCCATGGATCAGTGTAATGTGGTTTTGCTGCCACTAGATGGCACAAAAAGTGTCCATGGACGAGGACAACAGGCGTTAAGCAGATTGAAGTATAAGGAGCAGAGGACACTAAATGTGATGTCCTCATGTGAGGACGCAGGGTCACATTTGAAGAAATTCCCTCATGGTGTTGTTGACATATCATGTTCACGAGAAAGGGACGCATGGACCGACAACCTAAAAACATAATGTCTACGGCCACAGGTATCTGTGGTGCGGAGACATGAAAAGGACGATAAGATGAGACAATAAAAAGACAGTTGATGATAAACAAAATAACAAAGTGAAGGTAGAGAGATCAGACACCAGTCAGAGCAGGAAATATTGTTGAATTAATATAAAAAAATAAAAAGACATTGATTAAAAGTCAGATGACATAAAAAGGGTTAATAACATTCAGTTTTGTAGCATTGTTAACAAAAAGCTTCTCTGCCTTTTTTCATGTGTGTATTTCAAACCCATCATTCAGCAGATCTGAGAGCTGCCGAATGATGATTGGACGACAGAGTCTGTGACATCAGCTGGTCCCAAACCTTTAAACTTTAAACACAAGTCAGAGAGCGTTAACATGTGCTCTCAGAGACACACGGAGCCGGTGAGACGCAGCTGGAACCAGGTCTTATGTTCTGTCTTCATTGTTTGTTATGCTGAAATGTTTCATGTTTGGACAGACGGTAAAAAGAAATAATCTCATGTGTTTAAAATAAACGTTTTTCTGCATCTTTACAGGAACGGACCTGCTGATGTTTCTGTCACGTCTCAGTCACGTCTTTATGTGTGAAATCAAATTTAAATCTGAATTTAAACTCAATTTGAAAAAAATCAAGACTTGGAACCCCAGTGACTCGTGACTTCACCTGGACCTGAGCCTTTTGACTTGAAAACACCTGATAACTTATTTCCAAAGTGTTACACAATTCAAATTAATTTCCCTTCACTTCCTGAATTACTAATGTTAATGTTAATTTTTTCCATTCAGTCAACACTTATTGATCCATTTTGTTTGAGCCAATCTGACATCATCCAATCAGGTTGCAGGAAAGAACCATGAGAAACTAACGCCACGTTACTGAGCGCCAGCAAGAAAAAATGAAGGATCATTTCATTCATGTATGAAAACTACGTTGTGGTAAAAAACAAAACAAACTGCAGTGCGTAAAATATCAAACATCACAGACGGAGACGCAACAACTTCCAACTTTGTTAGACATGTGAAGATAAACAGAGAACAGCGGGTGGAGGCTAATAATAACAAAGTTAGCAAGCTAATGCTAAGCTAATGTTAGCTTCAGCTTCAATTCAGTTAAATTCAACAGAACTTTATTTATCCCAAAGGAAATTCTCGTGCATATTACAGTAACAACAATAAACATTATTGTTATAAAACAATAAACAAGTTAAATATCTGTCAAAATATTCTATACGTATATATATATATATATATATACGTATATATACACACACACACACACACACACACACACATATATATATACATATATATATATAAATAAATAATGGAGGTGAGTGGTGACGTAGCTCAGCAACATTTTAACAAGTAAATTCAAAGTTTAAAAAACATTTACGGGGCATCGGTGGCTTAGTGGTAGAGCAGACGCCCCATATACAAGGCTGTTGCTGCAGCGGCCCGGGTCCAACTCCAGCCTGTGGCCCTTTGCTGCATGTCACTCCCTCTCTCTCTCTTCCCCTTTCACACTTATCTGTCCTATCCATTAAAAGCAAAAATGCCCCAAAAAAATCTTAAAAAAACCCCAAAACAAAGCATTTACGATCGTTGCAAATTTAATATACATTTACAGGTCACAGTGATAAACTGGGTTTAATGTATCGGTGATATAAAGGTTATCATACTGTGTACATTTGATTATCTATGATGTTAAAAAACAACTGACGGAGAATCTCAGCTTTATCTGAGTGTGTTTAAAGAGACTTTTTATATGAACATCCATGAACCAAAACAAAGTGTGACAAAAGGCTGCAGCTCAACTCTCAACTTGATTTTACTTTTTACACAAACTTTAATTTGAAAAATGTTTCAGTTACAGTAATAAAATGTTTGTTGAACCAACAGTAACTTTGTGTTCTGACTCCTGTAAAGCTTCAGTCTGACTGATGATGAGGGCGAATCATCTGTGACACTTATCCTGCCCGTCTGTCCCTCTGTCTGTCCCTCTGTCTGTCCCTCTATCTGTCCCTCTGTCTGTCCCTCTGTCTGTCCCTCTGTCTGTCCCTCTATCTGTCCCTCTGTCTGTCCCTCTGTCTGTCCCTCTGTCTGTCCCTCTCTGTGTGTGTGTGTGTGTCACTCTGTAAATAAACACCTATTAATTAACTCCTGCATCAGTGTCTATGGAAACACAGTGTGACTGTATGTGCTGATATAAACACACTGCAGCAAGAGGAGGAGAAGGAACCTCTGTTTCTGTGTTCCTACCCGGACCCTGTTTGCAGACACACCGTTGCCATTGGATGCAGCAGCAGCTTCTCTGCAGTAACTCCGGTGCTAATGATGCTAACAGCAGCTAACATGTCAAACAAGAGACAACAAACGTCACAGTTTATATTCTGACGTGTTAACACTCGGGTGTAGTGACGTCACCACAGCGGTAAACTGTAGCTAGGTACGAGGGTTTTTTAATCTAGCAGGAGCTAACGGTAGCTAGCAGGAGCTAACGGTAGCTAGCAGGAGCTAACGGTAGCTAGCAGCAGGATTAGCAGTGTCAGCAGTCTGGGCATTTAGTTAGCTGACCGGCGGCTAACAGCTGTTAGCTCCTCTGTGTATGTGAACGGAGATTCTCCGGTTGTTTTACAGGCTCGGTGAATGTACGGGAGCCGACAGGGACACCGGAGGAGGAGGTCAGCACCGGAGGAACCAGCCGGTACTAAAGTTCAACTGGGAGTGTGTTTACTGTCTACACAGCACTGAGTTAAACCAGCTCACCTGAACGTCACACCAGCCTCGCCTTAACATCAAACTCTGGTTTTCCTTATTTTATCTTATCTTATCTTATCTTATCTTATCTTATCTCAAGTCAAACATTAACCCACCCCCCATATTCAGGAGCCGGCTGCACAAAACATTTCACAGTTACCTCCTTAAAGTTTGTTACTTAAAGCTTAATTTGTCCTTACCTGAGCGACGTACTCAACAGTGTTGCACAGAATGCTTTAAAAGGTTTCCTTAAAAATGTTAAGGCAGTAGAATTCAACAGTTTCCATGGCAACCATTTGTTTGCTTGCAGTAGTGATATCTAAGGTGTTTGTGCAACAGTTTAGCTAACTTTAAGGAATTCCTTATTTATAAGACTGTCAAGATGCAGAAAAATTGGTCCACGCTTTTGTTACCTCAAGGCTGGATTACTGTAACTCTCTATTATCAGGTAGCTCTAGTAAGTCCTTAAAAACTCTCCAGCTAATTCAGAATGCAGCAGCACGTGTACTAACAGGAACTAAGAAACGAGATCATATTTCTCCTGTTTTAGCTTCTCTGCACTGGCTCCCTGTAAAATCCAGAATTGAATTTAAAATCCTACTGTTAACTTATAAAGCTCTAAATGGTCAAGCTCCGTCATATCTTAGAGAGCTCATAGTGCCTTATTATCCCACCAGAACACTGCGCTCTGAGAACGCAGGGTTACTCGTGGTCCCTAAAGTCTCCAAAAGTAGATCAGGAGCCAGAGCCTTCAGCTATCAGGCTCCTCTCCTGTGGAATCATCTTCCTGTTACGGTCCGGGAGGCAGACACCGTCTCCACATTTAAGACTAGACTTAAGACTTTCCTCTTTGATAAAGCTTATAGTTAGGGCTGGCTCAGGCTTGCCCTGTACCAGCCCCTAGTTAGGCTGACTTAGGCCTAGTCTGCCGAAGGACCCCCCTATAATACACCGGGCACCTTCTCTCTCTCTCTCTCTCTCTCTGTCTCATTGTGTCATATGGATTACTGTTAATTTATCATGTTGATCTGTTCTGTACGACATCTATTGCACGTCTGTCCGTCCTGGAAGAGGGATCCCTCCTCAGTGTCTCTTCCTGAGGTTTCTACCGTTTTTTCCCTGTTAAAGGGTTTTTTGGGGAGTTTTTCCTGATCAGCTGTGAGGGTCATAAGGACAGAGGGATGTCGTATGCTGTAAAGCCCTGTGAGGCAAATTGTGATTTGTGATATTGGGCTTTATAAATAAAATTGATTGATTGATTGATTGAAAACAGTTTTGTAACTCAAAGGAATTCCTAAATGATAAAACTACAATAAGTAGAAAACCAGTTTAAAGGGATAGTGCAGCCAAAAATGTAAATTCAGCCATTATCTACTCAGCCATATGCCGAGGGAGGCTCAGGTGAAGTTTTAGAGTCCTCACATCACTTGCAGAGATCCAAGGGGAGAGGAGGTAGCAACACAACTCCACCTAATGGAGGCTGACGGCGCCCCAGATTCAAACGTCCAAAAACACATCATTGAAACCACAAAATATCTCCATACTGCTCGTCCGTAGTGATCCAAGTGTCCTGAAGCCCCGACATAAAAAGTTGTTTGGAAAAACCTCATTTGAACTCTGTTTTTAGCCTCATTGTAGCCTGTAGCTCTGACTGCCTCTCTGGGCACCGCGCTCACGTGTGTGCTCCTGCGCGAGACCAGCGAAAGCATGAGCTTTGCTCACCCGTGTTTACATCACGTGACACGTGCACCGCAGGGGGAGACAACAGTAACCACAGTAGCTAAAAGATAATTTGCACTATGGTCTTTTAGCAAAGGACAGCCCAACATGTCTGAAGACTTTGAAACTGAGGAGGAACAGCATTTCTTTGTTGAGCCGTATTTGTTTGAGCCCGAGTATACGGACGAACTCAGGCTACTGGACGAAGCAGCCGCCGCAGCTCATGAGCCTAACCCTCAGCCAGCTGCAGAATACCGGAGTCGAGCACTGGAAACCTGGTGGTGTAGTTGTTTCAAATGCAAAGCAGTGCCAACGGATGAGGAAAGTCTTTGCTGCTCAGACTACCTGCACTTGAGAATCTGGACATCAGTACTGACGAGACTGCTGCTCTTCAGAGACCGTGCATCACCGATCACCCTGAGTGCGCACACGTGAGCACAGAGAGGCAGTCAGAGCTACAGGCTACAGTGAGGCTAAAAACAGAGTTCAAATGAGGTTTTTCCAAACAACTTTTTATGTCGGGGCTTCAGGACACTTGGATCACTACGGACGAGCAGTATGGAGATATTTTGTGGTTTCAATGATGTGTTTTTGGACGTTTGAATCTGGGGCGCCGTCAGCCTCCATTAGGTGGAGTTGTGTTGCTACCTCCTCTCCCCTTGGATCTCTGCAAGTGATGTGAGGACTCTAAAACTTCACCTGAGCCTCCCTCGGCATATGGGTGAGTAGATAATGGCTGCATTTACATTTTTGGGTGCACTATCCCTTTAAATAAAAACGCTGTATTAAAGTGTTCCTTAAATAAACTAAGTGTGTTTATAAAGAGAACATGAGCATGAACTGATCGTCTCACCTGCCTTTGTTCCGTCAGGTTCTGCAGAAGGATCAGACCTGGACATGGACCTGAGCCGGTCCTCACCGGGCCGGGCCGTTCTGCTCCTGGACATTTCTCCTGACTCCATGACGACACCTCCAACATGTCCGACTGTGATCCAGCTGCTGTAGAGGAGCAGACGGCTGCAGAGGAAGCTCCTGGTCCTCCCAGTCCTCCTGATCCTACTGGATCTCCTGATCCCCCTGGTCCCCCTGGTCCCCATGCCCCTCCTGGTTCTCCCAGTCCTGGTCGTCCCCCCCTGGCAGAGAAGGCCCTGTCAGAGGCCTTTGCCCGGCTGCGGTACCGGGACACGTCTCTGCTGATCTGGCAGCAGCAGCAACAGGATCTGCAGGTGGCGCCGCCCTCCACCTACCTGAGCCGCAGCCAGTCGGCCTGGTACAGCAGCTACGGGAACCAGGCCGTCCTGATCCGGGACAAGAGGGGCCTGGAGGACGCAGAGGGACGCTCCAGGATCTGCAGCCTCATGTAGACTCATGTTTTATACTTCCTGTCCAAGGCAGGAACATCACGCCGTTACGATCTCGATCACAGACTGTGGAGACAGTCATCGCGCGTCTAATCTGCCATTGAAGGAAGTGACAGCACCACGTCAGTGTCTGTGTGAAAGGGACAGTCGACAGGATGGGACCATGGACAGGACAGGTGGGATGTTTGGACGATGTGTTCTGTGGGCGACCTACCACAGGACATTTAAAAAGCAGCAGTTAGCAGTTAGCGGCTAACTCAGAGAAGAACAGCAGCTGAAAATGTCCACAAATAGTGAAAAGGGACTTCTTAGCAGCTCTGTAGCGCCACCTGTGTGTGACCTTACTGCCATGTGACATGTCGCTCATCTCCGCATCATTTCCTGTAAAGAACTACATCGTCTGGACTTTAAATGAACTGAATCCTTTTTATGTTTCTGTGAACAGTTTTAATCTCTGAAATTATTTTCACCTTTCATGGTTTCATTTCGTATTTCATAAGAACAACGACAGATCAGAGCACAACATTTTTATTTTTTTTTTATTTTGCATTACTCTGATATTTATTTCTGATGTACTGATTATTGGAGATTTTATTCTCTGTATGGTCCATGTTGAAATGTTTGCTGGTAGATGAGTTAAATAACTGGAATTATACCAGACGAATCTTTAGAGCTGGGGCCAGATGATCAGCCGATGATGTCATGTTGTTTGAGATGATCGTCAGACGACATCTGTGTGAATCTAAGTTTCCTGAGCTTCAGTTTCACATCAAATTTCAGTGAAACTTTTTACAGGAAAATGTTTACAGGAAGTTAAAACGGCACTCTGGTTTGAATCGTCTGTTTTCGGACTCAGGTGAGTTTCCTCTTCCTGCGGACTGAATGATTCAGACTTCAGTCTGAGGCTGGATCCAGATCTCCACCCTCTGGACTTGCAGACTGAGCTCTCGCCTACTTCAGACGCACGTCACGTGACGTCTTCACCGCCATCACGTAAAGTCTGCAAGAGCGGGAGTCTGCAGCATTTTAAAAGGAGCTAATGGACAGGCTTGGATTCTATTTCACTCGTGTTGGAGGACATCTCTGTCTGACAGCAGTCAGAGGTTAAAGGGCATTGTGGGAAATGTAGGAGTTTTAAAGGGATCCAGACTCAGTGATGTCATCAGGAGTGTTACAGTTTGACCTGATGTTTTTATTCTTCCTGGACGACGGTGTTGTTTTACAACTAAATCTCAAGACTTGAGTCGAAGACCAACGAGTCCCAAAACCAAGTCGGAAACTCTGTTTCTAGTCCTGAACAAGTCACAGGTCATCTGCTGCACTGAAGGACACATTTTTAAGGAACTTGTACTTTATTAAAGTATTTCTGTTCTCTGCAACTTTGTCCTTCTTGACTGCGTCTCAGAGTGAAATATTTTTACTGCATAGATTTAGTTCCTTTACAGATTCAGATTATTGATACAGTATATAATCAATAATCAATAATGATGTGTTATTAATGATGAATCTACCAGCAGGATATGAAGTCATTTAAAAAGGTTGAAAAGGTTAAAACATCATAAAAAAACAAACAAATCAGGCAGAAGTTTGTTTAGGTGAGTGAATATTAATCATGTGGTAACATTACCTGAGGTGTCCCCAGGGGGCAGTACTGGGACCATAACTGTTTCTGTTGTATATCAATGATTCATGTCGAGTTTCAGAGACATTAACATTTGTTGCATTTACAGATGATACCAACAATTTATTTACAGCTGCTCCTGACAGAGATCGCAACAGAAATTGATCAACTGAAAAGATGTTTTGATAAAAAAACAAACCGTCACAAAATTAAAAACAAAAACACGAGTGTGAATTAAGATAAATAATGTTAATATAGAAAAAGGTGTGTAAAAGTACATTTCTGGCAGCAGGGAGCAGTGCATTATGGGAAAATCAGATAAATCACTTTAGATCACCGACTGCTCCCTTAAAGGGATAGTGCACCCAAAAATGTAAATTCAGCCATTATCTACTCACCCATATGCCGAGGGAGGCTCAGGTGAAGTTTTAGAGTCCTCACATCACTTGCAGAGATCCAAGGGGAGAGGAGGTAGCAACACAACTCCACCTAATGGAGGCTGACGGCGCCCCAGATTCAAACGTCCAAAAACACATCATTGAAACCACAAAATATCTCCATACTGCTCGTCCGTAGTGATCCAAGTGTCCTGAAGCCCCGACATAAAAAGTTGTTTGGAAAAACCTCATTTGAACTCTGTTTTTAGCCTCACTGTAGCCTGTAGCTCTGACTGCCTCTCTGTGCTCACGTGTGCGTCACAATTCTAAGAATTTTCTCAAAATTCTAAGAATTTTGTGAATACGGCCCCTCAACTCTTAGCACGAGGAGGCTTTGTGAATACGACCCCTTGTCTGTTACCAACAATTAATCTTTATACGCGTAACGATCTAGTGTATACAAATTTAATCTAAACTTATGGTTGCATTTCCTCCTTATCTTGGGCTTATATGTAAAAGTCAGTTTCAGTGAATTAAATTGTTGCACAAGACACCTTAGTTAAGATTTTCCTTAGAATCTAAATAAAGGCTTCCTTAAAATAAAAAAACACAACTCCCTTAAATATTTTCCTTAAGGTTCTGATTCTGATTTCTTAAAATGTCAACTTGAGTTTCTCAGATTTTCTCCTGATCTTGGGCTTATACTCAAGAAATCCCTTGAAGTTGCTTCAACTGTTGCACAAAATATCAAGAGTTTCTTTAAATTTTGAGTTAAGTCTTCCTTAAGTGAAGACAAACAATTTCCCTTAAAGTTGGAGTCAAGGCTTCCTTCAATGAAAAACACCTGTTAGTCTTTTGTTGCAGTTATCTTTAATGTTTAGTTAAGTATTTAAGGGTTTCTCCTTATCTTGGGCCTATGTTGGGAAATCAATTAAAAAACTATTGCACAAAACACCTTGAGTTAAGGGTTTCCTTAAAGTCTAAGTTAAAGCTTCCTAATTATAAAACACACAGTACCCTTAAAGCCACAGTGTGTAGGAATGTCTCCCATCTAACGTTGAAATCATATATTGTATTCAAACACAGCGCACTCTAGCGCCTCACTGTTTCAAACACGTATTGCAACTACGGTAGCCGCTGTGTACCAAAAAGCTATGATAACACTGATGAAACCATGTCATGGGATACTACATGGAGTATTCATTCAGGCTGCTACACAGACACACGTGACGCCAGGTGACAAACCCCCTCCTCACCATGCTGGCTGTGTTTACAGCGTAGGACTGTTGGGGCGGGTGTAAATTGAAACAAACCAATCACGTCTTGTCCTTTGACAACTGACAAGTGGCTCAACCTCACACACCTCATCCCTCTCCTCGCATCACTGCGCCGCTAACAGCTGTTAGTGGCCAGCGGCACTACTGCCACGTAACACAGTCCCACTCTTTGAGCATGATGCAGGATCGTGTATATGCAGCATCACGGGAGACGGAATCCTCGTCACCAAGAAAGCGCAAAAGGGAATCAAAAAGGCAGCGTGACCGGCCATTGCATTACCATTCTCCCTCAGCAGCTCTCTCTACCTGGGAAAGGCTACCCCGATGTGGACCCTCATTTTTTTAATTCGGCGGTCACGCTGCCTTTTCTATTCCCTTTTGCACTTTCTTGGCGACGAGGATTCCGTCTCCCGTGATGCTGCATATGCATGATCCTGCATTATGCTCAAAGAGTGGGACTGTGTTTCAGATTTGCCAGGGTAGTAGCAAAGCGCCTCTTGCTCCTCAGTCACGCAGTGCTGACCTGGCTTTCTGGCGGGTGTATTCTCAAGATGGCGAAATGTAATGGAACCCCACAGACGACTTACCCGCACAATGTACAAACAAATCCGAAATTCTCCTTTTACGAGAATAAGTCAGATTATTGGTGGAGGTAATAGTACACCAGTGATGACATATTTATGAATGCAGACATCAATTTTTGCCAATAAACAACTGAAAATGTTACACACTGTCCCTTTAAGTCTTTTCCTTCAGGTTTTCATAAAAGGTTCACTCAAGTATTTAAAGTTCTCTTATCTTGAGTTCCTATTTAAGAAATTCCTTAAACTGTTGAACAAAACACTTTCAGTTAAAATTCCCCTCAAATTCCAAATTGCTTTTTTAAAGAAAGGTTTTCTCTTTACCTGCAGCTTATAATTTTCATAAAGCTAAAGTATTGCATGAAACACCTCTAGATTTTCCTCAAATTCCAAGTAAAGGCTTTTTAAAACCTTTACTTGGAAATTGAGTTAGTAAACCCATTAGTTAAACCACTGCACAAAACACCTTAAGCTTTTCCTTAAATCCAGGACAGTTTTCTCCCTATTTGGAAATCCCTTTAACTTAGTTAAACTTTTGCACAAAAGATCTTAAGTGTCAGAAGAGTCCACATGGAAACTAAAATCTTTCTCAGTGCAGTAAATGCCTTAATGGTTTCCTTAACCAAGGAAACACTTTTAAGGGATTCTCTTCAACACCTTTAAGCAAGTCCCTTAGCTAAGGGGAAATTAAGCCTCACATGTCACACTAAAATACACTAAATAATAATAAAATATACTACAAAAACTACAAAGGTATTGGCTGGTTGTAATCTGACATCCTCACTGCTGGACGTCACTAAATCCCCTTATATCTGACACACTGTTCCTTTAAGTCTGTTTAAGGTCTTTTTTCGGTGAGCGGTTGGCGTCAGTGTCCAGACAGAAACATTTAGCATGTGTATGAATGAGAGTCGACTCGGCGTCAGCTTCAGTTTACGTGTTTATTTATGAAAACAAAGGAACTCAGAAAATAAGGATCCCATATCAGTAATTACATCAAATAATTCACTTGTTGGTTTTTCGTCGGTTCGTCCTCTCTGCGTCTCTGCGTCTCTCCGTGAGTCTCTACTCTATCGAGCGGAGTTGGATCTAAACCTCAGACAGCTACTATACAGCTACTATACAGTGCTCAAACATACGGAAGAAAGAACGTACGGCCGGAGTGCATGCAAATACATAAAATCACTTTTTTCCTTTTTCTTATTAAAATACAAAAATTAACTATCAGCATCAAAGCTCGACCATCAACTAAAAACAAACAGAGGAGGGTTACTGTGGCAACCGGCTGTCTTGTTGTCCATCTGTCTGTCCGTCACGTTGGGAGGAAGTCTGTGTGCGTGTGTGTGTGGTCACTTATCAGTTATTGATCCATCTGTAAAATGTCCAAAATAAAGCCTGTTTAAGTCTCGACAAGATTCGTCAGCCCAACAGAAAGCACAAACGAATTCCCACCATAACTGAACATCTCCATGACAACCAAGAAACTCCGCCCACTGATGCAGGCCGTGAAAAACATCAGACTGAGTTTGAAATGAGACGAAACACAAAATCAGAACGATCTTTGAAAAGTGTAAAAACAGAAATCAATCATCAGAATTATCAGATTAAAAATCAATTAACATTTTTTCATCATGAGTTAAAAGTTCGTCCGTGTGGATGTGAAGCTGCTGAACTGAAATTAAACCACTGATCAATAATCAACATCTTCAACCACTCAGAGGCTCTGAGTTCACAGACAGGTGGGGTTTCGACCAATCACAGAGGAGGAGGCAGAACTGACAGGTGACGTCCCAAAAACCACCGGCTGTGTCTGTATCCATGACGACAAGTCAGCACGACGCTGGTCCAGCATCGTCGAAACAGAGGTCAAAGGTCAAACAGACAGACAGACAGACAGATTGACAGGTGAGCTGTGGGTGTGAGAGTCACATGATTCAACCTGATTGGTTCGTCCTGATCGATCCGATCAGCAGAAACACGACGAGGTCAGAAGAGAAAAAGGAAGTGGCGCCCCTCCCCCGCCTGCTGTCTCACCGTGCTGCGTTCAGAACATGATGGAAAATTGGAAATTCTATCTTTCTGTTAGAGAAGACTTTTCTGTGATGAGCGTCCAGCATCACAGCCTTTAACCGACCAATCAGAGCAGAGCGTGGTGAGTTAATGTTTATGTGTGGCGCTGCGATGATTCGTCCAATAATCACTTCTTTGATTTATAGAAATTTAATCAGCGACTGTTTTTATAATTTGTATGTGTTCAAACAAAACGAGCCGTCTCCTGGAGCTGCCGCTCTCCTCGCTGCTACACCGGACAGATCTCATGTTGGTGGAACAAAACAAGACATCTGATGATGTCACTTTGGGCTCCAGTCACACGCCGTTCTCACAGAGCGCCGACGTTTTACAGTAACGGAGTACGTTTTACAGTACGACGTTCTCAGGTGACAGGAAACACTATGACATCAGGGGTCTGACATCACCACGAGACGTCAGCTGCATCCCAAACATAAGGACACTTCACTGCAGCTCAGTCAGGTGACCATGAGGCTGTGATGTCACCACGAACACGACATCGAAATAAAAATCTGCTGCTGTGTTTAAAAGGTTTGAGCTGACGAGGCCGCCGCAGCCAATCACAATAAACTTTACTTAAAACTCTAAAATTAAACAGGAAGTTAAACAGGAAGTTCATCTCACTGATTCAAACTGTTGATTTTTCTTCACGTTCACAAAAACTTTTTATGATCTGAGCAGAAAGAAAATAATTCGACGTCTGCGTCCTCGTGTGAGTTCGTCTTTATTTTGGACATTTTAAAGGGACAATAATTGATCCTAAAAATAATTGATGAAAAAATAAACAGCTGTTTTTCTCTCTCTCTCATTTTTTTTACACTCGCAGTTTCTTTTTTTGGGACTTTCTTTCCCAGCAGATTGTTTTTGGTTTTTTGTTTGTCAAAGTTTGAAAATCGGATAAAATTATAAAGTTTAAAAGAACGGAGACGTTTTTAACCTCTGACGTGAAACTGATCTGGACCCCTCCTCACATTTGGTTCAGTCTGAACTCTGACAGGAAGTATCCATGGTGTGGTGTGGTGTGGTGTGGTGTGGTAGGGGGGGGGGTTACAGTATGAGTGGTTTTGTTTTGGCGGTGGCGGGGTGGTGGTGGTGGCGGCGGCAGTGGGGGGGTTGAACAGGACAGCGGTACAAAGACATTTTTATATAGAGAACCTTATAAGACACAAACAAGTTCAGCACACAACCTGAAAAATTAAAACTGAAAAATAAAGGAAATGTAGTGTTAAAAAAACAAACAAACAAAAAAAAACAACAGAAGTTTGTCTCGCTCTGCGCTGACAGAGCCGGCGCTGGTTGGTGGGGGGTGCCTGGGTCCGAGCCTGGTGACCCCACCCCCCCACTGACCCCGGGGACAGACAGTAGGTGTGGGTGTGGCGTTCAGGACCAGCAGAGGACGGTCTGGTCTCAGAGGGTTTTCAGTTCTTCATGATTTACCTTAGAGCATAAATCAGCTGATCGATTCTAAATGATCTGACAGATTCGCTGAGAACTTCAAGGTTAAAAAATAAAAACTTCTGTGATTCTAGTTTTAATAAAAAAAAACTCCTGCAGAGACCTGAAACTTGTAGCCGAGAGAATCTGAAGTGATGACGATGTGTTGAGATCATTTAAATAAACCTGCGTCACATTCGAGAAACTGTCACCGATCGCAGCACCACTTTAAACCGGAGTGACATCACGGTTAAGATTGACTCGATGCGACCAGGTGTCGCACTCGGCAGCTGCCACCGAGCGGAACTTAATGAAACCACATCAAAACTATAAACAAGCGTCCGATCGCATCACATCACCTCACAGAGCTCCCCGCCCACACTGAGTCCATCGAATAGCCACTTCTGTTACTTCACGTAAACACAACACGTAAACATCAGCTGTTTGATTCAGATCAGAGACGTGACCACTTCAACGATGGGTAAGTAGCCTACTGACGACCTTTCTACTCTGTAAGGCTACTTTTTAAAAACACATTTATTATGGGATTTTTGATGGAAATGACAAAATCACCAGCAGGAAACGTAACGAGGGTCGTTTGGCAGAAACGTTCAGCTCCCTGTTGATCTGCCTCCGGTCAGCTCACACCTTCATCAGGTATTCTTACTAAAATAAGACGACATCACATCAATAATTCATCCTAACTTCATCAACCAGCAGTTCCTCGTCCACTGTAAGCGAAAGATATAAATAGAAACACGCCATCTGAAAGTTCAGCTCACAAAGAGCGCTGCGTCACTCGTGGTTATTCAGGACGCCTCTTCTGCTGGATTAAAATCCAAAATGTTGTCACTTTGGTGCAGTTTTAGTTTTCTCGCTACATCTCCTCTCACCACGCCAAAACACACGCCGCTCTGCCCCTCCCATCTCCTGAAATATAATCTCCTTCCTGCTGCAGACAGCGGCCTCGGCTCACAGCCGCTCAGACACTGGTGGCTCCATTTATAAACATAATATTATTAACACAGTATATGTTGGATTTCACGCCGTGACACTGTCGGCACAGGCCGATGATGTACGCGACTTTTTCATTTGCCATAATGACAAACGTCAGTTTAGCTGGTCTGTATCAAATCTAACCAGTTTAAGCTCGGACACCAGAAATCGACCCAACTCTAACGATGATGCGTTCAATGCCTCCACAGTGAACCAATCGGCAGTTTGAACCACATTCTTGTGTCACTGCAACGTAACAACCTCCATCTTCTCACACCACACCTCCACACGACAGTCACGTTTACAACAGCAGCTGTTCGGAGTAGTTAACCCGAACTCTGCTGACCACCAGAGGAACCAGATCAGACCAGATCACGCCGGATCGCTACAGGAAACATGATGCTTTAAGACATTTTGTCGTCTGTACAATAACGACTGGATTTTCTAGTCAAGACAAAAAGCTGCAGAACACTGCAGACCGACACCAGAACGAGGACCTGAACGCACCTTCAGTTTGTTCACATAAAGATAAGTGATAAACTGTGACCGGATCTTTACAAACACTCAAACGCACCACTACATGATGACGTCACTACGACACCACAGATCGTTCCTCAGCACCAAGTTTCAAGCCTCTGACAGCTGATTGGTGGTTTACAACGTGATTGGCTCCCACGATGCTCTGAACTTAGTCTCACAAAACCCAAAACTAATCAGTATCGGGTGATGACGTGAAAAGTTTCTTGTTATAACATTTGTTTCACGTTTTCACAAAGAGTTTTCATGTTAAACTTGTTACAAAAAGAAAAGCATCTTTTTTAATGAAAAAAATTCTTGTAATGGGAAATTTTTTTTTGTAAAATTTTATCACCTGATACTGATCAGCTGTTTTTTTTTTTTACTTGTGTGGCATCAACACATTTCCATTCGCAGGTGTTTCCACCCTGTAGACAAAAATCTGAGGAAACCCTTTGCAGGCGCTCCGCTTCCGATCAATCAATCAATGACTATCTGAAACCCTGTTCAGAGTAAAACCCACTGAGATCGCCTCCTCCTCCTCCTCCTCCTCCTCCCATGATTCTCTACAGATGCTTCTGGAATGTTTTCAGAGGTCAGGGGTCGCAGCCGGCCGTCCCAGAAGAGGAAGAAAAAGAAAGCCTCCATGGCAACGATGCTCGAGTGTTCAGAGAAGATCAACACGACTCCCAGACAGACAGACAGACAGGAAGACAGACAGACAGGAAGACAGACAGACAGACGGGCTGTCTGTCTCTCCTCCTCCTCTTCCTTCTTCTTCTCTGACTGGAAGTTGTCACTGTCTTCCTCTCCTCCTCATCCATCTGTCGGCATTCCTCCAGGAAAAAAAAAAAAAAAAACACACTAGGAGCTAAAAAACAGGTCAGCCTATTTACATACAGTCTCCACGTCTGGGCGTGTGTGTGTGTGTGTGTGGTTTATATGTGTGTGTGTGTGTGTGTTGTAAGAAGTTCAGAGTGTGTATCTCTGTCTTTGTGTGTGAGTTTGTTCAGGATGGAAGTTTACATGGATGTGTGGGTGTAAGTGTGTATCTGTGTGTGTTAACTGTATAGACTGAGTTGTGTGTGTGTGTGTGTGTGTGTGTAGCGTGGATAAACCTCTGTGTGTGTAATCAGTGTGTGAATTCAGTAACATGTGTGTGTGTTCAGTCTGTGTCAGAGGAGGAGGAGGTTCCTGTTGAGGAGCTGTCATCAGAGGAGGAAGAAGAGCTGCCACTCAAACGGCTAGCTCCGCCTCCTGAGGCCCCGCCTCCAGCTGCCTTTTCTGCAGAGAGAAAGAAAGAAATCATGAACAGACGTACGTGTCACTGAGGACGTACCCAAGTAGTGTCCCGTATGTACCCAAGTAGTATCGAGGATGTATCCGAATAGTGTTGAGGATGTATCCGGGCAGGGCCGAGGACGTACAAGAGTAGTGTCGAGGACGTATCCAAGTAGTGTCAAGGATTTACCCGAATAGTGTCAAGGTTTTACCAGAGTAGTGGCGAGGATGCACCCGAGTAGTGTCAGAAAGTTCCCAAGTAGTGTTGAGTATATACCTGAGTAGTATCAAGACGTATCCGTGCAGTGTCGAGGACGTAAAAAAGTAGCGTCGAGGATGTACCCTTGTAGTGCTGAGGACATACCCGAGTAATGTCGAGGACGTAACCGAGTGGTGCTGGGGATGTACCCGAGTAGTATCGAGAATGTACCCGAGTAGTGTTGAGTTGTAGTATATATGTGGTATATTAATACTCAGAACTTACGCAGTAGCTTCCTCTGCTTCTTCTGAAGGCAGGATTTGACGTAGCGCTCCAGCTCTCGAAGTGTGGAGGGTTTGAGGGTTTCAAAGTCGATCTCGATCTCGTCAGGGTTGGAGTCCCTCAGCGATGGCTCTCTGGACTGGATGATGTGAACGACGCGGCCCAGCTTCTCCCCCGGCAGCCGGTTTATATCCAGACTCAGCTGGCGTTTCTCGTCATACGACATTGGCAGTGATGACTCCTCGCCATCGTCTCCATTGGCTGAGCCACCACCCGACGCCTTACTGCCTTTCTTAGGTTGCCTAAAAACACAGTCACTCTGAATTCAGTCCCAGCAGTTTCATGAAAAATCTCCTAAAAAACGTTGATGTAAAGAAAAAGGAAACTAACTGAGACGTACCTCGTGGCGGTCACCGTGCTGTTGGCTTTCCTGGCCGGCGCTTTCTTCTGATTGGCTGGTTTGGGCTGCTGAGCAGCAGCCTTGGGCTTCTTCTCTTCCTCCATCTTGCCTTTGTTCCCTTTGTCTTTCTCCTTCTCTTTCTTCTTCTCCTTGTCTTTCTTCTCTTTCTTTTTCTTTGGCTTGCTGACAGGAGCCTGGGACAGGACGGCCAGCTGCTCGTGCACCGCCTTCAACTGGTGGAATACACTGATTATCAATACCTCTAACCTCCCATCAATATTTAGAAACGCCTTCCACACGTGAGTCATTCTAGAAATCAATCTAAAACCATGTGCTCATAAGTAGGATCAGTATTTTTATATCAAAAATAATTTATAGAAAATCAAATAAACATAATTTCTTAAGTTTCATTAAATCTACAACAATATTAAAAAAGAAGAAAACCAGGATGTTCTTGACCTGTGATTGGTCGGCAGCACCAACCTGCTCCTGTAGCTCAGCCAACCGCGTGGCTCGCTCCTCCTCTGAGTCAGACGATTCGTCGGAGGAGGAGTTGTTGCTGCTGTCAGAGGAGGCGGTGCTTTTACTGACCACTGGTGTTGTAGATGGGACTGATGGCTCCAGGCCCTCGTCTGGGATCTTAGCGAAACGCATCTCGAACACGTCCTGAGGACAGAGACAAGAGAAAGATTTATATTTACTGAGCAGAGAAATCAATCAGATGAAGATTCTGAAATGTTCTGGAACGTTCTGGAGGTTGTATGTACCTGCAGCTTGCGGGCCATGGCCACCACCTCGTGGTCTGGAGGGTTGTACTTGTAACAGTTGGAGAACATTAACCTGACGTCAGTGGCAAAACTTTGAGGATCGCTGTACTCTCCTTTATCCATCTTTTTCTGTCGGGGGGAAACAGGTATTAAAAATGTAAAAATCAAGACGGAATTTATACTTCTGCATTGAACTGACACTGTTACTTTAATTTCACAGATAAGAAACAATAAATTGTGAAGACAATAAAGCCTCCACACACTGTGTGTGATTTATCCTGGCTGAAATATGAGCAGAGCAAATCTCTGCTAGCTGCTAGGCTCATTTATACAATGTAAAATGCCATAGGCTTGTGCTAATAACGTTAGCATGTTGTATTTGTGGGGAAAATGTGTGTTTTGAATCAACTAAACTTTACAGCACTTCACAGAAACTGCTGTTGATACTGTGACTACTACCTTTTAACTCAGGCTGGAGCGTCTGACAGCTCACATATTATCTACACGGCTGTGACTTCAGCTCCTCTTGGTGATTATAACTGCAGTAAATTCAACAAGCTGCACATACTCCCACTGGGATACATTCTAGGGCCTCTGACGTTTCCTTTTTTTTGTTTTTTTAAATCGGCCTCTTGATGGATCCCTGAACATCAGACCAGACATCACATCTACGCTGATGACAGAGGACTCAACACCTGCTCTGAACTCAGCGGTGTGTTTTGTATGAGATGGGGACATGTGAGCATTACCCGGACAGTGCTGAGGTCCATGGGGTGTTTGATGATGTCGTGGTAGTCGTGCAGCTCCAGTGCCTCTGCGTCCACTGGTTTGTAGAAGGGCCAGGCGTAAGCGGCATGTTTTTTAGAGAGCATCTCCTTCAGGATGGCGTCGCAGTGTTTCATCTGCTCACCGAGCTTACCGCCCTTACTCCTCCCAGCTCCCCCTCCGCCGCCTCCCACCTCACCCCCCGCCACCTCCTCAACTGTCTCCCTTCGGGTCTTGGCGGGCCGGGCAGCAGCCTCACGGCGGGATGAGCCAAGTTTGGCCGGTTTGGTGTCCTGGGCGGACGGAGAGTCGGCGCGACCAGCAGAGATGGCCGACGTGGTGGGAGTGGTGGTGTCAGCTTTCCTTTTCACACCTTTCTTCTGTTAGAGACACAGACAGGTGGAGAAAGACAGACAGGTTGAGACGGACAGATGGGTGGAGTCAGATGTATCAGTGTTTTGTTTTCTAACTTGGGTCACGTGATGCTGTCCAACACCACACGTCTGTTACCTTTACAACAGGCTGTGCAGACGGCATCATGGTTGCCGGGGGTTGCGGGGCAGAGACGGGGGGTGTGGTCTGTACCGGTGTGGGCGTGGTTGAGATGACAGGTGTCTGAGAGGGAGAAGGGGAGGGGTAGGAGGGGGGAGGGGAGGCTGAAGACTCCGCCTGCTGACTCACTGAGACAGAGAGACAGAAAAAGTACTGTTAGTACTGCAGTAGCACTGTATGTGTACCTGTAGTACTACAGTAGCACTGTATGTGTACCTGGAGTAACAGTAGCACTGTATGTGTACCTGTAGTACTACAGTAGCACTGTATGTGTACCTGTAGTAACAGTAGCACTGTATGTGTACCTGTAGTACTACAGTAGCACTGTATGTGTACCTGTAGTAACAGTAGCATGGTATGTGTACCTGTAGTACTACAGTAGTACTGTATGTGTACCTGTAGTAACAGTAGCACTGTATGTGTACCTGTAGTAACAGTAGCATGGTATGTGTACCTGTAGTACTACAGTAGTACTGTATGTGTACCTGTAGTAACAGTAGCACTGTATGTGTACCTGTAGTACTACAGTAGCACTGTATGTGTACCTGTAGTAACAGTAGCACTGTATGTGTACCTGTAGTACTACAGTAGTACTATATGTGTACCTGTAGTAACAGTAGCATGGTATGTGTACCTGTAGTACTACAGTAGCACTGTATGTGTACCTGGAGTAACAGTAGCATGGTATGTGTACCTGTAGTACTACAGTAGTACTGTATGTGTACCTGTAGTAACAGTAGCATGGTATGTGTACCTGTAGTACTACAGCAGTACTGTATGTGTACCTGTAGTACTACAGCAGTACTGTATGTGTACCTGTAGTAACAGTAGCACTGTATGTGTACCTGTAGTACTACAGTAGTACTATATGTGTACCTGTAGTAACAGTAGCATGGTATGTGTACCTGGAGTAACAGTAGCACTGTATGTGTACCTGTAGTACTACAGTAGTACTGTATGTGTACCTGTAGTACTACAGTAGCACTGTATGTGTACCTGGAGTAACAGTAGCATGGTATGTGTACCTGTAGTACTACAGTAGTACTGTATGTGTACCTGGAGTAACAGTAGCATGGTATGTGTACCTGTAGTACTACAGTAGTACTGTATGTGTACCTGTAGTAACAGTAGCATGGTATGTGTACCTGTAGTACTACAGTAGTACTATATGTGTACCTGTAGTAACAGTAGCATGGTATGTGTACCTGTAGTACTACAGTAGCACTGTATGTGTACCTGTAGTAACAGTAGCATGGTATGTGTACCTGTAGTACTACAGTAGTACTGTATGTGTACCTGGAGTAACAGTAGCATGGTATGTGTACCTGTAGTAACAGTAGCATGGTATGTGTACCTGTAGTACTACAGTAGCACTGTATGTGTACCTGGAGTAACAGTAGCATGGTATGTGTACCTGTAGTACTACAGTAGTACTGTATGTGTACCTGGAGTAACAGTAGCATGGTATGTGTACCTGTAGTACTACAGTAGTACTATATGTGTACCTGTAGTAACAGTAGCATGGTATGTGTACCTGTAGTACTACAGTAGCACTGTATGTGTACCTGTAGTAACAGTAGCATGGTATGTGTACCTGTAGTACTACAGTAGTACTGTATGTGTACCTGGAGTAACAGTAGCATGGTATGTGTACCTGTAGTAACAGTAGCATGGTATGTGTACCTGTAGTACTACAGTAGTACTGTATGTGTACCTGTAGTAACAGTAGCATGGTATGTGTACCTGTAGTAACAGTAGCATGGTATGTGTACCTGTAGTACTACAGTAGTACTGTATGTGTACCTGTAGTAACAGTAGCATGGTATGTGTACCTGTAGTACTACAGTAGCACTGTATGTGTACCTGGAGTAACAGTAGCATGGTATGTGTACCTGTAGTACTACAGTAGCACTGTATGTGTACCTGGAGTAACAGTAGCATGGTATGTGTACCTGTAGTACTACAGTAGCACTGTATGTGTACCTGGAGTAACAGTAGCACGGTATGTGTACCTGTAGTACTACAGTAGCACTGTATGTGTACCTGTAGTACTACAGTAGTACGGTATGTGTACCTGTAGTACTACAGTAGCACTGTATGTGTACCTGTAGTACTACAGCAGCACTGTATGTGTACCTGTAGTACTACAGTAGCACTGTATGTGTACCTGTAGTAACAGTAGCACTGTATGTGTACCTGTAGTACTACAGTAGCACTGTATGTGTACCTGTAGTACTACAGCAGCACTGTATGTGTACCTGTAGTACTACAGTAGCACTGTATGTGTACCTGTAGTACTACAGTAGTACGGTATGTGTACCTGTAGTAGCGGCGGCAGGCTGTTTGCCCTTGCTCTTGCCTTTGGGAGGTGGAGGCAGCAGAGCGACTTCTTCTTGAGGCATCTGAGCAACTTTCTGCAGGAAGATTTTCTCTAAAGCCTGAGCCATGAGGACGATGTCATCTGTGGGCTGAGACACAGGTATTTAAAAAGTACTCTGACAGTACTATAACTCTGCAGCACCATCTAGTGGCAGCAGTGCCACACTGCCTTCTTCCACCTCCTGCACAGCTCACAGCTGAGACAGGTGTCACTGCAACACTACGGTCCGTACCTTCAAAGTACAAAGTAAAACTGTAGTACTGTGAGGGTACTGGTACAGCAGTAATATAGTAGTAGTACCTTGTTGTAGATGTAACAGTTGGTGAACATGGTGTTGAAGTCCTGCATGGCCTCACTGGCACTCCAGTAATAATTGTTCTCCAGACGTTTCTTAATGGTTCCCATGTCCATCGGGTTCTTGATGACCTTGTGGTAGTCCTGGAAAAATGGACATGGTTAGCTTAAGCAGGCCTTATACTTATGCGTCGCATCAACGCCGTACCCTACAAACAACAGAAAACAAACAAAGCTTTGATTTACTTTAATTTCACAGGTAAGAAACAATAAATTGTGAAGACAATAAAGCCTCCACACACTGTGTGTGATTTATCCTGGCTGAAATATGAGCAGAGCAAATCTCTGCTAGCTGCTAGGTTAGTTTATACAATGTAAAATGCCATAGGCTTGTGCTAATAACGTTAGCATGTTGTATTTGTGGGGAAAATGTGTCCAGATAAAGACAAGTGTTTGTCTGTGAATGCTGCGAGTTATAGTGAAGCTGATTTGTGTTTGACACTGTCTCTATGAAGCCATGTTTAATGTGTGTTTAATGTGTTTGTGTGTTTTTAATGTATTTAACGTGTGTTTAATGTGTGTGTTTTGCGTGTGTTTAACGTGTGTTTTTAATGTATTTAACATGTGTTTAATGTGTGTGTTTTGTGTGTGTTTAATGTGTGTATTATGTGTTTAATGTGTGTAATGTGTTTAATGTGTGTTTAATGTGTGTGTAATGTGTTTAATGTGTGTTTAATGTGTGTTTTGTGTGTGTTTAATGTGTTTTTGTGTGTTTAATGTGTGTGTAATGTGTGTGTTTAATGTGTGTGTTTAATGTGTTTTTAATGTGTGTGTTTAGTGTGTGTGTTTAATGTGTTTTTAATGTGTGTTTAACGTTTGAGTGTTTAATGTGTGAGTTTAATGTTTGATGTGTGTTTAATGTGTTTACTGTGTTTAATGTGTTTTTAATGTGTGTGTTTAATGTGTGTTTAATGTGTGTGTTTAATGTGTTTGTGTGCGTTTTTTGTGTGTTTAATGTGTGTGTTTGTGTTTAATTTGTGAGTTTAACCGGAAGTCGTCGTGCATGCGACGTCATTTAAAACGTCATCAGACGTGTCATCAAATGCATTTAAGGCACTGCAGTGTGGAGAAATGCTGCATACTGACAACAGAATGTGCATTGTGTGAATGCAGACAATATGTGTTGAATGTATTAAAATGTTCTGTTTACAGAAGATGGACCTAACATGTTGTTTTACAGTCACATCGTCTGGTTTGAGAGCGTCAATATTCACTCAAGATTTTTTGCAACATTACTGGAGTCCATGTTTTGAAACTAACTCAATAAATCTAAAGAAGAGAACTATAAACAACCTTTGCAGCTGTTCTTGTGATGTTCAGTGCGATTATAGCAAGTGATCACGACTTATTTTTTCAGAGGTAGTAGTTTAAAAGAATCACATTTTTTTTTTGTCATTTGCCGCAATCCCCCCCCCAAATAAAAAAATCGTATAATCGTATACAATTTTTAATCGCAATTTTTGACAAAATTGACCACAAATTCAAGGTTTTTGGGCTGTGAGATCCTGGAGGGACGGATTATTACTCATTTATTAATCGTGAGGTACAGCCTGTTAATACTTCCTGTTGAATAATCAGGCGTGTGTGCAGTGAGACAGGTGTGTGTGCAGTGAGACAGGTGTGTGTGCAGTGAGACAGGTGTGCGTCTGGTGTGTGTGGTAACGTACTGCCAGGCAGAGTTTGATGGCGTCCACAGGTTGGTAGAAGGGCCAGGCGAACTGATGCTTCCACAGAGTCTTCACCACAACGTTCTGCATGTACTGCAGCTGGTTGGTTTTTCTGCGGGACACAAACAGAGACGACCTCACTTCCTGCTGATGTCACCACTGAGAGACGTTCACGTCTACTGTGATTTATTCTCACAGCTCATTTGGTGGACAGAGGCAGAAATCAGAGTTAACACCACACATGATGACATCACAACTCTGACCAACCACTGTGACGATTGAGAGTGAACTGTGGTGGCGATGACGTCTAATGACTGAAGGAGTCTCAGATGTTTCTTACCTGCCGGGTTTGGTGGGGTTGGTGACCTCAGGTGGGGCCGGGTTGGTGAGGGTGGGGGGGCTGGGGGGCGCAGCCTCGGGGGCGTCCGACATGGTGGACGACGGTGACGCAGCAATGCACTGTGGGACGGCAGTGTCTGACCTGAAGGTGAAAAAACAACTCCCTCTGTGTGCCGAGGGTGTGTGTGTGTGTGTGTGTGTGTGTGTGTGTGTGTGTGTGTGTGTGTGTGTGTGTGTGTGGGTGTGTGTGGGGGGAGGGGGGGGCACACAGGTGTGTGTTAGTGTGTGTTCAGTTCAGGTGTTGTTGGTGTTGATTCTTCAGCTCGATGTTTCCCCCGAGGAGACAAACTCCCATCGCACAACCTGACGGACAGAGAGGACACAATGTTAGCATCATTAGCGTCGTTAGCTCGTCCTGTCTTTTTAGAACATTTCACACTGTAGGATGTTCAGTGAAGACAGTTTAATGTACCGTGCACACACACTGGGTCTCCCTCATGAAACATCAGTAAATCTGTGAGTCGATCTGAACATTAAAAACCTCTGTACTAAAGACCTCCACTGGATTCACGAACGCTGCGGAAAACTCAGATGTGATCGTAGGCAGGTGTTTATGTTCATAATCGCCAATCAATCATAATCTGACAGAGCGCTAACGCCAGTCAACAATTAGCATTCAGCTTCACCCATGAATATCCAGTGACACCATATATGGAGGTGATAATTACTGTGGACGGGTGCATCCTGTCGACCTGCGGACACATGGAGCAAACAGAGACAGAAACTTTACTGACACTGAGACTGAAGTTATTTGAGGTGCAACACATTTGATTTCCTTCTGTCAGTGGAGGTGTGACAGGGACAGGTACATCAGAGGCCGTTAACTCCGTGTCCTCTGTCGGAGGAACCATCCAAATAGTTAAACAAAAATAGTTTGACATGAAAAAACAAACAAGTACAGGAGGCTCCGCCCATTCCCAGCTCTCTGCTGCTTACATCATCAGAGAGACGTCTCCGCCTCAGCATTATTTGTCTCTGTATTTAAATTAAAGCACTATTAAAACATGGTAATCCAGACAGTCTGATGTCACAGTGGCCCTCCATTAACTTTAACAACAGGTAACGACATCACAGCATCTCCGTCCAACTCTCTAACAGGTTCAAGTTCACACGCTGCCCGCTGTGGGTGACATCGACAGGTCTTGTTAAACCAAACCTGAAATAATGTTTACGTCTCCCACATCACGTCTGTGATGATTAAATTAAAGAAAAATGACAGTTTGGGGCTACACTGCACTCAGAGGGCAGAGGAGGAGCACGCTGGTTTATTTTATTTGTTGAACTCACTTCAAATTCATCTTTGTATGTGTGAACGTAACAGCACAATATGAACAAAAGTGTAATTTCTAATATGACAACATCAACGTTCAGTATCTTACTGACACTACGATCAGTCAAACGCAGGCGTAGATTTTGTCAGTGCCTACGAAAAGATCGGAGTTGCTAACATATTGATGAATAAATTTCCTTCTGACAGTTTACACACAAATTCATCCTGCTCATGTTTCATGAACGAGACCCTGTGTGTGTCTATGTGCATATTAACAGAAACTGAATAACGTTAAAAATCTGAACTAAATTAGTCATATTGACAATTAGTCATTTTCTAAGCAAAGGTATAAAAACTTTCTGCTTCTTAAAGTTAATATTTCCTGGTGTTTTAAGTCTGAGAGTTAACTGAAATCTTTGGGTTTTAAAGACATCATCTTTAATTCACCATTTTACTGACATTGTCAAACTGTCAAACTAAAAGGTTAAACGACCCCCCAGCATTCATACCATTTCATTTTACCACTTCTAATATTTCATGTTCCCATTTTTAAACATTATCTCAAACTTTTACCAGCATACGAAGCAGGTAAAATAAGAGAAACTCCCCATCAAAGGTTTCGCATTGTTTGTCCAGCCTACATCACACTGACCGACACCGGAGGGCAATTAATCCCATATTCATCACAATAACTACGTTGGCTTCCAACCTGTGTTAAGGCCAAAACACACCAGTGGCGTACGACGCACGTCAAAACAGCCGCCCCCATTATTTTCCAGTGTTTCCCATACATTCATTTATCTGTGGTGGTGCGCCACGAATAAATTATCTCCGCCACATATAGATTTTTCTGCTTTTGGCGCTACCTGTTCGACCTCGCTCATAAACACATTATAATGGGACTCAATGTCTGTGAATGTAGCTTGTCGTTACAATTCCAGTGCAACAGGTGGCGGTATGCATCGTAAAGATGCACTTAACACACCTGGTCCACCAGAAGAAGCAGACGTAGTAGCAGAACGGATCCAAACACCTCTCGGTATAAATATGTGGGCGAACAAGTCCAAAAGTGGTCCAAACAACTCTAACTCATCATGTTATATTAGCCTGTGTCTGTATTAACATAGCTGGAAGCTCAACATGTGCAGAGACACTAACTCACGCTGTTAGTAGTGTTAACTGCAGCGCGAGTCCCATAGCAGCTCGCCCCCGTTAATCAATTACAGCGGCTCCACTGGCAATGGGAGCTGCGCGACAACCCCCGTCTGATGAGCCCCACAGGCTGTAAACTCCAGTAAATAGTCTGCACCAGGATGTTTGGGTTGGTGCGAGTTGTGAGCTGTAACTCAGCAGTAAATAATCAGCCATGTGTGTCTGACTGTGGATGGTGGAGCTGCTGAATGGATTTGTGGAGTTTGTTAGTTGCAGCGGTGGCTGTTAGCAGCTAGCTCCGCTCGCAGCCTTCACAGCTTCACCCCGCAGGACTCCACTCAGTCTGGACTGGAGAAGGTTTGTGGGTTGATGGTGTTTGACAGGCAGGTAGGAGGCGCAGTTATCTGTGAGTGTAGCTGTGCTGCTTCTTAACAGTCACATGGATAAGTCAGAGTTTACAATGAACCTGGGGACAAATCCTAGTTGGCTCACATTAGTTATTTGTTGAGAGCATAAATAGAGAGATGTTGAGCTTTTCAAATGATGATCAGTGAGTGTGTGCTCGTAAATCAGCCCTTAAACCTGTCACACACTGCTGGAGACATGACACACACATTATCTTATACAACCTGTCACCTTGAGTCTGATTTATGATCCATGAATCAGACTCACTGGATTAGTTTACAGAGAAAACACGGAATAAACATCAGGAATAAAACATTTTGAATTTTCTTCGACTAAAACTATGAACAACACCAAATCATTCCTCGTCAACCATCATCAACCGTTTCTTTGGGAGTATTTTGGATTTATAGAACAAATGAGCTGCAGAGTGTGTGAGACCTGTCTGTGCTGCAACACAACTGGCCTGTTAATCCACCTACAAAAACCTTGAACACATGAAGGCTAAGAACGCTCCTGACATTACCTCACTGAAGCCTGTCTTTGTCCAGCGTCAACTCAAAGATATTAATATATATTATACAGATAGGTGTTCAGTAGGGCGAACTCGACTGAGACTGTCCCCAGTGGACCAGCAGTCCTCATCAGGATCCATCAGTGGACCAGCAGTCCTCATCAGGGTCCATCAGTGGACCATCAGTCCTCATCAGGGTCCATCAGTGGACCAACAGTCCTCATCAGGGTCCATCAGTGGACCATCAGTCCTCATCAGGGTCCATCAGTGGACCAACAGTCCTCATCAGGGTCCATCAGTGGACCAACAGTCATCATCAGGGTCCATCAGTGGACCATTGGTCCTCATCAGGGTCCATCAATGGACCAACAGTCCTCATCAGGGTCCATCAGTGGACCATCGGTCCTCATCAGGGTCCATCAGTGGACCAACAGTCCTCATCAGGGTCCATCAGTGGACCATCAGTCCTCATCAGGGTCCATCAGTGGACCAACAGTCCTCATCAGGGTCCATCAGTGGACCATCAGTCCTCATCAGGGTCCATCAGTGGACCATCAGTCCTCATCAGGGTCCATCAGTGGACCAACAGTCCTCATCAGGGTCCATCAGTGGACTAGTCTCCTGCATGTTTCTGATATGAATGTAATGATGAAATGATATATTTTGGTGGTTTGAGTTGAAGGTGTGAGAAAGAATAGTATCAGTAACATTGTTAACACTGTGCTACATTACAGAGAAATACAAACCGTACTAATGAACCTTCATTAATATAGGCCTATATTTTATCTCCAAGTGCACGTCACACACTGAGCGAGCCGCCTGTTAATGACGCTGTGGGCTAATGGGCATGTAGCTACTTCCATGTTTCAGATGATACGTCATGTTTGTAGTCGACCAATGAAGATGAGTTTACATATCACCTTGGGTTCGTCCTTCACCTTCTCAAAATGATCCCACACTTTGGATTTCCTGCCCGACATGTTATTAACTAGCCTGTGGAATAACCGCAGGTACCAGCCCTGGAAATTAACCTGACTGCTGTCTGACACGTTATTACGATAGTTAAAACTATTTAACGGCAGTATGTGTAAAAAGTTTCTTTTTATAATAAACCACCAATATCCATACCACAGTATATAAAACACTGGTATACAGCTGCAGCTCTACATTCCATCTGACAGAAGTGATTTCCACGTCTCCGTCATTACAGATCAGAGTCAGTAAACAGATGCAGTTGAGTTTAAACCTGCTGCGGTCAGATTAAAGTTTCAGAGCTGCAGAATGAGCCGCCGTCACATCAGAAATAAACTCAGTCACAATAAATACACTCACAGGACGAGTTATTTTCTATCAGTTCTCTGCTTCGTCTTAACAGAATAAACAGAGTTGGTTTTTACTGTAATAATTTTTATGTTTTTCAAAGGTGGATGTAGGCGGCATGTGATCGATCAGTTCTGTGTTCAAACAGTCGAGTGCCAACAAACGCCTCCTTTTCTGTGAGCGTGCACTGAGTCTGAGGAGCAAACAGGAAGTCTATAGGAGGGCGGGGCCATATGAACATATCACATCGTTACAGAGATGTGAGTCGGTAAATCATCTCAGATTTTGGATATCGTATCGTGACATGGCATAAATGGTGTTTGTTTTTCCTGGTTTTAAGGTGATGTCACTTTATAAAGTTACCTTCAACACTGATCTTCACCCACCTAGTACTTATATCTACATTATTGACGATTATTGATCAGAAATCTCATTGTGTTGATACTTTCTGAGGGGTGCATGATGATCGTGCATCGAGATACAGTCTAAAATATTGTGATATAATTTCAGGACATAGCGCCCAGCTCTAGTCTGCAGGTATCAGACCCTACATTAACCCTATTAAAGATATTTTTAACCCAAATTTAAGACAGATCTTTGGACAAATCATCTTTTTCTTAATTAAGCGCTGCAGGTGAGTATGAAGGTCGGTCGTATGTAAGGTCTGTGTTTATGTAGGAATATCATCAGTTTGATCTAAACTTCACCAACAGGTACATTTAAGTAATGCTGCACGATTTGATAAAAATGTGCGATTGTGATTTGAGTGGACAATATCGCGATTTGTGGTTGTGATTAAAATTTAATAAATAAATGGTATCATGAGTCTTTTTGATTGACTTAGTGTTTCCCTGCATTATATCAGGGGGCACTGACCTGACACAGTTATTGTTATGGACAGACAGTGTGTTAACGACCATCAACAGACTGAGCACAGTCAAACACGCTGCTCACACAGCAGCGCAGCACGACACTGTACACACAGTGGAGCGAGCCTGTGTTGCGTTCAGGCGTTGTAAGGTAAATGACAAATTCCAGCACACCATAGCACAACACAGCAGCATGTCAAGTGGGCCGAACCCGAGCAAAGTTGCTCAGTTTTTCATTTGTTATGGAGTCCATGATTTCCCCGTGACACTTACAGATGTTTGTGCAACTGTGCTTGGATGTTGTTTTATGAGGCTCTGATGTCTTTCAGTTGTCTCTTCGTCTTTAACGTTACACGGCTCGGCTTTCTCTCACATGCACTCTTCCTACTTCTCTCTGTGCTGTCTCAAGTGCTGATATAGATTGGTCGTTTTGCCGCCGGACGTGGCGACTTTAACTTTTAAACTTTTACACAGCACGTCTTTCTGTTCAACGTCGCCGTACCTCAATACAAAGTATCGCCATGTGATAGACAACTCAGCCTGTCTGTGTTGGTCACTGTTGCACGCCAGCTGGTCACCTGACCATACGTGTTGCACACACCAGGATAGCTTGTGGGCGTGATGTCAACAAACTCCACACACTACAGGAGAGGCAGTCACGTTCACAGTAGTCTCTATATACAGACTCTACATTCAGTGAATGTAGAGTCTGTAGGCAAACCCTGGAGATCTTGCCTCTGGAAAGAGAGCGGAAGAGCCCTGGTTTCCGGTGCTAGGCTGTTTGTAGTCCGTGTGATATTGACCAATCACGTTTGAGCCGGCTGCAGTTGTTGCCAGGTTAAACGCTCCGTGCGGTGAACTAACGAGGCGGAACATAATTGGCGTCACTACAAACTCTGAATCCATCACAATGGTTCAGCATATTTACTTATATATAAACAGAAGTCGGAAACGGAAATTCGCCTCCTCCGCCCAAATCAAACTGGAATGCCAAAAAAATCAGGAGTCTGCCCCCAGAGGCTGTATCGCCGTCTGCCGGAAGTCAGACATCGAATACAGCCGATGGGTTCCGAGAATGCGTTCACAGGCGCACACGTTAACATTTATTTACATTAAATCGCAAACTTTTATGCAGTTATGTAATCGCACAGCCTGACATCGGGACTGTGATTAGATTAATCGTGCAGCACTAATTTAAGTATAAAGTAAAAACACAGCATCAGGTTCAGAGGTCACTTTAAAGATCTGTAACATCAGAAACTTTCACCCAGAAGAACTCGACTCATTCTGATAAAAAGAAACTAGATGGATATATATATATTTAATTAGCTCAAACATTTGTGCCAATAAGACCCCACAGATTTAAATTTAAGACTATTTAATGACTTTTAAAGCCTAATATCGATAAAACTGACTTCTTACAGACCTGCTGATCAATAACCAAAATCACAGATGATTCAATTTGTAACTAATTAATGGATCAACTGGTATTTGACAGGTTTACAGGATATTTATAACTACTGACCGGAATTATTCGTCAACATAATTTCAACTCAAAATTCAATCAAAGCTGTGAGTATCCATTATTGATTATTTTCATTATCTGTCAATCTGCAGATTGTTTTCCTGCCCAATCAATAAGCAATTTAGTCTATGAAAGAGTTCACATCACAGTTTGTCAAAGGCCACAGTGAAAACTTCAAAACTTCATCTTCATTATCATGTATGTGAGAAATCAGCAGCGAATCATCACATCAGAAACTAAAACTGCGTTTCAAAAATCAACAGGATGATTAATCAACACTCAGATTTCATCCAGCAACTACAAACATTTCCTGCACATTACAGTCGTCTGGTCGCAGTTATAAAAACCCTGTGAATATACACAAATATATAAATCTCACTCTGGGACAATAAACAGTGACGTCTCTTCTGCAGAGTTTCACAAAGTATTTCACTTTCATAACCACACACTGATATGACTGCTGAAATTAATGCCACACACTCAGAATGATACGGAGCACAATCTATAATCTATGACCTACAATCTATAATCTATGACCTACGATCTATAATCTATGACCTACAATCTATAATCTATGACCTACAATCTATAATCTATGACCTACGATCCTTGGCACAGTTCCTCTGAATCACCAGCAGCACATTTAAGTACAACGTCAGTACTTTATTACAGTTGTGAGGAACTTAACCTGAGTATTTCTCCTCATCTCTACGTTATGTGACAGCTTTAGTTCTTTTACAGACTCAGATTACTGACACAAAATATAACCAATAATCAATAGAGCTGAATAATTACAGATGAATCTACCCAGCAGTATCTTCAGTCATTAAAACGAGCTGCAACATCAAACTCATAAACACATTCATGTCAGTTATTACACCATAATACAGACGTGTCGTCATTTTGCAAGTCTCAGGTATTTGCACCGAACAGGGGCGTGGCTTATCATCTCGAGCACGATGACACCGGTTTAGTTTTTAATATAAGAAAAATTCATATCGTGATGTATGAGGGTTCATTTTTCATTTCATTTTCTGTTTGTTTTATGTTTTACTGTTTATATAAAGACAAACTGTGCGGTTGAGATAAAACTGTTCCATATTTTGTTGCCATTCTATGTTTTAAATTAATATAAATACATTATTTTTAATTTGTCAAAATATCATTGTTGCAAAAATACCCTGAAATACTGTGATATTATTATGGAGTCATACTGCACTCAAGTGCCAATTCAACATCCAAGTCAGGACTGAGAAGTCCTAAACTCTGAGTTTCAAGTCCAAAACAAGTCATTATGTACTCGTCACCGAGTGTCACAACATTTTAACAACAGAATTAGGGGTGCACGTGCGCCACATCAGATTATTTGCCGATATCCGATATGCTGATATCTAACAACTCTTTTGACCGATACTGATATCGATATATCCACTTTTCCCCACTTAATTCTAGCGATCACCAAGTCTCTTCTGTAGTGGAATAAACATCATATTTTATCACAACAGCCCACCAGCAGATGGAGACATGAAATACGATGGAAAAAAGAATGTTGGCCAATTCTGATTCTGATAGATCATTTTAAAGCCAATATCGGCTGATACCAACGATGTACCAACATTATTGTGTTTCCCAGTTTTCCACCATGAACATTTGAGGACGTTGAATCTCTCCCTTATTTGAGTTGTTTTCTACGAGGAGACGCTTTAAACAAACTTTCATTAACAAAATATTTCAAGTTTTAATCACAGAAAAATAATGTTTGTTCAGCCTTCTGTGTTCAGTCCTGAGAACCATTCAGACTGATAACGAGATCAACTCTGTGATACCACAATATTCCCTGAGATGGTTATCGTACCATGACAATCTCATACTGTCGCAGCTCTATAATCTAATAAGATAGTTTTCAGTCTGTTCATCTCACTTCAGACATTTTTTGCATCAGCAGAGTAAATGCAGTGGACTGAATGTAGAGCAGTGGCTCTCACATGGTGTCGTGATGCCGATCCACACATTATTACTGCAATATTCAACGGGGCCTACACAGAAAGTTATCCATGAATTTTTCAGTATGTTGTGTGCACACATTTCCTAATAAAGAGGCAAACTGTGGCTACAAATGTAATTTAATGTAATGACATGAAGAAAATCTTCACAGGGAACCTGTTTGTGCGGCTGCATTACAAGTGTGTGACACATCACATGATCTCACATTATTTCATGTTTAAATGGACGTGTTATTGGTCCTTTGATTCCATTTAAAAGTTTAAACTGAATTCTTGAATCATATTGTTAATAAGTATTTCATGAATAGTTGGTGAATATAAACACATCTTTATGTTGTGATAAGAGCGATGACACACGTTATAGAGACTGTTGTGCACAGATATTAATACACGTGTGTCTTGAGCTTTGGGGCCAAAAAGGTTTGCTCATCACAGATGCAGAGTGTCATTAACACTGGTGCCTGGACTTCACTCACCTGTCTGCATTTATAACTCATACTCATCTATTCTGTTTCTACTGTGCAACAGTGACTGATGGTACAATTATTACTTTTTGATTTTACTGACTTTATTCTCACCAGCACCTCCTGAAAGTTTACATTTATTCAACATTTAATACACATACCTGTAAATATTTGTTTATTCTTGTCTTTATTCTGTTGTTTATTGTGTTGTTTACATGTCTGAATGTGACACTAGTTTATATGCAGTATACTATGTAGCACATATTTGTATAGTTTTACACTTACGTTTTATTCTCAATACCTTAAGTCCTAGTGTTAAACACTGAAGCATAATGCACATTTTTATTTTGGTTTTATTGGATTTTCTTACTTTATATTTACATACTTCTATTTCATACTCTGACTCCTTCAAATTCTCTATTCTTTGCATCAGTGTGACTGTAATGAATCACAGTTTTCCCTCAGGGATCAATAAAGAGTTTCTGATTCTGAAAAAGCAATTGATTGTTTTATTCTAGTAGTTTTCCTACGTTTTATTTGTGTTTGTAATGTTAATGATTTCTATAATAAAAAAAAATCGATATGTGATGATTTGATATTGCCACACAAACATATCTTGATACTATGCTGTATTATTATTTAGTAAATGCAATATATTAGAGACCCAGAGTCCAAGTAACACCCTGAACATGAGCAGAATAAGACCTTTAAAATACATTTAGATATTAACACTTCCACCTCAGTAACATCCTGAACCAGGACTTGAGTATTACTACACTGTATATAAGAACTTAAGTGCAGTAACTGAGCACTTTAGTACAGTAACAGAGTACTTTAGTGCAGTAACAGAGTACTCCTGAGTGAAGCCCGGCAGTTGTGTGTCCGGACAGACCTGTAGCAGTGAGCTGATCTCTGTCCGGTCAATTCGGTTCAGTGTTTACAGACAGTAACAGATACCTGGCAGGTGCCTGGAGCTCCTACCTGCCTCCCGGACACACCTCCTCTAACAGTCCGGTCACAGTGAGGTCCTGCTCGGATCAACAGATGTGAGAGTCCGGCGGCTGCTGGCTCTGCCTCCCTCCCTGCATGCTGCTGCTGCGGTTCAGAAGCTAACCAGCGAGCTAACTGCTAACAGACCCGCTGCTGACCAACTAACTGCACAAATCCAGTCAACAGCGACCCCATCCACATCCACACACCTCCACCCGCTTATTTTCTGCTCACTGCCACTGAAAGCCTCGCGCTAACTGCTCCACCTGCTCAGGTGTGAGGGTTTTTGCAGGCTAACGAAACATCCCATTTATCTTGCTTTAAAAAGATGGCGGGCAAGCCAAGGCAAAATAGAAGCTAGGTGGCTAGCTAATTGAAGCTAGGCTACTTACCGAAGACGTAAATGTCAGTAATGTGATAAATGGCGCTCGTGTTGGTGCGTGAGCGCGCGTCGAAGCGGAAATCTGGTCGTTTGATCGTTAATGAGTCGCACACCGAGCGGATTAACGCGCTCGCGGAGCCGATCTTTGCAGATGTTACCGCTCCGTGTTTGGCTAGCTAATCAGCCGTTAGCCTGTTAGCTGAGCTTTGTCTGAAGGCGCCGAGCGGCGGCCAGGCTCCGACACACACCGACACACTCCGCACACCCTCCGCCCCGTTCAGCCGCTCACCCCCCGCCCCCGCCCCCCCGGTACCGCTCACACAGCCGTCTTTACTTTGTGTCTCGGTCCTCCGGTGCGTCCAGCGGCGGCCTCCGGTCACTTTTCTGGAAGATTTTTTTATTTAGCGAAGTAGCATAATAGATGAGTTATCAGCTGTCTCCCGTCTGCGCAGGCGCAGTGGCGAGCAGCATCATGGATGTTGTTGTGATCGGATTGGCCGGCCGGGTGTGTGGGGCGCTGTGATTGGCTGCGAGGTGCTCGCGGAACTATGATTTGTTGCTGGGGGATGTGAGGCGCTGTGATTGGCCGGTGAGTCAGTTGGAGGGCGGTGACTGGCTGAGAGGATGGCTGGGCCGTTGTGATTGGCTGCTGAGGTTTACCTGGTTCAGAATGGCGCCGTCACCGGAACTACGTTTCCCAGCATGCAGAGCGGCAGCAGCGACCCTGAGGCCCGCTCTGCGCTGCTGCAGAGGAGACTAATGATTTTAATCACTGATTTTAATCAATAAGTGATCTGTCTATCGATACATGACACGGTTTATCGTTCAGTCATTAATAATCAACAGACACAGCTACTTTTTGTGAAGAATATTGGACACATTTATTTGTTTTCGTTCTATTGAAACTCTTTTTAACACATTAAATACTGGTTTAACTGACAGGATTATATTCTACTATAACTCTATCTATCTATCTATCTATCTATCTATCTATCTATCTATCTATCTATCTATATTTACATGATAACATCTGACTAATAGCAATAATTAAAAGAATATTATGTCATATTAAAACAGACTCTTTCAGTATATCTAGCAGTGGCAGATCTTCCTGGGTGGGGCCCCAGGCAGACAGGGGCAGCTACCCAGAGGGAGAGGGGGTGTGCCCCCCACAAAAATAAATAAATAAAGTAAATAAATAAATTAATATCTTTTTGTCTGTTTTTAATTTTTAAATTACAAGGCATCAAAGATAAGATCAAAATGATCACAAGAACTAAAGCTACTGGTTGATCTGTAAGTTTTTCCTTCACATATATTCTCCTTATTTGTCAAAGTTATCGTCCCTTACAGCAGCTGAGCTACTTTTCATAGAAACAAAAGAAAAAAGAAAGTGTCGGTCTTTACAGTAGCTACTGTACGTTCCTCCCACCCTACGATCCCAACATCTCCAACACCATCATCATCCTCACTGTGACCTCGTCACATGTCCACGTTTGGTCATGGACTTTCCACGTCCACATATGGCGTCCAAGGTACCCTGGGTGTGTTGGCTGTTGACGTTCTGGGACGCCGTGTCAACTTCAGCCTGTTACATGCATTGTCTGTTTTCAAAATACACTTCTGTTTTCACAGGAAATGTACAGTTTGATACAGTCTCTTTCAAAATAAAAGCACTATGTTGGTACAACACCACCAACTGATGTTTTTTTCCTTCAACAACACACACGTGGTTACGTTTAGCCAACACACACACACGTGGTTATGTTTAGCCAACACACACACACGTGGTTACGTTTAGCCAACACACACACGTGGTTACATTTAGCCGACACACACACACGTGGTTACATTTAGCCAACACACACACGTGGTTACGTTTAGCCAACACACACATGTGGTTACGTTTAGCCAACACACACACACGTGGTTACGTTTAGCCAACACACACACGTGGTTACGTTTAGCCAACACACACACACACGTGGTTACGTTTAGCCAACACACACACGTGGTTACATTTAGCCGACACACACACACGTGGTTACGTTTAGCCGACACACACACACGTGGTCACATTTAGCCGACCCAATGTGTGGGTCATGGTCCAAAAGTGGGTCTCTCGTCCATGCTGAAAGGACCGCGAGTGACTCAGAATCACAAATACTTTATTGATCCCTGAGGAGAAATTATGGAAAAGACAAGTTTATAAAAAAACACACTTTATTTTGAAGTACAACAAATTTCCAGCACAGAGCTTTTACTTTGAAGTGCAGTTTCCTGTCATAGAGCGAGTGATTAACGGACAACTACTTAACAGAGACAGAAACCTAACTCAACAGCATGTTCAAACACAGTATGATGCTGAAGATATTAATCTGTGGGACCCTGAACTGATGACTGAGGAGAAATCTGGACCAGCTGGGAACCAGTGAGTCAGAGTATTGATGAGTGGTGGAGTGTGTGTGGAGAGTGTAGAGTATGAGAAAATGAAAAGGTTAAAACCATCCAGGGCGCACAACAAAAAAGAAAAAGACAAAATGTTTAAAAATACACACAGTGTGTTCTTTAATTGTTCTTTATAAGTTAAGTTAAGTTTAATTTTATTTCCTTTATTAATCCCCCTGAGGGGAAATTCAATGTTTTCACTCTTGCTTGTCAGTTACACACAGGTCTGAAAGACACACACATGCACAAACAGGACCTATACATGCACAGAGTGGAGAGATGTCAGAGTGAGGGGGCTGCCCTTTGGTGAGGCGCCCCGAGCGGTTGGGGGGTTTGGTGCCTTGCTCAAGGGCACCTCGGCAGTGCCCAGGAGGTGAACTGGCACCTCTCCAGCTACCAGTCCACGCTCCATATTTTGGTCCAGACGGGGACTCGAACCGGCGACCCAAGTCCCTATGGACTGAGCTACTGCCGTCCCTGTTGATGACTGTTTGTTTGCTATGTTGTTTATTTGTGTTGATTACTCATTAACTCTTATCTGTTATTAAAGAACATAAATATAAAAGATAATGTGTTCATGTAGACAGAACGTTGTCGGCACGGTTTTGAAATACAAATAAGGACGACTTCCTGACGAAGGTGCTCGCAGTCACCTCTCTGACGGCTCTGCTGAATTTAGGCTTTTATGTCTGTTTGGTGAGTGTTGGTGGTGATTTTTGTGGTTGGTGTTGGACAGTGGTGGTGTGTGGCTGAGAGTCACTCATCAGGACATCAACTCACCAGTCTGTAAACTCGCCCTCTGCAGACTTCTGCTAGTTAGCTGCCAGTTGCTAACTAGGTGGATGTTTTCAAATGTAAACATCAGTAAACATGGAGGAAAGCTGCACCAGCTGAACTAACATCCTGTTAGCCTCCGTATAGACGCTGGAAAATAACCTGGATGATATCAGGAACTGCAACATCCTCTGATTCACTGAAACTAAATCCTGCACAGCTCCATCTAACCAGGGGACTTTGTTTCTATCAGCTGATCTGATGGAGCAGAGGATTCTGGGTGAGAAGGAGAGGAGGCGTGGCGTTAATAAGGACAGGTGTGAGCTGCTGTCCTGTTCCTGTTGTGGATCACTCAGTGTGTCTCCAGTCCCAGTGAAGTGGAGCTACAGTCCCAGCTGGACGAGGACATCTAACTGGCCTACTGTCCTTGTCCCAGTATACAAGCACGGGAGGGGAATCCATTTATTGAGCCAAGTATGTGCGACTCCTCTACGATAGGTGGAGATATGCCCCCTTTCAGCTTGTTAGTATTGGACCTTTTTCCTGTTGACCTATTACGTCACAGACCAAACAATGGACAAACAAGTTAGCTACGGTTAGCTAGCAGCTAACTGCTACCATGGTGGACAACTTTACAGCTCTGTACATTTGGTGCGTCCAAAAAGTCACGGCTCGTGGCCCAATTATTGAAAATCACGCTAAAGTGCCCTCCTGGCTGGTAAAAACATGATAAACTCTCCTCCTGGCTGGTAAAAACATTACTGTTGCAATGACTTTTTTGATCTATACTGAGCCAGAACTATATCTCACAGAACCAGTTTGGATTATCTGGTGCTAATATGGTGTTAAAATGCACTAGAATACAGGAAATGGCATCTACTTAATTGAAAATGTTCTGGGACCCCCCAGGGATTATCTGGTGCTAATATGGTGTTAAAATGCACTAGAATACAGGAAATGGCATCTACTTAATTGAAAATGTTCTGGGACCCCCCAGGGATTTATTTCCTTCATACATCCATGTCTCTGTGTGTTCTTCACAGTCCAACACTGAATCTACACAGTTCTCGTGGATGCTGATCCTAACTACAAACTAACTTGAGTAGTCTGTCTAGTTAGTCTGTTTTAAGGCTGTTTAATGTGCCTTTTGTATAACATATAAACATGTCTAAAGTGCCCTTGAAAACACGCAGAGCTTAGTGCCCTCTTCAGTGGCGAGAACGCACTGTATGTGCCCTTTTTTTCCTTTTCGCCCCTGCCCTTCAAAAAGCCTGTGCACGCCACTGCACTGACATGTTTACAGGGGTTTATATAAATCTGTTTCCTCTGTCGTCATGGAAACGGACTGAGTGCTGTACGAGTACTGTACTGTAAGCAGTGACCATACGATTGTCTTGTTGAAGTTGGAATGTGTGGACAGTGTCGGAGAGTCACTCATGGAGCAACATTTCATCCAGCACATATCCAACCACCAGCTTCATCACCTCTCTGTGTCTGCAGCTGTCCACCAGTAAAATCCAGTTGTGGTTGTTAAACCAGTGCAGAGCTACAGCTGACCTCTGCGGTCGAGGAGGGCTCACCTTTGGTGAGGTGTTTTTCCTGGAGCTTCAGTTTGTCGTTGGTGTTTCAGAGTAGAGATCTGAGGACGTGTTTTTCACAGTTGAAAGCGTTTTAGTCCGACTTCCTGCAGCAGCAGAGTTTCTGTCATCTTTCTTTCTGTAATGTGTGTTTAATGTGTTCAACGTTTGTTTTGAATCAACTAAACTTATCAGCCCTGCTGCCATCTAGTGTTTTGGAGGTGTAACTGCAGAGTGACACAGACACACCACCACACAGGTGTAAATGCTCACAGTGGTGTAGGCCTTGTGCATCAGGTTTGCCAGACGAGTATAAATCCTACTTAACACGTTACTGCCCATCTCTGTGTGTGGACAGTTGAATCCAGGTCTGCCCCTGACCAAACTGGGGCCCTAAGTGAAATTTTATTTTATTTTTATTTTCTATTTTCATCTTATTTAGCTTTATTTCTTCCTCTCCCCTCTCTGGGGAGCGTCCGACCTCCTGGCCCCGCACATATTCCCGAGGCTCTTTTGGACAACATGTCGACAACTCTTCACCTGCCGGCGCACCCCTCTGATTGGTCAGGTGTCCAGTGCTGTCAATCATTGCAGCGACGCATGTGCGGTCAGATCACAGGTCTCTTCTCTCCTTCCATGAGTTGATTCTACGCGCGCCTCACGGTAGCGCATATGCGCATCCATTGCGTCCTTGTGCAAAATGTGGCCCCCCATGGAAGATGAGGCCCTACACACAGTGTGTGTTCTACGTTTAGGGAGGGGCAGCCCTGGTTCAATCATTTCCCGTTATTGATCCAGCTGACACCAGATCGATCGTCAGGATGAAAACATCGTTTATCGATATTTTGGTTTGATCGAGCACCTCGGTCCTGAGGGGGGCGCTGCAGGAAACATCACTCAGGAAACAGCGTCTGATTATCAAGAAGCTTTATTAGAGTGAGTATTATCATCATCATCATCATCATCATCATCATCAGTCCTGTTGCTATGGGCCTGTGTGCTGGACTGCAGGAGGCTGTTAACATGCAGCTGAGCCGAGCAGACAGACAGACAGACAGACAGACAGACAGTTAGAGGAGCAAACAGACAGACAGACAGACAGACAGACAGAGGTAGGTCAGACAGAAAGGTGGACAGACTGGGGTCAGAGAGGTAGACAGGTGGACAGGTAGTGAGGTAGGGGACAGACAGAGAGACAAACAGACAGACAGACAGACAGACAGAGAGACAGACAGACAGACAGACAGACAGGTGGGGGACAGGTAGCTATTGTGTTATTTACATACAGGTAGGCAGATGCGATAGAAAGCTTATTGGCTGTCTTCCAGAGGCTCCGCCCCCCTCTCTTCTGTGTCGGCCAATCCCCTCTGAGGAGGGGCGGGCTCTGCAGGCTGAGGGGAGGGGTGTGAGGAGGAAGAGGAGGAGGAAGAAGCAGAGGAGGACAGAGAGAGGGGGAGGTCCGGGGGTTGTTCAGTCTGTAGCCTCCCTCCTCCGTCAGCCTCGCCTCCCATCAGCGCCTCCTCCGCCTGCCCGCCGCCGGCTCCTCCTCCTACTGCTCCTCCTCCACGGGACCCGGCGAACTGCAGGTGAGGCAGCAGGGCGGCAGGGGCCTCCTTCTCCCTCTCCCGCTCCCCCACCGCCTCCCTCTCGCGTCGCTCGCTGTACAGCGGGGCCTCCAAGCCGAGGTAGGAGGCGCTGAGCTGCCGCAGGTCCAGCTCGAAGGGGCTGCCGCTGGGCTGTACCGCCGCATCTCCTCCCTGACCTCCTCCTCCTGATGCTCCTCCCCTCTTAGCTTTGCGGGGGTGGGAGGAGGCGGGGAGACTGTCGGGGAGGAGGGACTGGATCTTAGGAAGCCAGCGTTTACGTACTCTCCGGGCATTGGTGCACATGTCGGCAGCAATGACGTTCATCTCACTCTCCTTAAAGTTAGGAGCGAAGTTCTGACAGTAAACTGAGGAGGAGGAAGAGGAGGAGGAGGAGTGAGAAGAAAAGGAGAGAAACGTCTCAGTATCATCGAACTGCAGTAACAAGATGTAAATCCATGAGTCAGACTCTGTGTGTGTGTGTGTGTGTGTGTGTGTGTGTGTGTGTGTGTGTCTTACGTTTGACGGTGTTTAACACTCGGTTGTCCAGGGGCTTTCGGCTTGGATCATTGGTGGAGGAGCGGATCCCTGTCCCACAGCTATTGGCCAGAGTGTTTCTATGGATACCATAACAGCCCAATCAGCACCTATACTGAGCTTTAGATTAGACCCCCCCCCCCCCCGAGACAATGTGACGGAGCAGTTATGTAAAACAGCAGCTGGATGTGAAGGAAGCTGCTGAGTGTCAGAATGTTCTGGAATATCTAACACAGTCTGATGTCACAGGGTGTCTGATGATGTCACAGGATGTCTGATGATGTTTGATGATGTCACAGGGTGTCTGATGATGTCACAGGATGTCTGATGATGTCACAGGATGTCTGATGATGCCTCCATCATTCAACATGTTTAGATAACAGCTTGCTGATGAGTCACTGCCCATATCTGTGCTACACAGATCAATCACAATCAGGACCCACTTACAGGTCTCATTAGACCCTTTACACTTCCGGTTTAGGACGGGAATGTTATGCTGTTATTCCACCTCGTGAAGTGTTATGTATGCGACCCACGCCCGTGTCTTCAGCACGCCGAGTGCCAAAGCGCATTCTAATATCTGGACCGCTGGACTGCACCGCACCAGACGGCCCAGCGGAGTGAACATGTGATTAACTTAATGTTTTGTTAATTTAGGTAGTAACAGAACGCTCTGTTCAGCATCTATTAGCAGTTAGCAGCTAATTCAAAGAAGAATAACAGCAACAGAAAATGTCCACAAATTGCGGAGACATTAGCCACTTTTACACTTCCTGGTCAAGGTGCGAATATCAAGCTATTGTTCCACGTCACCATTCTGTATGTAAGGTATGATCACAAAGTTGTCTCGCCTCTGAACGGGAACGAAGGTAGTAACAACGCTGAAGCAAACAGCTGACAGGATGGGATAATGGCGGGTGTGACGTTTTGAAAACATGTTACATGTGCGACCCACCGCAGGAGATTTAAACAGCAGCTAGCAGCACTTAGTAGCTAACTCAGAGAAGAAAAATAGCAGCTGTTAGCCACTAGAAGCTAACTCAAAGAAGGGAAGTAAATGTCCCTCAGCTGCAGCCCAGCCTCTGCTGGACAGAGACATGATCTGTTTAGAGATCAGTAACAAGGAAAATTAAGTGCGCGTTCAGGTAGAAAACATCAGTAAGCATCATATCATGTGTGTTTTTAATGTGGTGGAAGGACGACAGAGAACAAAAGAGATATGATGGTTATAGTTTGATTTGACTCTAATGAAACTGACACCAAAGTCTGACTCCTCCAACCCTGTCACTGACATCACCTTTCCTTCTTTTATAGTTTCCTTACACTGAGTCAGTGGAGCACCGGACTACAAGAAAAGGCCTCTTTTTCACTGGTTAATGTGTGTCAGGCTACTACAAGCAAAATTAACTTTAACTGACAAAATTAGTTCCTACAAATATGCTGACTGCACATGGGGACTGTGTACACAAGAACCCAGTGTTGTACATACAAACCTTCTTCTATCCTAATGCGGGGTATTCCAGGGGGTCTAGGTTACTGATATAACCACAGAAGGTTGTATATGGTGGAATTAATACCTCCGCGTTGAATTGACACTGTACCTGCGCTGTACCCTACGCTGCAGCCTGACGTGCACCTCCCCAGAAATGTAACCACAAATCACAGTGCCGCAGACCTCCTGTCTGTCTCTGTGAGCTGAAACCATTTCCCTCAGTGGAAACAAAGCTTTGATTTACTTTAATTTCACAGATAAGAAACAATAAATTGTGAAGACAATAAAGCCTCCACACACTGTGTGTGATTTATCCTGGCTGAAATATGAGCAGAGCAAATCTCTGCTAGCTGCTAGGCTAATTCATACAATGTAAAATGCCATAGGCTTGTGCTAATAATGTTAGCATGTTGTATTTGTTTGGAAAATGTGTCCAGATAAAGACAAGTGTTTGTCTGTGAATGCTGCGAGTTATAGTGAAGCTGATTTGTGTTTGACACTTTTAGACACTGCTTAGAACAGTTTGCATTCAAACATACTCCGCTGCAGCAACTTGTTGTCTTCCAGTGTTTCCCTGGATGTGTCATTTTCAGTTTGGACGATTACAATGAAAAACCTGTTTATTCTAATGGTAGAAAAATACTGATGTATACTGTATGTGTTGTGGTCTTCCATCCATGCTGTCTTTAATTTAAAGTGGTGTGACGTCTGTACAGCGTCTATACACCCTCACTGACATAAACAATATTCAATCAGAAAGTATAAACCTTTCTCTGAGCCTGAACATGAGCTTCACAGGTGTTGGTGCAGCGTACTTCATGTGGATGTATAAAGAGACCTGGATAAAGCGTTGAAGGCAGGGTCCTGTTCATTCCAATGAAAGTTGCTTAGTGGTGCATGAAGCCAAAATTCTCACTCTATTTCCATGATAAAATTACTGGGATCTTATGCATTATGGGGCCCATAAAGAAGGCACACTGGAGACTTACGACAACTGAGTATGCAGGAGTTGTGATACTCAAAAAATCGTATCCACTGATTTATAGACATTTCTTTCATAATATAAGTCAATGGGAAAAAGTTTTATCGAGCCCAGAGACCTCACATGACGGTTTAATTCAATCTTTCGCTGCTACAAAAATTGGCTTCAAAGCCTGGCGCGGTTCCTGGGGGGTTGTTATTTCAGAGCTTTGAAGATGACAAGGCTAACAGTTTCCCTCTGCTCCCAGTCTTTATGCTAAGCTAAGCTAGCCATGTCCAGGATGTGCCTCTTTCTAGACTCACAGAGATTGATAAATCAATCAATCAATTTTATTTATGAAGCCCAATATCACAAATCACAATTTGCCTCACAGGGCTTTACAGCATACGACATCCCTCTGTCCTTATGACCCTCACAGCTGATCAGGAAAAACTCACCTGTCGAAGAATGTAGCCAGCAGCCTCCTGAGCAGCACCTTGTGCTTGACTCCGGCACACAGGTGACAGTTCATCAGCTGACCTCGAGTCATGAACACACCTGAACCTGAACACACACACACAAACCCACACACGCACACAAACACACACACACACACACACACACACACACACACACACACACACACACACACACTAATGTCAGCCCTTCCAGACAGTTTTGTTTTTAATGACCTTCTTAACAATCCTGTTACCATGGTGACAGACTTGACAGGAAGCTGCGTCTGCATTCACTGTTCATTGTGTAAATTACTCTGCGTCTACACCCGGACAGGTGTTCTGTTGTCTTACCGGCCACCAGCTCCACCTTCTCTCCCGGGTCTCCCTCAGTGTAGAGCGACGGGTGGCAGCGATACCCGATCTGACTGATCAGGCTGGCAGGGAGGGCCATGTTGTCCCGCCCAACGAGCACGCAGGGCCGACGCTCGTTAGCCAATGGGAGGGAGAGCATCTCCATCTTCTCTTGGACTGGTTCAATAAGAAACAGAAAGAGGGGTGTTTAGCATAACCAGGAAGTCTAATGACAAACAAAGTGAACTTGCGAAGTGTTGAAACCATAAAATGTATAAAAGAAGAGGAAGTAGCCAAAGTGATGTCACCTATTGTATGTGGACTCTTGTTTCAAAGCTTCGAGTTCCGCATTCTGGCCTTCGCCATCTTGGATACTTGGAGCCAGAGGTGACTATATTTAGATGAGAGGGAGGAGCTGTGGAGGATAGGCATTGCTATGCCTCTATACTGGTTGATAGGTCACAACGGTAGTGACTTGTTGATCACTAGTTAGCCCTGCCTTCAAGCCTTCCCTGGTTTATGGTCTATTTGACTCTAAATGGGACCATAACTTATAAAATAAACATCATGCTGCACCGAAGAGTTGAAACTAGAGACTGAGACCATCCATCCATCCCTTTTCATTAGCTTATCCGAGGTCACATCTCGGGGACAGCAGGCTGAACAAAGCATCCCACACACCCCTCTCCCAGCGATGCTTTCAAGCAGACCAGAGATATATAATCCCTCCAGTGTGTTCTGGGTCTTCCTTGGGGCCTCCTATCAGCTGGATATGTCCGGAACACCTCTAACAGGAGGTGCCCAGGGGACATCCTAATCAGATGCCCTGACCACCTAAACTGACCCCTTTCGACGCGAAGGAGCAGCAGCTCTACTCCAAGCTCCCTCCAGTTTTCTGAGCTCCTTGCCTCCTAAAGCTAAGCCCAGACACCCTACAGAGGAAACAGAACCAGTTCAATAACCATAGCTCATGTGGTGGAGGTGACCATGATGTAACCTACTGTAGGGGTTTCCAGGATGTCCGTAGATGTGTTGGTAGAGTCCAGAGTGGGCGGTGCTCCCATAGTAATCCTCCTCCAGCTCCTCCTCGGTGGCGGGGTGGGAGGGAGGGGAGTCAGTGGGAAGGCTGGAGCCTCCCGGACTGGAGCGACCACCATTTGCAAGCAGGTAGGACTGCAGGCCCGGGACCAAACCACCACCTGCGCCCATGTAACACAGAGCGCTGTTCCTGGAGGTCTGGAGGTCCCCAGAAACGTCCACTCTGAGGACAGAACAATGACTAGTAAGACCAGGAGGAGACAGATGATGTCCAGTGTTTAGCAGGTTTTCTTTTGATGTAGGAATAATTTATTATACAACAAGAAATAGTTAAAGCATCTTCTAGCTTTATAATGAGTACTTTATGGAGGCAAGACCCAGGACCAGAGTCAGGCAGGGTTCAGATTATATTCGGTCTAAAGGCTGAGGTATAACTTTCAGAACTGAAGTTTCATGCTATTAATTAATCAAACAAGTCATCAAATAAAACAAACACTGCTCATAACCTGGCCACTAGTGGTGGCTGACGTTAGCAACCTGCACTCCTACCCTGTCAGTCGGCACTGATAATGGAGAAGTGCTAACAAATGCAGCAACTTCGCTGCTGGATTTTAATTAAATTTTCCATTTGGGAGGTAATGTAGCCCAAGCACTATACCCTACCCCTCTATCCCAACAGGAATCAGGATACCCTACCCTTCTATCCTGACAAGAATCAGGGCACCTTACGCCTCAGTCCCTACAAGAATCAGGACACCCTACGCCTCAGTCCCTATAAGGATCAGGACCCTCTACCCCTCTATCCCAACAAGGATCAGGACCCTCTACCCCTCTATCCCAACAAGGATCAGGACCCTCTACCCCTCTATCCCAACAAGGATCAGGACACCCTACCACTCTATCCCGATGAGGATCAGGACACCTTACGCCTCAATCCCTACAAGGATCAGGACACCCTACCTCTCTATCCCGACAAGGATCAGGACCCTCTACCCCTCTATCCCAACAAGGATCAGGACACCCTACCACTCTATCCCGATGAGGATCAGGACACCCTACCCCTCTATCCCAACAAGGATCAGGATACCATATGCCTCAATCCCTACAAAAATCAGGACACCCTATGCCTCAATCCCTAAAAGGATCAGGACACCTTACGCCTCAGTCCCTACAAGGATCAGGACCCTCTACCCCTCTATCCCAACAAGGATCAGGACACCCTACCACTCTATCCCGATGAGGATCAGGACACCTTACGCCTCAATCCCTAAAAGGATCAGGACACCTTACGCCTCAGTCCCTACAAGGATCAGGACACATTACGCCTCAATCCCTACAAGGATCAGGACCCTCTACCCCTCTATCCCAACAAGGATCAGTACACCCTACCCCTCTATCCCGATGAGGATCAATACACCCTAAACCTCAGTCCCTAAAAGAATCAGGACACCCTACGCCTCAATCCCTACAAGAATCAGGACACCCTACGCCTCTATCCCGACAAGGATCAGGACACCCTACCCCTCTATCCCGACAAGGATCAATACACCCTAAACCTCAATCCCTACAAAAATCAGGACACCCTACGCCACAATCCCTACAAGGATCAGGTCACCCTACCACTCTATCCCGATGAGGATCAGGACACCTTACGCCTCAATCCCTAAAAGAATCAGGACCCTCTACCCCTCTATCCCAACAAGGATCAGGACACCCTACCTCTCTATCCCGACAAGGATCAGGACACCTTACGCCTCACTCCCTACAAGGATCAGGACACCCTACGCCTCAACCCCTACAAGGATCAGGACACCCTACCCCTCTATCTCGACAAGGATCAATACACCCTAAACCTCAATCCCTAAAAGAATCAGGACACCCTACCCCTCTATCCTGATGAGGATCAGGACACCCTATGCCTCAATCCCTACAAGGATCAGGACACCTTACGCCTCAATCCCTACAAGGATCAGGACACCCTACGCCTCAACCCCTACAAGGATCAGGACACCCTATCCCTCTATCTCGACAAGGATCAATACACCCTAAACCTCAATCCCTAAAAGAATCAGGACACCCTACGCCTCTATCCTGATGAGGATCAGGACACCCTACGCCTCAATCCCTACAAGGATCAGGACACCCTACCCCTCTATCCCGACAAGGATCAATACACCCTAAACCTCAATCCCTACAAAAATCAGGATACCATATGCCTCAATCCCTACAAAAATCAGGACACCCTATGCCTCAATCCCAACAAGGATCAGGACACCCTACCCCTCTATCCCGACAAGGATCAATACACTCTAAACCTCAGTCCCTACAAAAATCAGGATACCGTATGCCTCAATTCCTACAAAAATCATGACACCTTACGCCTCAATCCCTACAAGAATCAGGACACCTTACGCCTCAATCCCTACAAGAATCAGGACACCTTACGCCTCAATCCCTACAAGAATCAGGACACCTTACACCTCAATCCCTACAAGGATCAGGACACCCTACCCCTCTATCCTGACAAGGATTAGGACACCCTACGCCTCAATCCCTACAAGGATCAGGACACCCTACGCCTCTATCCTAACAAGGATCAATACACCCTAAACCTCAATCCCTACAAGAATCAGGACACCCTACCCCTCTGTCTCAGCAAGAATCAGGACACTCTGCCCCTCTACCCCAACAAGAATCGGGACACCTTACCACTCGATCCCAACAAGAATCAGGACATCCTACCCCTCTATCCCAACAAGAATCAGGACACTCTGTCCCTCTATCCCAACAAGAATCAGGACACTACCCCTCTATCCCAACAAGAGTCAGGATACTCTACCCCACTATCTCAGCAAAAATCAGGACACCCCGAAACATAAACACACAAAACAAAGGGGTAAGGGCGAAGTCATAGGGAAAGGGTTGCATTTGGATTGGGTAGTTGTCCACAAATGGACACGTGGCATGGGCTTTCAAAACTATAATTTGGGCTTGAAGTCAAGACTCTCTACCTGAACAGTTGAAGACTGAAGTATAACCAAGTCTGTTTGATTGAACTGATCAGAGCTGGTAGAGATTTACATATAGTGAAGAGGGTCTATAAGTAATCTTTGCTTTTTTGAGGGATCACAAGAAAAAGGCCTCATTGCCACTGTATGATGCTGCTCAGCTCGACTGGACTCACTCTTCTTTGGGTTTCCATTGTTATACGTTGTAGACAGTACCTGGTGGTATGTTTTTTTGTTTTTCTTTTGGTACCACCGTGGTCAAGGATCCTAGCAAGGTGAGCCATTAGGTGAAGTTAAAACACTGCCTTCCACTGATTGTAAGAGAGAATCTTCATTATACAACATGGGACATCCTGCATAAACCCACCACTTTAAATAGCCTAACTACTGTCAGTGGGGACCACAATTTTTCTCATCACTCAACTCAAATTTTAAAAAATGGCAGCCCGCAAAACTACACCATGGTCATCTGAAGAAGTACAGATGTTCCTCTATTTGTTTGCTGATGAAAGGATTCAGCAAGTGGCACAACAAAGGTGATTTTGTGGCAGTTTCACGCATGTCGTCATGGCAATCAGCTGAGAATCGTTTGTACACTGACAAGGTGCTATATGCAGTGGACAAAAGGACCTGGTACCAAAAGTGAGTCGAGTCACACCATGCAGTTGAAATGAGGCCTAAAAGATTGGAAACCATTGCTCAAGGACTCTGGGAAGCCCCAAAATAATCAGACAGACCTCATGTGAAATTCATCCTCACCTGGCCTCCTCTCCCCCTCCTCCACCTACTGCTCCTGCTGCTCCTCCTGCTGCTCCTCCATTCTCCTCAGCGGGAGGAGTATCGGCTCTCTCTTGTTTGATCCTGCTAACAGCCAGCAGCAGCTCCTCTGGGCTCAGGGATGGCTGGTCTGGACTAGCCTGCTGCAGCTGGGGTGCGCTGTGCTGCTGCTGCTGGACCATCGGGGTGTCGAAGCCCGCAAGCTCGTCCGTTGAGGTTGTCTGTAATTCATCAAGTTAGTTTAAATGAAAAGAGATGCTAATAACAGAGTGCAGACACTTATCTTCAAGATTCATATCACTGTCAATAATAAATCAACCCTCGTCATGAACTGCTTATTAAAGCATTGGCTCCATTTTTGACAGGAAAGGTAAAAAAAACAATTGTGACATCACTGCTTGAGGTGTGGCTAGAGAATGTTCCGACCAATCATCAGCTTCAGCAATGAGCTGCAGTTCCTCTATTGTCCACTAGATGTTGCTATTATCACACTCTAAGACTGATTTTAGTTTTCTTTTTTTTTTTGCCCTATCTGAATTGCACAAATTGTAACAACCTGGATTAACTTGGTCTAAATGCAGCTGTGTGGCATGGCCAAACCCACCTGTGAGTCGCAGCATAGAGGTGAGGAGGAGGACGAAGCCTTCATCATCATCAGCTCCATGCCTCGCTCCACGATGTTCTGGATCTGGAGGTATCCGGCGGTGTACATGAGCACCAGCTGCTCACTGGCAGCCATACTGAGGCGCCCCGTGTAGCAGAAGGACAGAATCTGCTGGAAACATGTCGGCGTCACAGAGGACGGCAGCTCAAATACCGCCTGGGAAGAGGAGGAGGAGGATGAAGAGTCGGCTGCAGAGCTGAATAGGTCTCTGAAGTAGAGCGAGGAGGCAGCGAGGACGGCCCTGTGCGCCTTGAAGGCCTGACCCTGCACCAGGATGGAGACGTCGCAGTAGTGACCCAGCAGCCGCTGCTCATTCAGGCTCCCCAGCACGCTGCTGCCAAAGTCCGGGATCTCCACCTGCAGCAGGCCCTCCGACATGGTGGACGCCGTCGGTCCAGGGGAGGACGGGACAGAAAGTGACGGCTTGGAGGAGACGGTCCTGACCAGCCAGAGTTGGACTGACGGAGGAAGAGGAGGGGGGGTCGGTTCAGTGAGTTTAAGTGTCAGGGATCCTGCAGATGTTGCCTCCAAAACGTTTCAGATCCATGTTGTGGTGAGAGTAAGTGAGGTCAGAGCTGAGGGAGGAGGGGGTTGTTGAGGTCTGAGGTGTTGAGTCAGTGCAAGACAGGCAGGTTGAGATTGAAGATCATCAGGATGGAGGTCAACTCAGTACACGAACAGCTACAGCAGGAGGAGGGAGGAGGGAGGAGAGGTTTAGAGGATGCTTTCACACCTTCTCATCTACCTGCAGAACAAACTGAGAAAATAACAATCACACCTGAGACGCTCTGACACCTCTCAGCTTCTCCTCTCTTCCCTCCACCTCTCCTCCTCTTCTCTTTATTTCACTGTGTCAGTTATAAATATTCAAATCTACTTTACAAGACATAGAATGAAAAATATATAAAATACAGTTCGACTCAACATGTTTAAGATTTTTGGGTTCATCTCTGATAGAAAAAATTCTCCTGTCTGTGTCTGTGAATTATAATCTCATAAACTCACACCATCTCTGAGAAGAAAACATGTAATTATCACGTGTGACAGTTTTCAGTCTGACTGCTCATCATTCACCTCAACATTCATCTCTGAACTGAGGAATGAAGCAACCGAACGCAGAGTCACATATAAGATCATCAGTCGCAGTCACCATGACATCACCTCATTATTATCTTGTCTGTGATGTGTGCATACGTTCTATTTCCTCTTTATTTTTTATCTCATAATGTCCAGTCCAGTAAAACGTCTCACAAAGAGCTCGATAACTACCTCACAAATTGGAACACGCCCACATGTATGAGTTCATGTGACCATACAAAGACTATCTTTGGCTGAGTTCACCTCAGGCAGCTTCCTGTGTTTTGTAGCAGCAGCTCGATGTTACTGTCAAACATTTTCAGAGCTCTGATGTTTTAAGTTACATTCTTTGAATTATTAATTATCCCTCTGAATGGAGGGATAATGTAGCGTTCATCATTTTCCTGTCAGAATATTTGAGCGGACTCTTTCCCTCCCTCTGCAGCAGCAGTTCCCAACTGGTCCAGATTTCTCCTCAGTCATCAGTTCAAGGTCCGCATGGTTAAATACTTAGTGTCATACTTGAGTTTGGCCATGTCGTCAAGCTAGTTTTCTGTCTCTGTCAAGTAGCTGTCTCTTAGTCACTTACCTTACAACAGGAAATGATACTTCAAAATAAAAACTCTGTGCTGGAAATTCACTGTACTTCAACTTGTTGTGAGTCACTTGCAGTCCATTCAGAATTGACCCGTGACCCAATTTTGGACTGTGCCCCACCAGTTGGGAACCACTGCTCTACATCACCTATCCCATACATGAATATCATGATCAGAATCACAAACAAGGGTCAACCTGCTGAGGCCAATGCCCACTGAAAACATGTTTGACTTCCTGTTGACACAGTTCTCACTCCAGTAATGCAGGGACTGGATGGCTCATAGCACCCAGTATTCCTGCAGGACCCCCAACAGGACTCCCTGGCGGACGCAGTTGTAAGCTTTCTCCAAGTCCACAAAACACATGAAGACTGGATGGGCAAACTCCCATGACCCCTCCAGCAGCCCTGCGAGAATTAAGTGCTGGTCCACGATTCTACAACCAGAAAAGAATCTGGATTGCTCCTCCTGGATCTGAGGTCAAACTATTGGTGGTAGCCTCCTGTCCAGCACCCTGGAATAAACCTTCCTGGAAGGCTGAACATATCCCAGTAATTGGGCCCTCCGGTACCCTTTTTTAAATATGGGACTTGGGGTGGCTGTGGCTCAGGAGGTAGAATGGGTTGTTCAGAGGATCAGCGGTTCGATCCCTGGCTCCTCAAGTCTACATTTTGAAGCATCCTTGAACAACATACTGAACCCTATATTGCTGCTGATGGCCGTTCCATCAGTGTGTGAGTAGGAATGAATAGGAGCCTCGGCTACCAGTGTGTGAATGGGTGAATGTGAGTTGTAGTGTAAAAGCACTTTGAGTGGCCAGAAGACTAGAAAGGTACTATACAAGTGCAGTCCATTTACTTGGCGTGCCATTCCACAGAACCTGTCCCTGATGTCGGCCAAGACAGCTGAGTAATGAAGAGTGACAGAGTCACTCTAGATCTCCAGGTCCTGTTTACCAGTGATGAGACAATGGAGCATGAGGTGGACAGGTGGAGGAGAACCACATCAGCAGTGAGGCAGATGTTGCACTGGACAATTCTGGTTTGGAGGGAATTGAGCCTAAAGGCAAAGCTTTTAATTTACCAGCTGATTCAACCCTCACCTCTGGTCATGAGCTTTGGAGGGTGACCAAGGGAGTGAGATCGCGGATGAAAGCGGCCAAAATGAGTTTCCTCTATAGGATGGCTTGGCTTAGGGATGGGGTGAGGAGTTCAGAGAAGGCTCGTCGTCGAGCCACTGCTCCTTCATGTTGAGGTGGTTCAAAGTAGATCAGGAGCCAGAGCCTTCAGCTATCAGGCTCCTCTCCTGTGGAATCATCTTCCTGTTACGGTCCGGGAGGCACACACCGTCTCCACATTTAAGACTAGACTTAAGACTTTCCTCTTTGATAAAGCTTATAGTTAGGGCTGGCTCAGGCTTGCCCTGTACCAGCCCCTAGTTAGGCTGACTTAGGCCTAGTCTGCCGGAGGACCCCCCTATAATACACCAGGCACCTTCTCTCTCTCTCTCTCTCTCTCTCTCTCTCGTATTCTATTACTGCATCTTGCTAACTCGGCCATTCTGGATGTCACTAACATATCACAGCGGTGCCTGGACAGCGTGACGTGTGTGGTTGTGCTGCTGCCGTGGTCCTGCCAGATGCCTCCTGCTGCTGCTGCTGCCATCATTAGTCATTAGTCATACTTCTACTGTTATCTATATATATATATATATCTATCTACATATCTATATATCTATATATATATATCTATATATATATATAGATATATAGATAGATAGATAGATAGATATATATATAGAATAACTTGTTTAGCCTGCTGCTGCTGCCGAGACCTAGCCTTGGATGGATGGATGGATGGATGGGTATCATTTTAAAAATTATGATACCAGTACAAACATCCTCAAATTGATACTGATACCAACAGAGTACATTATTCGATATCCATGATGTGAACGCCCTATTCCCTCTCTGATTGGCTAGTCACTGTTGCCTTCATTGGTTGGATTGGTAAGGTTTAGGCCAGAGGAGTGGGAGGAGATGGAGTAAAAATGTCAGGATAAACTAATCAGGGGCAGAGTAGGGTGGGTCATACCATCGCTCTGTGCCTGCACACATACAGTGACAGGGCTAACTGATAGATCACACGGCTACCGTTACCTAACAGTTATTAAGGGGTTTAATGACAGAGCTGAGCCGTTTCTGTGTTGGAGAGGGGTTTTTTTGCGACCGTTAAACAGCTCAGTGCTTGATATTAGCCACTGCTCCTGTGTTAGCTCATGCTAACCAGGCAGATGTTGAACTGAGCATTTGCTGGGAGGACAGTGGCTCTGGAGAAGGCAGCAACAGAAAGTTTCCTGAGCCTGTAGGGAGTTGGGATGGTCCAGGACCAGATGCCTGATGCAAAACAGACTGAATGCAGGTATCTTTTCACTGGAGAAGTTTTGATACTTCTTTGTACAAAGTTATTTCAGTCCACACCTTAACCTCCTGTGACCCTGTGTCCTCACGAGGACATCACATTTTAATACTTCATTCTGTCTAACTCAGACCTGTTGTCCTTGCCTGTGCACACTTTTTGTGCCATCTAGTGGCAGCAAGAGCACAATACACTAATCCATGTAAAAACAAGATGGCAGCGGTCTTTGCCAAGTCAGTCTGCAGCCAATCAGACACAGATATGAACAAGGTCCAAAACCTGATCAGATTTAATGGTTGGAACTTGTTTATTTATGATTAATTACTTATACTTTGATATGGCAACAACTTTGACCAATTTTAGCAACAGTAACAAGTTAAGGACAGTCTTAGCTTGGAGTCTGGAGACAGGAAAATTCATACAAAGTTACAAAATGACCAAAAACAGACTTTTAAATCTGCTGTACTTTGAGTAATTTAGTTTTGGCACCACCGTGTTCAGACACTGAAATAAACAGTTTTATACTTAATAAAAATAAACCCAATGTCCCCATATGAGGACATTATTTTATATATAAAAAAACAGCTACTTCCTGATCAAAGCTAATGTTTAGCTTTTTACTTATCAGGTTCTTCTGATCCCAAACAGCTCAGTGAAATTAAAATATGTACCGAACAAAAGCTCAGGTCTCAGGAGCCCAGAGATATCGAGTATCTTTACCTAACCCTAATGGATGGATGGATGAATGGATGAGTAATATTTCTTTTTCAACAGAACACTGCAGTGTGTATTTCTATGCAGATGATGACATCCTATATCGGTCTAGGTTACAGTCTGCTTTAATAAACGTCAGACCTTGTTAACAAATTCAAAGTTTGTTCTAAACTTCAAAAAGACAACACGTATTTCACAAAGTTCTAATGTTCCTGCTCTGATAAAATCTAACAGATACAGGACAGCACCATTAGGACTATTCTTTACTGATTAAGTTAAACAGCAAATTGTCCCACAAAACAAATAATCCCACAGTGATTCTGAAAGCTTGATTCCTCATGAGCAAGCAATTAGCAAACACTCAAAAAAAGAGAGTTAATAAATATCAGCAGGTTTGTCAGTTTGGGCGTCTCTCACATGAACAACCAACCTTACTCTGAAGTCATCAAAACCCAGCGCTTGGTCAGTGACTTCTGGCATCAGGCACTGATGAAAAAAGCTGCCCTTTATGTCGGCACAATATGCAGCCGGTCGCTGTCACTGTTTAAAGGCACCAAGCAGTCAGGAGGACACACACTAAATTAATGGTAACTTTAAGCCTTAATAAAATGCAAGCAGATAAGATATATAAAGTCCAAGAAGAACATGTGGGAGGGGTGGTGTATGGGTCCAACGACCATCAACTTTCACATGAGTGAGCAGTGTTCACTTCCTGTAAGTCTGGAAAGCCAAACCCTGTTCTTTTTTCCTAAACCCAACCACGTGTGTGTTGTGCTTTTATTTTGAAAGAGACTGTATGCAAACTGTACATTTCCTGTGAAAACAGAAGTGTATTTTGAAAACAGACAATGCATGTAACAGGCTGAAGTTGACACGGCGTCCCAGAACGTCAACAACCAACACACCCAGGGTACCTTGGACGTCATATGTGGACGTGGAAAGTCCATGACCAAACGTGGACATGTGACGAGGTCACAGTGAGGATGATGATGAAACAACAACAGAGCAGCTTTAAAAGTTCCCCAACTCTGAACTGGGACAACCTGGTTCCCAGTTCCCCCTCCACACTGGGAGGAAGTGTGGGACTGTGTCAGAGTGCGAGGACGCTCCCGTGAAGTCACTGCAGCATTGTTACTGTACATGAGACGACATCAGCGTGACGGCAGCTCGTTTACTTCATCATCTACAAACAGATCACGACTGCACACACACACACACACACACACACACACACAGAGCTGCACCATCATCATCATCATCATCATCAGAAAACAGAGACTTTGTGCCGGTCAGTCACACTGATCCTGGATCAGCCCTGAGCCACAGTACAGTAGAGTCCAGTAGAGTCCAGGTGAGTTCAGTCTGTCTCAGAGTTCAGTTCAGTTCAGTGTTATTGTTGTTTACAGTGCAGCCGCAGCGAACAGACAGACAGACAGCTCAGAGGGACAGACAGACAGACAGACAGGCAGCCGACAGTGTAAACAGACAGACAGAGAGCAGAGACAGACAGACGGACAGATGAAGAGACACACAGCCGGTTTAAAAAAAGAAAAAGAAACAGTTTCAGAGTGGACAGACAGACAGACAGACAGTTTAGAGGAGGACAGACATGAGACAGGCAGACAGACAGGTACACAGAGACACTCTTCACCTCCTCTCTGCTCCTCTTCCTCCTCAGCTTCTCCTCCATGCAGCAGGCAGGACGGCTGGCTGGCTGGGAGAGGTTTTCTTCTTCTCCTCCGCTCAGTCAACGCATCGTCTGGTGTGTCACAGGAGGGGGGGAGGGGGTGAGGAGGGGGGAGGTAGAGACACAGCAGACAGCCGAGGAGGAGGAGGAGGAGGGGGAGGAGGAGGAGGAGGAGGGAGGAAGAGGAGGAGTCATCTGAGGACAGCGAGGGAGCTAATGCGGCTAACTGCCCTGCAGAGGACGAGAGAGGGAGAGCATGCATCATCTGCTGCTACAGACACACTGCAAGGTTGAATATTAATACACTCCCTACACATGTGTACACAGTCACACACACACACACACACACACACACACACACATTCTGATAACACTGTGTGTGTGTGTGTGTGTGTGTGTGTGTGCTCAGTGTGTGTGTGTGAATGTGTGTGTGGCATGACTTGGCCAAATGCACAGCGCTGCATTGCAGTGCCGAGGCTGAGTTGGCATGCCGAGTACATAGTGTGCATACTGCGACTGTGTGCCAGGCTGCACACACACATACACACACACACGCACGCACGCACATGCGCGCGCACACACACACACACACACACACACACACACAAAGCAGCAGCTTTTTGCTTCCATCATCACATATAGTTCAGAATAGTTTCAGGACGGAGTGAGACTCTGTACACCAACACACAGACAGACAGACAGACAGACAGACAGGTTTGGTGTCTGTATTTAAAGTTCTCCATCCAATATTAAAGACAGAGAGACGGGTGGGTGGATGTTGGATGGGTGAGGAAGGGGGAAGGGGGGGTGTGAGGCTAAATAAGGACCAGTACAGTAGCTGAGCAGCCAGCTGTGTGTGTGTATGTGTGTGTGTGTGTGTGTGTTTGTCAGTCTGCAGAGCTCTGTCACCTCCACCTGGTCTCAACATGTCACCTGATCACAGGTACACGTTCCTGTTATCTCTGTTCTGCTGCTCTGAGATCAGATCTCAATATGCAAATATCCTGGGCGGGGCCGAGAAAACAACCCGGTGTCACTCCTAACTCAAATACTGACACTCTGTCAGAGACTCTTTGGCGTCTAAAGTCCAGTTCAGACCGAAGATTCATGACGAGATGACACCGTTTTAAAACGTCACAGAGAAAAGTGTCAGCGGTGTGAACAGGCTGGTCTGACCTCGACTCAAGCCGGCTGATGATGTCACCTGACACTCCGCTGGTCAAATCACGTGAAGTTTTGGCTGCTTTCACACCTGCTCTGTTTGGTTCGGTTCAGTCTAACTCCAGCTGGTTTGCCCCCTCAGTGCGGTTCGTTTGTGCAGGTGTGAACACACCAAACCAACCGGACTGAGACCTTCTTGAAGAGGTGGTCTCAGTCCGGTTCCAAAGGAACTCTGGTGCGGTTGGTTTGTGGTGAGAAGGTGTTGCGACCTGGATGTGAAGCGACTGCAGTCACATGACACATTGTTTGGGTTAAACATGAGCATGTTACAGTCCTGGAGGATTATTAATGTGCACCTCCTCCTGTACTGCCTTAATATGCACATTCAGCACATCCAATGCATCAAAACATTGTTTTCTAGTTGGAGCCGCGTTTGCCTCGTTTTCAAACTGTATGCTTTGACTAAAATGAACAATGACAGCAATATAGTCCACGATGAGCAGCGCTAAAATCAACCTGCGTAGTTGTCCCTCCATTGTGACATTAGAAAGTGTCACATTTATCTTGCAAGTGTACTCTTCTTCAACGTTTGCTTTACTTCCTGGATTTTTCCCACATGGAAATTCTGACCAATCAAGAGCAGCTTTCTCACACAACTCTATTGGATCAGAAAACTTAAGATGTTACTCAGGCTGAACCGGCCGCTCCCTCTGAACGACCTCAATGTTCAGTAGCCAACATGTTAAATTTGCATTTGTAAAGTAATTATGTTGCTTTTATTTTGTTTTCCGTGAACATGGAGGTGATTTTATTTTGAAGTAGACAGCAGACATGAAGGGTACAGATGGAAACTGCCAAAAAAGTAAACAGTGTGGTGATGGAGATAAACAACACAGAGTATTATTATTACACACAAGTAATAAGGACAAACGGGGAGAATTTAATGGAGTGTAGCGACAGTCTGGAGGGCAACGAGGAGTTAACTACATTTATTTGAGTCTAATTGTCCAATATTTTTGAGTTTTTTGTGTGAGGTTAATGCACTTTGTTTTAATCTTCTGTTCATTTAATTTCTGTTTAACTCTTATCTGGGTCAATGGAGTTAATGAAGAACAAAGTAAAGTGCATTATACCATCAGTCTAGGCATGTATTATTTTGGCTGGTAAGTTATGCTGCCACTGGCCACCACCCCGCTGTGACCCCTGGACCCAGCTGGGCTCAGGGGTCACAGCAGCTCCCGAGGTCTGTCCCTGGAACTGCTGTACACTCTCCGACCTGCCAAGTAGCATCGTAGCATAGCAGGAAGTGAGGCGAAGGGATCTTCGTAAATCCATCAAAAATCCTGGATGGAACAGTGACGTTAAATATGTTGTGATATTGTGGTTTTAGCTGATTAATATTAGCTAATGGTGGCTTGCTTTCTAAGGCAGACAAATTGCTAGCTAGCTAACATAGCAAAATACCGTCTTGAGTGGGTTAATTGGCTAGCTTACTGTTTGCAAAATACTAACGTTACCAAACAACCAACACCAGATCAAAGCAGCATTGCTTAGTTATAGCTAGCTGGCTGACCCTAGCTTGCTAACGTTATTGCTACCAAAATACTTATTGTATTTTAAATGTAATGCTTCTGTACTAAACACTGAGTTCACAAGTGCGCTAAGTGCGTTCATAGTACAGGGAAACACAGTGTACTACTGATGCACCCAAAAGGTCCTAAAGTCCTGTGTGGAATGACGGACACTTCTCACCCTCACCGGTCGCCATCTTTGTGATGTAGCAAACGTCTCATCTTCTGACATGGCGGCTGAAGACAACAAGGAGCCTGAGCTGGCTACAGTGAACACCGCCGTGTTATACAGATGTTAGTTTGTCATGTTTTTACACTAAGAACCAAAACTGTTGTTGAATAGAAGCCGTCAGTGATGTTTGTTGGGTCTGTGATGATTTGGTACCGCCAACAATAATGTGAGTAGCTAACGTTAGCTAACTTGCAGTGATGTTGTGGTGTAAGTTTGGTTTCTGTGTGGGCAGACACAGCGGTCAGATGTTGGTGGTAACCGTCTGTTTGCAAATCACCATTTAAAAAGAAGACAAAGAAGAAGTGGCAGTTAAAAAAAGCTGTTGTCACTCCCAATGCATGCAAAACAGCAGTGCTCCACTGTCTCTCAGATTAACTCATATCACAGCGGTGCCTGGACAGCATGACGTGTGTGGTTGTGCTGCTGCCGTGGTCCTGCCAGATGCCTCCTGCTGCTGCTGCCATCATTAGTCATTAGTCATACTTCTTCTGTTATTATACACATATGACTATTGTCACACATGTATACTGCCAGATATTAATATATACTTTCAACATATTGTACTGCAGTAACCAGAACTATAACTATAATAATATTACTTTCAATAATGTTGTTGTAAGCTACTGTCATTACCTGCATCTCTCTCTCTCTCTCTCTCTCTCTCTCTCTCTCTGTCTCATTGTGTCATACAGATTACTGTTAATTTGTCATGCTGATCTGTTCTGTACGACATCTATTGCACGTCTATCCGTCCTGGAAGAGGGATCCCTCCTCAGTTGCTCTTCCTGAGGTTTCTACCATTTTTTCCCCGTTAAAGGGTTTTTTGGGGAGTTTTTCCTGATCAGCTGTGAGGGTCATAAGGACAGAGGGATGTCGTATGCTGTAAAGCCCTGTGAGGCAAATTGTGATTTGTGATATTGGGCTTTATAAATAAAATTGATTGATTAATTAGCCAAGAGTGATGCAGGGGCAGCTAATGAGCTAACTGTAATCTGAGCTAATGTTAGCCAGCTAGCTGTAACTTAGCTTCACTACATGGAGCTGCTGTTGGTTGTTCCATAACGTAAGGTGATGAAGTAATTTACAAACAAAAACTTTCACATTCACTTTTTCATAAATTCAGATTCATTTCCAAATAACTTCCTGAGACATTTCCTGTATAGAAATACATGACCTCATACTTACTATGATAACTACAGGTGAGATAAAGAGTGATCAGTTCAATGAGCTGATCATTCAAAATAGGATAAATATTTGAATCAGGAAGTCTATAATAAACTCAGCTTGACTCAAACTCTGTTTGTTCTGTAATTAGTGTAATTAGCACCAAACTAAATGAATCTTTACAGGAAACTTTCAAACACTTCTTTACAAAAAAAGCATACTTTAATTAGTCTCACTATTTTATTCATGAACAAACACCTGCAGCACTAAAGACATTCCATCAGAGTCTGTTCTGATAATTAGCTGATGGTTAGCTAATGTTAGCATGCTAACATGCTAAGCTATGATTGTGAACATGGTGACCATTACACCTGCTAAACATTAGCGTGTTAGCGCTGTCACCTACATTGTAGGACAGCAACACGTCAGAGCTGTGAACTTGGTTTTCTTTCTTTAGTCAGTGTAAACCAACCGGATGAGGTCAAAAGTCAAAGGTCAGACTGTCACCTCCTGCAGCCCAGTTTAAAGAACCAGTGTCACACCTGAAGCTTCAGGCTGACACTGAACAGCTGCCTGGCTCAGAGGCTCAGAGATTCAGGGAACCAGCCACCTGCAGTAAAGATGAGTCATTGAGCTGTGACATGATTTATTCAGACGGATTATTTACATCTCATTAACATAACCAATCACAACAACAGGAAGTGAAAGAATCTGAACAGAGGCAGGAGGACAGTACGTTCAGGCATCAGCTGATAAAAACATCCACAGAGACTTAACCGTTTTTATCTGGAGGATCGTCGAGGGAATCCTCAGCAGCTTGTGACTCATCGTCACAAAATCTGCAGCAGGAAATAAAACTGGGAAATAAATAAATAAATCAATGCTGAGAATCACTGCAGGCCTCAAACACATCTGACACACACACATCAGGATACACAATGTTCAGCACACAAAGTACGGAGGATCATTCAGGCCGGGAAAATTATGTAATGTTACAGAAATACAATTTTCTTAAAAGTATTATCAAAAAATATTTAAAAAGTAATAATAAATGGGGGAAATAAATACCTGAGTACCTTTGTGTTCAGGTGGGTTGTGATGAAGTCACCTCTGAAATAGTCACATCACAATCAGACGTTCCAGATGTTTCATAAAAAGTTTATGTTTAGAGTTCAGACAGCAGTGACATCACTGAGTGACATCACATCATCAGCAGACTTTTGTTTTTGTTTACAGAGTTTTTACTGGCGGTGACGGCGGCTGCTCTCAACAAACACTGGTGTTGGAGATCAAATTAAACCCTCAGACTGACCTCAACATTCATACATTCATAATTTATGATTTAAAATTATTTTTGTATTTCTGTGTCCTGTCTTCTTCATGCGGCCGAACAATTTATTCTTGAGTTTGAAGATGTAACTGAAGCTCATTTAATGTGCTGTAAAGTTTAACGTCTAAAATGTCATACAGAGTGGGGGAGGTTAAAAAGCGGAAGATTTTATGTGTTCGTGTTAAAATATGGAACATAAAAAAATAAAAATTCTCAGCTGACGTTTTTTTTAAATTTTCTTTCAAATTCTCAAATATTAATTCTAGTTTTTAAGTTTTGTTTGTCTTAAAAAAACATCTTTAATATTGTTTTACAAATCTAAACTTTGATATTTTTCAGCAGTCACCACAGGGGGGCGCCACCTCCACCATGACACACACCTGACCGATCCATAATACTTCAAATCAATCAATCATCTGTCTGCAGAGATTCGGACGGCTCCATGTTTCACAGTTTAGAGGAACACACACACACACACACACACACTTGTACTTGTATCTTTGTGAGGACCCTCGTCGATATAATGCATTCCCTGGTCCTTTACCTTAATCTTAATCCTAACAATTACATGTCTAAACTCAGCCCTAACACTACCCTAGACCTAAAGATGACCTGAACCCTAACATCTTGTCCTAACCCTCTAGGAGAGCTTTAAAGAAATCAGGACTGGACAAAATGTCCTCACTGTCGTTAAAAATGCTTGGTCCCCACTATGTACATGCACAAGTACTTACATACACACATTCTTGTACTTTTATTTTTGTGAGGACCCTTGTTGACATGGTGCATTCCCTGGACCCTTACCCTGACACTAAACTAAATCCTAAAGGTAACCTGACACCAAAAACCTGGTCTTAACCCTCCAACAGGTCTTTGCAGACATAAGGACCAAATGTCCTCACTCTGTGGATAAAAACACTTTGTCCCCACTATGTAGCAGTACAAGTACAAGAACACATACACACAGTCCAGTATTTGTGCAGATGGAGGCGGGGCCTGAGAGGACAGGTGTATCATCTGTCAGCAGGTAAAACATTTGGCACAAAGTGAACACAGCAGAACCAGTGTGGTCCTGTTCTGTCCCAGAGTCCCACTGGTCTGTTGCCATGACAATTAGATCCAGGTACGACACACAGGTGAACACACACCTGGTCACACGGTCCAGTTTAAAACAGGTTCTATAAATACAACAAGTCGAGACCAGGTTCCACATCTGAGCCACTGAAACCCAAAACTTGTCAGGTGTGTCACCAACACAGGTGAGACACACCTGACTGACAGGTGACCCTCAGACACACCTGGACACCTCCAGAGCTCCAGTCTGGGCCTGGTTTAACTGGTCCTGGTCAGACGGGTCCTGGTCACACGTGGAGGCGGGAGTATCGGAGTTTCCACCTCCTGGATCGGACTTTGAAGAAGAAGAAGAGGAGCATGAGGAAGAGGCAGGAGCAGACGTACAGGACCACACACAGACTCATGTCCACACTGTTAAAACCCAGACCCAGGATCCAAACACCTCCTCCTCCTCCTGCTGCTCCTCTTCCTCCACCCAGGCTCAGGACCTCCTCCCTGTCCTCCCCCCTGACGGCCTGGTGTCCTGGTCGAGGCTCCCGCTGCTCCTCAGCTCTCTTCTCTGCCTCCTTCCTCTCTCCTCCTCCTCCTCGGTGCTCCTCCTGAGGCTGGGTGGACTGTGCAGGATCAGGATTTGGAGGAGGTGCGGGGAGTCGTGGGGGGGTCAGGGAGTATTTGGGGGACAGGTTGGAGGCTCCGTAGTGTTGTCTGAGGAAGAGGAGGACATTGTCCTGGTTCCAGATATGGACGCCATTTTTCTCCTCATGGCAGGAGGAGCAGAGGGAGGGGCTCGGCCACGGAGCTTTAGGGAAGAGGGGGTCATCACTCAGAGAGCCTGGAGGAGGAGGAGTAGAAGAAGGAGGAGGAAGTGGAGAAGGAGAAGAAAGAGGATGAGGAGGAGAACGGAGAGAAGGAGGTGGAAAAGGAGGAGAAGAAAGAGGTGGAGGGGGGTGAGAAGAAGGAGGAGGAAGATGAGGAGGAGGAACATGAAGGTGAGAAGGAGGAAGAGGAGCAGGAGGAAAAAAGAAACATTAATAGATTCTGTAACTGTATTTTCTTTTTTTTTTCTTACATATGTTTTAGGGTGTTTTTGGACTGCAGCTCCCATGATGCTTTGGTGACAATTATGTTTATGATGCAGTGTGATGTCACATGTTGAGCCCAGTGATCTGACTGATGTGTGATGTCACATCCTGTTGATCTTCAGACAAACTTTACATCAAGAAGATTCTTTAATATCTGATTTCTGACTTCCTGACAGACATCAGAGATGATGATGTGTTTCCTGTCTGGATATGATGATGATGATGATGATGAGGAGATGGAGGAGGAGGAGGAGGAGGAGGAGTTACCTGCCAGCCTGTAGTTGACCCTGTTGTGTTGGTTCCACAGCCACAGGATCTGCTCCTCTCGGCTGTGGACTTGCTCCATACTGACGGCCGCCGCCTGTTCAAAGTTTCGACCGCACTCCTCACAGCCGAAGAACGTCCTGATGTAACGACGCATCACCTGCAGCACCGGGGCCGCCTCTCCCTCCAGACCTGCGTCACACACACACACACACACACACACACACACACACAGACGGTAAAATATGATGTATCTGTAACAAACATAATCCGTCTCTGAAAGACACCATGCTGATGTTCATGTTGTCATGATGCCACTTCCTGTTTACTTTCTGACACTGACAGTAAATAATATTTCATCGTGACCATGACGAGGTTAAACTGCGGTGTTCACTTCCATGTTTCTGACTGGACGCTACGTGTTCACAGTTGAGGGCAGAGTTCAGGGAGGTGACATGAAACAAACACCTGGACCTGTAGTAGCAGCTCACGCCCTCCAGAGGTCGCACTCTTTATTATCAACATTCATTTACACATGGACAAGTATGTTGCATCAGTCAGCGCCACCCCATGGCGTTCACAGGTAATGTGGGATTTATACTTCTGCATCAGCGCCAAACTGCCTGTGTTGACTTTCATTTAAGGGACGCCTAAAAGGCACAGTCTTCAACACGCTTCATTGTCCAGATTTGTTTACTTACATTGGTTGAGTACTTGCTTGAAGGTCCGGGTTGGTTTATACATGAGTAAATGAGTATGTGGGGTGAATGAGTGTGTGTGTGTGTGTGTGTGTGAGTGCACTCTATCAACAACAAAAAAATAAGTATGCATGCATGCATGCATCAAAAATAGCGCTTAGCCTATCAAGGCATTCTACAAAAACGTCGCTCAGGTACGTCTATCAATGAATGAAAATATAAAATGAAGTAAAAGGCTCTATACACACATCATTTACGAGCGCTTGTATCAGTTGAAAAACAATTTCTCTTCTCAGCGTCCCCAGGTCTCACACACCCGTGCCTGTTTCTATTAATGACAGACGTGTGGCGATTACGTCATCGACTGAACTCAAAAAATGCGACGCCTTGTAGTTCTTATACAAAAAAACAAACAAAAAAAACAAACAAACAAAATGACTCCTACACTGCAATAAATATAACATTATTGTTGTTATTGTTGTTGTTACGTGTGTGTGTGTGTGTGTGTGTGTGTGTGTGTGTACCTGAGTTCTCCAGTGCGGTGGGCATGGCGTCATGCTGGACGGTCAGGACGTGGAACAGAGTCCAGAGAGAACATGGGTAACCTCGGAGCCCCGCCCTGCTGCCCTGGCAACCAACCCAACGAAGCTCCGCCCCCAGGAACACACCTGAGATCTGGACAGGAAACAGGAAGTCAGCTGCTGCTGCTGTGTGTGTGTGTGTGTGTGTGTGTGTGTGTGTTCAGTGTGTCTCACCCTCATCTTGTTGTCCACCAGGTCCAGGACGGCCTGGTAGGGGATACGTGGCAGCGGGAGACTGAGCAGCCAATCAGAAAGCGTCTCCATCAGCTTCACCACCGAACCTCCACCTGGATACAACTGGACAGACAGACAGACAGACAGACAGAGACAGTCAGACCGAGACAGAGACAGACAGACAGAGACAGACAGACAGACAGACAGACAGAGACAGACAGACAGACAGACAGAGACAGAGACAGGTAGAGACAGACAGACAGACAGACAGAGACAGGTAGAGACAGAGACAGGTAGAGACAGACAAACAGACAGAGACAGACAGACAGAGACAGAGACAGAGACAGACAGACAGACAGACAGAGACAGAGACAGGTAGAGACAGACAGACAGACAGACAGACAGACAGAGACAGGTAGAGACAGAGACAGGTAGAGACAGACAAACAGACAGAGACAGACAGACAGAGACAGACAGACAGACAGTCAGAGACAGACAGACAGACAGACAGAGACAGAGACAGACAGACAACCAGACAGACAGAGACAAAGAGACAGAAGGGTTCAGTCCACCGGTCAGTCGTCACATCAGGTCCTTGTAAACCAGGAGGATCAAGACCTCCTGACGATGTTTCACAGACACATGAAGCTCTGTCGTTACCTTGGCGACCAAAGTGACAAAGTCCTTGAAGACCTTAAGCTCCTCCCCCTCCAGGGTATTATGGGTAGCCAGCTCGACTCTCAGCAGGTAGTGGAGGGCTGACTCCAGATCAGCTGTGTACACCTTCGACCTGCAGACACACAGACAGTTACTGAAGATCCAGAGTCTGCGAGACAAGACTGACTGAGTCTGACCAAGTCTGATCGAGTCTCTGACCTGTCGAAGTCTCTCCAGGGCTCACTGCTGTGTTTGTCTGGCAGCGCCCCCACCTGGCCTCCACTGGTACTGCTGCTGCTGCCCAACTTCAACCTCCGCTGAACTCCTGGTAACGTCCTCAACAAGGAGGAGAAGAAGAAACGCAACCGCTTCTGACTGAAAGAGACAAGAAGAAGAAGAAGGAGAAGGAGAAGAAGAGGAGAGGAGGAGGAGGAAGATGAAGCACAATAATAATATTTAATGTGACTCATGTTCACTGCTCTGACTCATTATTGTGATCAAATCCTGTGAAACAAACTATCTGAAGAACGTTCATGGTCAAGTAAACACTAGTCTCGCTCACCAGACCTTTCTCAAGAAAAGAAAGGTCTGGCTGGGCCGACTCTCACTTTGAGATTGGAGAAAAAAACGCCCCGGCTGCTTGTATTTCTTTCAACCAATCACAATCGTTCTGGGCGGTGCCACAGCAACGGTGCACTTGCAAAAATATTGCCGGGGGGAAACAGGTTTTGGTGTAACACGCCCACAAAAATATCGCCTACAGGACGCGAACCATGGCAGAAAAATGGCTACATCCCAGCAAGATCAAACACAGCAAAGGTTAGTAAAGGACGTTTGTCGACTGTGTGACACAACTCACAACAAGTTGTGAGGGGACTGTGAAAACTGCTACACAACCGGAGGTGGTAGGGCGGGACTTCAGCGGGTGGCTCGTTCCGCCCAGTGAGAGGCTGATCTATGCAGCGAACTTCCGCCCACTCAGACTAAGTAAACACTGACTGTGTGTGTGTGTGTATTCTTGTCTGTCTACCTTTGTGAGGACCAAGAGTTGTTAACTGGAATGTGAGGACATTTTGTCAACTCTTCACTTCAGAACTAAGACTGTTTGATTTGGTTTAACAGTTAAAGTTGGATTTTATTTAAAGCTCCAGTGTGTCAGATTTAGTGTCATCTCTCAGTGAGGATTACAGATTACAGATTACAGATTACAACCATCTGAAACTTCTCCTGGTTAGAATTCCTTCAGTGCTGATTGTTGAGGAGCTGAATTATCCTCAGAGGTCTAACAAACAGAGCAGCTGATTGACACCAGAAACACTCTGCATAAAGACGTTTCATGTTTAAAAAAAAATCAGTGTTTTTCTGACCGGCTGATAACTACTTCGGCTGACGTGAACACATGAATGTCTCTTTTTTTTATGCCTTCTGGATTTTTAACCCTTACATGAGCACCGGTGGTTTGAGGGACACCAGCAGCGCTCCTGTTATCCTTTTCTTCTACATGAATGTCTCTATCTAGAGTCAGTGTTTGGTTTGTCCGTTCTGGGCTACTGTAGAAACATGGCGGTGCAACATGGTGATCTCTGTAGACGAGGACCTGCTCCCTGTGGAGATATAAACGTGTCATTCTGAGGGAACCAGAACACAACCATTAGATCAGATTCAGACTGTCAGTAACCAGTATGACCTTTTTTTGGTGGGCGGGGCTTAGCTGGAGGCAAAACAGTTCTCCACAGACATTAGCTAGCGCTAGCTAACAAGTTGTGGTGTCTTGTTTTAGACGATGGAGGAAGATGATGTGAGTGGTGCGTTCAGAAACACTCATTGTGAGTGTGGGAGCGCACTCTGACACAAACTGGAGCGTTGATAAATTGGGAGCGCTGTCTGAATGTAGCGTTGGGTTATCCAGAGCAGCGCACTCTCAGAGTGGCAGAGCGCACTCTGGACACTCTGTCTGTGGAGACGGAGCAGCAGAGCGCCGAGCGGAGTGAATGTGTGATTAACTTAACCGTTGGTTCATTCATGTAGAAATATAACGCTGCGTTTCTTCCACCAACAGGGCTCTCATTTGAGTGTAGAGCGTCAGACTGAATTTACCAACGCACCATGTCAGGTCACTCACTCTCCGGGACCGCCAGTGTTACTTGAATAAGTAAACACTGACCAACGGGACCAGACTGGCCGACCCGTATGCTCTCACTCAGTGGATGAATGATGTCACAGGAAGCCAATCTTACAAAGGAGGACCACACTTGTTTGTTTTGCTATGGAAGCTAACGTTAGCTAATGTGCTAAAAAGTTAGCGTTGCAGAGAAATCTAATCTTCCTCTTAATCCCTCCCCAGTTTCTGATGAGGTGGACATGATAACCCTTAATACACATAACCTTATTCATCCCTACAACAGGAAATACTTTTTCCCTAACCTGATATGAAGTGTGCGCTGCACATGTGAGCATTTTTGATGATGGCCTCCGTCCAGTCCTTTGGTCTTATCACATTTAACCATAGTTGTCTTTGTTTTTGTTGACGGGCAGTGGCGGCTGGTTTTGAGCCATGACTCCTTCTATTCTGGCTCCCAATAACACAACAAGACAAACACATTTTAACACTCCTATGGAGCCTACAGCCCTGTGGGGGAGAGGCAGCTGCACCTCCAGGTGACATCAGATCATAGATAATATTTAATGTTCCAGCAGATTATTGACTCTCAGCAAACATGTCACATTATTTAATTTAAAACAGATCAGGTGCTCTGAGTTTAATTAATTCTAACTGTTAATATTTTTCTGAAACAGACTGAATGTGACACATTTACAGCAGAAACCTCAACATATAATAAACCATAAATATCATCTACTGTGTGTGTGTGCGTGTGTGTGTTCACTCACACGTGCAAGTGTGTGTGTGTTGCGTTTGGGTGCAGCAGATAAACAGAGGGAAAGGCTGTGATCTTCAGAGCGTCCAGCAGGGGGAGATCTGAGCTCAGAGCTCTCTTCACCACCACACCTGAGTACTGCAGCAGGTCCAGGATCACCTGATGGACAGACAGACACACAGACAGACAGTTAGAGCCTCGGCTCTCCAGCTGACCTGTATCCTCCTCTATGGTTACCGTCTCACCTCTCGTCCTACGTAGGAGTCTGGCTCCTCGACGACAATGGCGGTGTAGTGATCTGACCTTTGACCCAGCAGAGGAAGCAGCTCCACAGAACTACAAACAGACAGATGGACAGATTGACACAGAGTCGAAGGTTCACTTCACATCATCCAGCGCTGCCTTAGGACCCATACACACAGGGGTCGCGTTAACCGGATATTCTCGGTCATTGACCGGTTTTTTACAACAATGACTGGAAAATCTGAAGGCTGTCGGTCATTTTGACCGGTTGCAATTACCACCCCTGCCCACTTGGCGGTGGAGTGCACAGTCAGTGGTTTAAGTGGCTGCCGTTTTCACACTGCAGAGAAAAAGTCATTCATCTGCTTCATGTAGCGTTGTTGACATAACGGCCTGGACACACCAGATGCGTTAGTGCCGCAGAAGTCCTGCGAGTGTACTCACACAGGCAGCGCATTTCTCCTGCGCTCTCCACGCCGGTTAAACATCGACTCCACTCGTCTGTTCCCGTCAGTACTCATTTTTTCACTTCAACAGGCCATTTTAAACATGGGTAAGTCCATATTTTAATCGTTTTTTATAACATAATAAGTTAATGACAATTTGTCATTGCATGTCCATGTATTGAGCGTGTTGGATAAACACTGAATGAATAGGGCATATTGTTCTGACCATTTTATTCATGTAGTTATGTCTGTAGGCTCGGTGACACAAAATTAAAATTGTAATGAAGTGATTATGGTATTGAAAAATTTGTTCGGTTATGCACTGTTGTGTTTTTTTTAAATTATAAACACGGTATTTTCTCCTCACGTTCCTCAGTGCATGCTGTTGTTATTTTATTTTGAAAATTGGCCGGATTCTCTCGTCTTTTCTGTGTCCGACTTCCTGTTTGGTACGATCCGCTCCATCCAGCTTGACAGAAGCGCTCGCAGCTCGTGTGTAGACCAGACGCTGGACTGAAGCGCTGCGGTGTGTGGATGTCTGTTCATCTTTTCGTCGTTCATGTCCTTATTAATGCACACTTTATAACTTGCTTGTTGGATTTATTAAAAACGAACGAATGAAAACTAAATGTCTTTGAATATCTTTTTTATCATTTATAAATGAAAATTAAAATGACTGGTAAAAATAGATTATGACCGGATTTTTATGACCCTGTCGGTCAAAATGACCGGGGACGAAAAAGTCTAGCGCAACCTCTGCGTACACATGCTGTGTCTTTAACGACCTGGGAAACATGAGGTCGGCGCTGGGCGCTACCCTTTGTGCCTCTTCTGTTCCAGCTTTCAGGAGTGCAGCAGCAGGTTGTGTCTGAGGTTGCTAAGCAACCATAATAAGCAAGGTATAGCCTGTTTACCTGAAACCCTGAGGTCAGAGCTGATGTACTTCCTGTGTGTCTGTGGGACAGATGTGACGCTCCGACAGCTCAGACTCGCTCACACTGAGGTCCTGACAGATGATATATTTTATCTTCCAGGACCTCAGAGACTCCAGGGTTTCATTTTTTCAGACTTCTTCTCCACAGTTGTTGTGTGTGATCTTTCCGACCACAAACAGATTCACATAAACCAATCAAGATCAAGATGGCTGCCACTGTTTTTCACTGCTCAGAGACCTTCTGAAAATCCATCAAAAACTGCTAAAACAAGGTGTCATCCTTCCTAAATCAAATCATTGCTGTGAGAATAGTATTGATTTCTATCCATATTTTTGGACATTTTTGAAAACCAGTGTTTTGAATGAAAGCACTTGGTCCTGGGAGCAACTGGTGGTTGACAACAGAGCAGGGCTGGGCCTACCCAGAGTACACATCTTATTTTTGTGATACACTCAAAACAAGATGTCAACTAACACCAAAAAGCTGGCAGAGGAAATGGCAGAGATTAAAGTCTCTCTCAACTTTATGTCTGAGGAAATCAGCACAGTTTTGAAACAACAAAAAACCCTCACGGGCCTGATGGAGGAGATCCGTGAACTGAAAATAATCATCAAGCAAAGGGACCAGAGGATTGAGTTCCTGGAACAAAGGATCGACGACTTGGAGCAGTACTCCCGAGCTGACGACCTTATAATCACTGGACTGGAGACTAAACACCAAAGCTATGCCAGGGTTGCTAGCCCAGCTGCATGCCAACGAGGTGAGGATGCACCATCTGAGGAGCTGCACACCCTGGAGAGACAAGTTGTTCAATTTCTGTCTAGTAAAAACATTCATCTGGACAGTCACCAAATCTCAGCCTGCCACACTCTTCCACGCAAGGACAACAAAACCAGTCCCACAACTGTGGTCAAGTTTGTAAATAGGAAGCATAAGGTGGAAGTGTTGAAACAAGCCAAAAAACTTAAAGGCACTGGAGTGTATGTAAATGAGCATCTGACAAAGAAAAATGCTGAAATAGCAAGGAATGGCCGTATCCTCAGAAAACGAAGCAAGATACAAGCAACCTGGACAAGGAATGGAAAGGTGTACATTCGGTTAAATGGACCCCCAGAGCAAGCTAAAGTGGTTGTGGTGAGAAATTTGAAAGACCTGGATCAATACAAGTAATAATGAACTTTTTTTTCCTTTGTTTTTTCTTTTCTTCTGCTGATATTTCTTTTAAAAAAAATCTGTGTTGTGGGGTAAGAATTTTATTCTCAAGAAAAATGACAGGATATAAATTATTTCTGTTTAATGACTGATAAACTTAAGAGTCAGGTTTTTTTACGGTCTGAATACACAGAACACAGAACAAAAATCAATGAATTTTTGGGCACATTTAAAAATAAATTTAAGTTGATCGCTCTATCTGAGACATGGATAAATGAAGAGAAGGATATTGATTTGCATATTAATGGTTATGATTTATATGTCACCAATAGAACTAATCGGAGTGGAGGGGGTGTGGCTCTTTATATTGACAGTAACTTAAATTGTAGACCAGTGGAAGGTTTAACAGCTGTAATTGATGATTTAATGGAACGTATCGCTGTGGAAATAGAATTAGAAAGGAGAAACATGGTTGTTGCATGTGTTCACAGGAAACCAGGATCAAATATAGAAACCTTTAATGATAGTTTAGATGAATTAATGAAAGATTTAAATGTTAATAAATCACTGATACTCTGTGGTGATTTTAACATCGATCTTTTAAAGGCATCTACACATAAACAAACTTCAGACTTTCTGGACACATTATACAGTAGAGGGCTATACCCACTGATCACAAAGCCCAGCAGAGTAACCTTGTTCAGTGCAACATTAATTGATAATATTTTTACAAATGAGAGTAACGTTAATTGTGGCCTAGTGATAAATGACATAAGTGACCATCTACCTGTGTTTGCAACATTTAATTATGAACTACAGCGAGAAAATACAGAGAAGTGCCGCAGATATAAAAGGTTAAGAACGAATGACCGGATAAATGCCTTTAGAGATGATCTCTTAAAACAGGAGTGGAATGGGGTTTACACAGATGAAGTAAATGCTGCATATGATTCCTTTTTAAACTGTTATTTAGCTCTTTATGATAAACACTGTCCAATAGTTTTATGTAAGCATAAAATGTATTATGACAAAAAACCTTGGATTACAAAGAGCCTACAAAATGCATGTAAAAAGAAAAACAAACTCTATAGAGACTTCATAAAAGCTAGAACAGAGACTGCTGAAAAAAATACAAGGTGTACAAAAATAAATTAACCAATATATTGAGACAAGCAAAGAAGAAACATTACAATACAATTCTACATGAAAATAAAAACAACATTAAGGGTACCTGGAATATTCTGAACAGTGTAATAAGTAATAAATTTAGAACTACAGATCTGCCCAATCATTTCATTAAGGATAATAAGGTGATTAAAAACATGAATGAAGTTGCTAATGAATTTAATTCTTTCTTTGTAAATGTTGGGCCTAAATTGGCAAATGACATTACAAAAAATCATGGTCAAACAGAAAGTAGCTGGAAAAAGGAAAATAAAGTGATGCAGTCAATGTTTCTTGGTGAGGTTAGTGAAAGTCAAATTATTTCTGTGGTAGCTAAAACAAAAAATAAGACATCAACTGATAGTGATGGAATAGATATGAAAGTAGTAAAAATGACCATTGACTGTATTTTAAAACCGTTATGTTATGTTTATAATCTTTCATTTAAAACAGGTGTTTTTCCAGATAGGATGAAAACAGCAAAGGTCATTCCACTTTTCAAAGCAGGAGATAAACACAGTTTTAATAATTATAGACAGGTATCATTACTTCCCCAATTTTCAAAAGTGCTTGAAAAGTTATTTGTTCAAAAACTAGATAATTTCATTGAAAAAAATAAAATATTAAGTGAGAGTCAATATGGTTTTCGGACAAATCGCTCTACTGCTCTGGCAATAATGGAAATAATAGAAGAAATCACAACAGCAATTGACAGAAGGAAATATACAACAGGGGTATTCATTGACCTAAAGAAGGCATTTGATACAATACATCATTCCATTTTAATTGCTAAGTTGAATACTTATGGTGTGATGTGGGGTCCCTCAAGGTTCAGTTTTGGGGCTGAAACTTTTTATTTTGTATATCAATGACATTTGTGAAGTTTCTAAGTTGCTACAGTTCATTTTGTTTGCAGATGACACTAATTTCTTTTGTTCAGGAGATAATTTAAAAACATTATCTGAAAGCATTGAAAGTGAAATGGTGAAACTTAAAATTTGGTTTGATGTAAATAAGTTATCATTAAATCTGATAAAAATTAAGTTCATGGTTTTTGCTAAAAGAAGTAAAGACGAAATTTCATTGTCCATTGATGGACTTAATATTGAGAAGGTATCAGAGTTTAAGTTTTTGGGAATCACAGTGGATGAAAATATGATATGGAAATCCCATGTATCATATGTTTAAAAAAACTGTCAAAGAATATTTTTATTTTGAACAAAATCAAGGATGTTTTAGACTGCAAAACAATGAGAATGTTGTACTGTTCACTTATACTGCCTTATCTGAGTTATTGTGCAGAAGTGTGGGGTGATACATATATGAGTAATATAAAACCTTTGTTCATATTGCAGAAAAGAGCAATCAGAATTATCCACAAAGTTAAATTTAGAGAACATACCAATAGTTTATTTATTAAATCAGGGTTATTGAAGCTTACAGAGATAATAGAACTCCAGACATTACTAATTATGTTCAAAGCCAAAAACAGAGTTTTACCAGAAAACCTACAAAAGCTCTTTGCGTTCACTTCAGAAGATTAAAGTCATAGAAGAAGATTTGATTTTAAACACCAAGTTGCTCGGACTACTTTAAAACAAATGTGTATTTCGGTTGTTGGTGTAAAAATATGGAATTCCCAACTACAGGATTTGAAAGGTTGTACAGATACTCATCAATTTAAAAAAATGTACAAATGCAAAAAAAATTGTCAATATGCACTTGAAACTGGATGTTAATGATCAATTGATTTGAGCTGGTAAAAGTTTACTTGTATGGGATATTTATTTATTTAATTTATTCCTTTGTATTTGTTTTGATTAATTGTTTTTGTTGTTATTGTCAAAGTGTTGTTGGTGTTGGCTATTGAAAATCAACTGTATGTGATGTCAGACCATCTTTTCTTTTATTATTAATTGTTTAAGTAGGGGGCAGGCACATATAAGAAACTTTTTTCTTCTCGCTGCTCCTTTCCAATCATGGAGGTGTTGATTTGAAAATGTAGAGTGCATGTGCAAATTCTGTTGTCCACTTTCATGTGAGGAACAAACAAATAAACTAAACTAAACTAAACTAAACTAAACTAAACTCCACACACAAACTACACACTCTGTAGTCCTCCACACACTGAGTCCGCCATGTTGTAGTTCTGTCTGAATGTACAGTGGGAGTTATTACACCCTGTGAAGTGGACTCACAGTGTGTCTCTGGGTCTGTGTGGCTGTGTGTAGTTGTGTGTGGTTGTGTTACCTGTATGGTTCCAGAGGAGGACAGTGGTCAGGTCGGTCCAGCTTGGTGTGATTCTGCAGGATGTTCACCATCAACTGTCTCACTGACTGGATCTCTCTGTCTGCACCTGGAGACAGACAGACAGACAGACAGACAGACAGCCTTTAGTGTCTCCGTACTGTATATAATAGAAGTGCTGAGGAGAGGAGAACATGTCTTCAGTCATTTGAAGATAAAATCTGAATACTGTCATTAAAAAACTTCAGGATGTAACATCAAATGAATTTATTTTCAATGTTGAACTTTTTTCAGTGTTCCCCTTTTAAACGCCAGTTTTTATTTTTGGTGACATCACTTCCTGTTCCTGTAGCTCCGTGTGTGTTTAGCCTTTCTGTTTCTGTCTCTTTCCCGAGGCTGTGTTGGTCATGAATCAAAGTTGTGACAGTATTTTAGGAGCAGCAGCACACTCAGCTCTCTACAGCAGGGACACCTGTTGACACACACAGCTCTGATCTCTGATGATGATGATGATGATGATGATGATGATGATGAGGTGGATGACAGGTGACAATGAGCAGCAGAATCTGTTTCAGTCACATGACCGTGACCTGAGGAGGAGCCGTGAAGTGTTTCTGTGACTGAGCGTCGTATCAGCCAGATAACGTCAGTAAACTCAGACACACACACACACACACACACACAGTTTATCTCCTGTGAATGTGCCACACTGAACACACATGTTAGGGGACGGGGCTGTGACATCTAAGTCACATGACATCCTCTGGAGACAGTCGTCCTGTGTGAACGGAGCTTCAGTGACCTTTGAGTTTAAAGACAGTTTAATGCAGGGTGTCAAACATACGGCCCACAGTCCACAACTGGACCTGTAGATGGTCCAATCCGGCCCACTGGGTGACTTCACACACCTGACACTGAGTCACATGTGAGGGTGACATCACGGGACAGAAAGTGTCTGGAAGATGTCACGTAGCACACCAACTGACTCAGACTGTTCATCATGTCTGTCTGTCTGTCTGTCTGTCTTCACGCTGACAGACAGGAGACATCTGGACATGTTGTTGTTGTTGACAGGTTCTGATAAACTGGTTTTACTGGTTCAGATCAAACTGGTCTGTTTCTGGCCCAGGAACTGAAATGAGTTTGACATCTCTGAGCTTCATCCTGTCATCATGTCCAGTCTGTAGACTCACTGTATGTCTCTGCATGTGAGATAGGAAGTGTGAGACAAGAAGTATGAAACAGGAAGCGTGAGACAGGAAGTGTGAGACAGGAAGTGTGAGACAGGAAGCGTGAGACAGGAAGTGTGAGACAAGAAGTATGAGACAGGAAGTGTGAGACAGGAAGTGTGAGACAAGAAGTATGAAACAGGAAGTGTGAGACAGGAAGTATGAGACAGGAAGTGTGAGACAGGAAGCGTGAGACAGGAAGTGTGAGACAAGAAGTATGAGACAGGAAGTGTGAGACAGGAAGTGTGAGACAAGAAGTATGAAACAGGAAGTGTGAGACAGGAAGCATGAGACAGGAAGTGTGAGACAGCAAGTATGAGACAGCAAGTATGAGACAGGAAGTGTGTCCTTAGTCTCATCCTTCTGTACTAAACACTTCATATTCTGAGTGCACTCAGTGCGTTCATACCACAGTGTAATACTGATGCACCCAAAACGGTCCTAAAGTCCTGTGTGGAATGACGGACACTTCTCACCCTCACCGGTCGCCATCTTTGTGACGTAGCAAACGTCTCATCTTCTGACATGGCGGCTGAAGACAACAAGGAGCCTGAGCTGGCTACAGTGAACACCGCCGTGTTATACAGATGTTAGTTTGTCATGTTTTTACACTAAGAACCAAAACTGTTGTTGAATAGAAGCCGTCAGTGATGTTTGTTGGGTCTGTGATGATTTGGTAGCATGTCAATGCTAACGTTAGCTTTGCTAGCAGTGTACAAAGTGTACTACACTGAAGGATGTGATTTGAGAAACAGAAGGCGTTTCTCCATACCAAGTACGGCAAGTTCGGACTTGCACACTTGGGAGTTTGGACTTGGGAATACAAACTCCCAAGGACAGCTGCCATTGCCGCTGGTCTGTGAGAAATGCATTCTGGGATACCTGGCATCCCCGATGGAACGGGTGGAGCAAGTTCACATCTGGGCATTTGAACAGTACTTGGGCTGCGACTGATGACATTTCACAAGTACGCAAGAACACAAGTACAGGCAAGAACGCAGATTGAGAAACACCTAAATAGTGTGAGACAGGAAGTGTGGGACAGGAAGTGTGAGACAGGAAGTGTGACAGGAAGTGCGGGACAGGAAGTGTGAGAAAGGAAGTGTGAGGAGGGTGTGTCTCACCTCTGTAGGGTGTCCCTCTGTCCGTCTCTGGAGTGTGAGCCTTGAAGTACTGAAGACAGACAATAATGAAATTAAACATCAGGACACACTGTGAGGAGATTATAGAGAAGTACACAGTAAACAGTCAGACTCAGCACTAATACTCAACACTAATACTCAGCACTAATACTCAGCACTAATACTCAACACTAATACTCAGGACTAATACTCAGCACTAATACTCAGCACTAATACTCAGGACTAATACTGAGGACTAATGCTCAGCACTAATACTCAGCACTAATACTCAGCACTAATACTCAGGACTAATACTCAGCACTAATGCTCAGGACTAATACTCAGGACTAATACTCAGCACTAATACTCAGGACTAATACTGAGGACTAATGCTCAGCACTAATACTCAGCACTAATGCTCAGCACTAATACTCAGGACTAATACTCAGGACTAATACTCAGCACTAATACTCAGGACTAATACTGAGGACTAATGCTCAGCCCTAATGCTCAGCACTAATACTCAGCACTAATACTCAGGACTAATACTCAGCACTAATACTCAGCACTAATACTCAGGACTAATACTCAGGACTAATACTCAGCACTAATACTCAGGACTAATACTCAGCCCTAATACTCAGCCCTAATACTCAGCACTAATACTCAACACTAATACTCAGCACTAATGCTCAGCACTAATACTCAGGACTAATACTCAGCACTAATACTCAGGACTAATACTCAGGACTAATACTCAGCACTAATACTCAGCACTAATGCTCAGCACTAATACTCAGGACTAATACTCAGGACTAATACTCAGGACTAATGCTCAGCACTAATACTCAGCACTAATACTCAGCCCTAATACTCAGCACTAATACTCAGCACTAATACTCAGCACTAAAACTCAGCACTAATACTCAGGACTAATACTCAGCACTCATGCTCAGGACTAATGCTCAGGACTAATACTCAGGACTAATGCTCAGCCCTAATACTCAGGACTAATGCTCAGCACTAATACTCAGCACTAATACTCAGGACTAATGCTCAGGACTAATACTCAACACTAATACTCAACACTATTACTCAGGACTAATACTCAGGACTAATGCTCAGGACTAATACTCAGCACTAATACTCAGGACTAATACTCAGGACTAATACTCAGGACTAATACTCAGCACTAATACTCAGGACTAATACTCAGGACTAATACTCAGCCCTAATACTCAGCCCTAATACTCAACACTAATACTCAGCACTAATGCTCAGCACTAATACTCAGGACTAATACTCAGCACTAATACTCAGCACTAATACTCAGCACTAATGCTCAGCACTAATACTCAGGACTAATACTCAGGACTAATACTCAGGACTAATGCTCAGCCCTAATACTCAGCCCTAATACTCAGCACTAATACTCAGCACTAAAACTCAGCACTAATACTCAGGACTAATACTCAGCACTAATGCTCAGGACTAATGCTCAGGACTAATACTCAGGACTAATGCTCAGCCCTAATACTCAGGACTAATGCTCAGCACTAATACTCAGCACTAATACTCAGGACTAATGCTCAGGACTAATACTTAACACTAATACTCAGGACTAATACTCAACACTAATACTCAGGACTAATACTCAGGACTAATGCTCAGCACTAATACTCAGCACTAATACTCAGGACTAATGCTCAGGACTAATACTCAACACTAATACTCAACACTAATACTCAGGACTAATACTCAGCACTAATACTCAGGACTAATGCTCAGGACTAATACTCAGGACTAATACTCAGCACTAATACTCAGGACTAATACTCAGGACTAATGCTCAGGACTAATACTCAACACCAATACTCAGCAATAATACTCAGCACTAATACTCAGGACTAATACTCAACACTAATACTCAGGACTAATACTCAGGACTAATACTCAGTCAGCACTAATACTCAGCACTAATACTCAGTCAGTACTAATACTCAGCACTAATACTCAGGACTAATACTGAGGACTAATGCTCAGCCCTAATACTCAGCACTAATACTCAGCACTAAAACTCAACACTAATACTCAGGACTAATACTCAGCACTAATGCTCAGGACTAATACTGAGGACTAATGCTCAGCCCTAATACTCAACACTAATACTCAGGACTAATACTCAACACTAATACTCAGCAATAATACTCAGCACTAATACTCAGCACTAATACTCAGGACTAACACTCAGGACTAACACTCAGGACTAATGCTCAGCACTAATACTCAGCAATAATACTCAGCACTAATACTCAGCACTAATACTCAGGACTAATGCTCAGGACTAATACTCAGGACTAATACTCAACACCAATACTCAGCAATAATACTCAGCACTAATACTCAGGACTAATACTCAACACTAATACTCAGGACTAATACTCAGGACTAATACTCAGTCAGCACTAATACTCAGCACTAATACTCAGCACTAATACTCAGTCAGTACTAATACTCAGCACTAATACTCAGGACTAATACTCAACACTAATACTCAGGACTAATACTCAACACTACTACTCAACACTAATACTCAGTCAGTACTAATACTCAGCACTAATACTCAGGACTAATACTCAACACTAATATTCAGGACTAATACTCAGCACTAATACTCAGGACTAATAGTCATCACCAATACTCAATACTAATACTCAGCACTAATACTCAGCACTAATACTCAGGACTAATACTCAACACTAATACTCAGGACTAATACTCAGCACTAATACTCAGGACTAATAGTCAGCACCAATACTCAATACTAATACTCAGGACTAATACTCAGTATCATGACGTACTTTGAACGTTGGGTAGAACTTGATGCCAAACTCTTTACAGACGTCAAAGTTTTCCTCCTGAGCGCAGTCCAACACTGCCACATTGACCACCTGCTGCCAGTCTGAGACAGAGAGACAGGTACAGGGACAGACAGAGAGACAGGGACAGACAGAGACAGACAGGATTTATATTCAGTACTGATAAATCTACTATGAGTCCAGTTTTCTGTCACAGTAGAACCATTCGTTTCCCTCAGTGGAAACAAAGCTTTGATTTACTTTAATTTCACAGATAAGAAACAATAAATTGTGAAGACAATAAAGCCTCCACACACTGTGTGTGATTTATCCTGGCTGAAATATGAGCAGAGCAAATCTCTGCTAGCTGCTAGGCTAATGTATACAATGTAAAATGCCATAGGCTTGTGCTAATAACGTTAGCATGTTGTATTTGTGGGGAACATGTGTCCAGATAAAGACAAGTGTTTGTCTGTGAATGCTGCGAGTTATAGTGAAGCTGATTTGTGTTTGACACTGTCTCTATGAAGCCATGTTTAATGTGTGTTTAATGTGTGTTTAATGTGTGTTTAATGTGTGTTTAACATGTGTTTAACGTGTGTGTGTGTTTAACGTGTGTTTAATGTGTGTTTAATCTGTGCTTGATGTGTGTTTAATGTGTGTTTAATATGTGTTTAACATGTGTGTGTGTTTAACGTGTGTTTAATGTGCGTTTAATGTGTTTAACGTGTGTTTAATGTGTGTTTAACGTGCGTTTAATGTGTGTTTAATGTGCATTTAACGTGTGTTTGACGTGTGTTTAATGTGCGTTTAATGTGCATTTAACGTGTGTTTGACGTGTGTTTGATGTGCGTTTAATGTGCATTTAACGTGTGTTTAACGTGAGTTTAATGTGCGTTTAATGTGTTTAACGTTCGTTTAATGTGTGTTTAATGTGCATTTAACGTGTGTTTGACGTGTGTTTAATGTGCGTTTAATGTGCATTTAACGTGTTTAATGTGCATTTAATGTGCGTTTAATGTGTGTTTGACGTGTTTAACATGTATTTAACGTGTTTAATGAGCGTTAATGTGTGTTTGATGTTCATTTAATGTATTAACATGCGTTTAATGTGTGTTTAATGTGTTTAATGTGCGTTTAATGTGTGTTTAATGTGCAGTTAACGTGTGTTTGACGTGTGTTTAATGTGTTTAATGTGCGTTTAATGTGTGTTTAATGTGCATTTAACGTGTTTAATGTGCATTTAATGTGCGTTTAATGTGTGTTTGACGTGTGTTTAACATGCATTTAACGTGTTTAATGTGCATTTAATGTGTGTTTAATGTGCATTTAACGTGTTTAATGTGCGTTAATGTGCGTTTAATGTTCATTTAATGTATTTAACATGCGTTTAATGCGCGTTTAATGTGTGTTTAACGTGTGTTTAATGTGCATTTAATGTGCATTTAATGTGTTTAATGTGCGTTTAATGTGCATTTAATGTGTGTTTAATGTGAGTTTAACTCAGAGGTATAAAAACCACACCTGGTGTCCTGCATCCATGTGTTGTTGTTATTGCAGCACTATGCTGAATCCATTTTCCCACCTTTACTATGTAGATATAAACGTGTCACTTTGAGGGAACCAGAACACAACCATTAGATTAGATTAGATTTCAGTCCGTCACACCGAAGCTTTAAAATATCAAAAAATGTCATAAAGTAACTGAACTACTTGAATCAGTGCAGATGAGAGTTAAACATCCAGGAAGTTACTGCAGGACGGAGTCGAACTGATGAAGGTCATTATATAGATACTGTGTTTGTTCATTCCCATACACACACACACACACACATACACACATACACATACACACATACACTCTGTGTGTGTGTGTATGTGTGTGTGTATTGTCTCACAGCTGTATGTCTCTCAGGGGGTTGGAGGGGGGGGGGGGTCGGCAGGGTCTTTGTGTCTCACATGTCCTTTTACTCCGACAGCAGGTCCACATAAAGAGAAAGTGTTTGTGTGCGTGGTGTGTGTGTGTGTGTGTGTGTGTGTGTGTGTGTGTGTGTAGAGGCAGCTGGTCTCCAGTTGAATGATTCCCCAGGGAGATGATGGAGGCAGATGGAGACTGAACACAGCAGACTGATTCCCACAGGTTGATCTGAGTCTGTGTGTGTGTGTGTGTGTGTGTGTGTGTGTGTGTGTGTTCAGGTTTTTTTCATATTCTAGAAAAATAAACAAATGATGGAAACTTTCCTCCAAATGAATCTTTCAGACGAGTCGATCAGTTTGTATCGATCACTGCAGCTCAGAGCAATAATTCAGCTGATCAGTAATCAAACTGTGACGACTCGTTCAGTTCACTCTGATACAAACACAAAAAATCTTCACATCAAACTTCAACTATTGATCAATTATCTGAACAGTTTCAGATCAGTTTGCTGTTGAACTGATTCATCGATTGATCACAGCAGATTTAATCAGTGTCTGTTATTATTGATCCTAAAATCTTCTTTAACTAAAATAAGAACACCAGAAAATTAAACAGCACATTAATAACTAATATTTCTGACTTTAATAAGTTTCTATTATTGATCAGTTGATCTCACCTGATGGACATGTTCACAGTTTAATCATATTTACAGGATCAAATCATCAATAATAACAATAACAATAATCATCAGTTTTATTAATTAAAGTATTTCTACATGTTGGTTTTGTTCCTGACAATATTATTGATTATTATATTTTAGGTGTGGGAGAAAAATCCACCCAGCAGAGTATTATGATATCTTTGTGTGGCAGTATGTGTCATCACACTTTTACTGTATTAGTTATCAATATTACAAATACAAATGAAACTTTATGGAGCCGACTGGAATAATATGATCAGCTGATTTTTCAGTCCAACAGAAACATTTTGCTGCAAAACAAATATCTGAAGTGATGAACAGACAGAAAACTTTATCTTATTAGATAAAACACATGTTGACAAAGTTTTAATCTGCAGTTGAAAAGAGGAAATAAACCACAATATATTTAATGCAACACTCAGCATATTGTAACCTTTAAAATAAGGATAATATCATATCATGGAGCCTCTGGTGATTCCGCCTCTGTTATAAATGAAGATCAAACATGAGTCTGTTTGACTTTTTGTTCAAAGTGAATGAATTTCTCTTTCAATATTTACATTTCAGCTGCTTCTAGCGTTGACACAAAACTGACTCCAGGCAGGAGAAATAAAAACGTCAAATATGTTTAAATCAACCGACGTGTCAGCTGCTGAAGGAGCTGTGCTTCTGAACGTGTTCGAGATCAGTAAACACTTCACAGACTGAACCGGACAATAAATTGATTTTTATTAACAGTCTACAGAGGTCTGACTGTGTTAGCTAACTGAGCTAACTGAGCTAACAGCTCTTTATAAACCTGATTTTATTTTTACAGTCAAACTGTTTCCGTCTGTGGAGCTTCAGGTTTGAACAGCTCAGTGTTGCTGGGATACCTGAAGTGTCACCTGTCTGTTGCCTGGAAACATGAGCTCATTTCCTCTGTGAGCACAACCACCTGTTAGCTTCATCAGGCTAACTGAAGCTAGCAGCAGCTGCTGATGCTGTTCCAGAGTCAGTGACGTCACATTAATGAGTCTACAATGACCTGTTTATTACAGACTCAGTGACAGACACACAGATAAACATCATGAGCACTGTTATTTAACATAATATTTCTTGGTACTGTTAGCGGATTTAAAGCTCTGTCAACAATCACTCCATCATTCAGAACTTCATCCAGAAATCTGCTCATTTCCAGTCGCTTCATTCAACATTAAACATTTCAGGAAGTGTCGGTCCGTCGACGCGAGTTGAGATTTATCTGTAATAAAGAGCTCGTTTTCTGGATTATTTAAAGCCGAACTAAAGAAGGTGCAGAATCAGAAACACACCGAGTGAAACTTTGACATTTATCATCGTTGGGTCGGTCAGTAATAATGATGATTATAATAATAATAATATGACGTTAGGAGTCAGTGACAAACCCACAGCTGCTACATTATGAGCACTGTAATAACGAGTGTTTATTCAGATTAACACTAGCTGAGTCTCTTCTTGGTACCGTTAGCTAATTTAAACCACTGTAAACAATCACGTCACCATTCAGAACCTCATTCAGAAATCTGCTACTTTTCAGTCGCTTCTCGCATCTTTAAACGCGTCAGTGAGTTTGAGTCACGCGACAAAGAGTTGAGATTTTTCTGTATAGCGGAGTCATTGTTTTGGATTATTTCAGTGCCGAACTGAAGAGGGGTAATGATTACATCTTAAAACACCCAAAGTGGTACTTTAACACGTTATGTTTTTTAAGCGTTAAGCATTAGTGGAGTAAATAGTCGTAATTTGAACGTAGTCTGGTGTTGCTGTTCATAAAGGAGAAAGACACAGCCCGGGGCGGCTGCCGAGACCCGGTGTGAGTCCTGCGGTACCTTTGACGTCCTGAGCCAGAGCCTTCCACGTGCTGGAGTACTGGATGCAGTGTCCACACCAGGAGGAGAAGAACTGGACCAGCCAGGCCGAGGACGAGTTGAAGACGGTGGGCTTCAGGCTGCTGCTGCTCAGGATCACCAGCGGGTCCTCCTCCGTGTACAGCCGGGCTGCGGCTCCCACGCAGCCGGGGACGAGCCAGAGGACGACCGCCGCTTTGAACCAGGACCGGAGCATCCCTGCCGACCCGCGGACACACACACACCGAGAGCAGGCTGTCAGAGAGCCGCAGAGTTTGAGCCGAGAAGAGGCAGAGAGAGCCGGGGAGACATGAGAGCAGCTGCCCGCTGACTGCTACGTGTGTTTACAGCCGCCGGAAGCACAGACGTCTCACTCTGACGGGTTTCCGGGAAACTGAGGCTTCAACACAACATCGCAAAATATGAACTCTTTATCGATCACAGTTATTAAGACACAAACAGAGAAACAAGACAATCAAACAGGATGATCAGTTCACCTAATCGGGTTGGGTTACCATGGCAACAACTGGACTCGTGTCTCTGCTGCAGGAGGAGGTCTGTGTTTTCACTGAGGAGTGAATCATGTCCACAATAGACGATCTTTTCTCAAGTTCAGACTGACGCGTGACTGACGTGACAAACGTGCTGCGTTTGAGTTTCCTCGAAGATCTCAGAGTCACAGAAATCAACAGGACAATTAACTGAAACAGAAGCTTGAATTAAAGGTCCAGTGTGTTGAATTTATAACAATAATAATAAGATCAACAACAACAACAACAACATAATAATAATAATAATAATAATGACAATAATAATAATAATAATAATAATAATAATGTTTTATTTTGTGTAAAATCACCTGAAAATAAGACTGTTTTTTTTTATTTGTTTTTTGTTTTATTACATTAGAGACTGTTGCTTCTTTTTTATTTATTTATTTATTTATTTATTTATTTTATTTTTTTTTGGGGTTCTTAAACACTGGAGAGGGACTTATAGTTTTTATTTAGGTTCAGAGGAGCGGCATAAAGACTTTAATTTCTTTCTGGGGTGTGACTTTTCATGACCCTCCCTGAAGCTCTGAATATTTTCCCTTGACTCAGTGACCGGAGGAATATCTTTGACCCTCCCTCCTCCATAAATGACTTATTAGATTTTTGATGTTTGAAAGTTAAAAGTTGAAGATGAAATCCTGGAGTTGAATAAAGCCTCAGTTTTGCAGATGCTTTACTTCTGGACAAATTTTAAATGAGATTAACGAAATATCACTATTTTAAGGACAGATTTGGTGATAGATTTTATTCTATGTATTTATTTTACAGAGGCAGTTGTTGCACAGAGTGTCAGATATTTGAAAGTCAGAACTTTTTGCCAGAAATGAGAAAATTGCCACAATTTGAAAGTCATGTTTTCTATAGAAATCTGCAGTAAAATAAAAACAAAATAAAACTATATAAATCTGGATGCTTCTCCCCTTATATAAATAACCAACAGTCCAAAATCATAATATTTTCTCTAAAATTAGAACAATGTCTTTTTTTTTTTGGTTTTCAGGAAACATTAAAGAAAATAATTTAATACGTGCAAAATTAAGCGTCGGCAAAAACATGAAAATCTCGTCCAAATAATATTAATTTCTGTATTTTTTTATTATATTTATTTGCCTACAAATTATCTATTTCTAAATTTAGTTATTTTATTTGTTTATATTTTGCTGTATAATATTAGATAATGTTTTGTGTTGAGTCCCTGAATAATTGTATTTTCCCCCACGGTCCCTGAATGCATCAGCGCTCTCTGTTGCCCTCCACTGGTCACTTCCGGTGCTGATCAATCTGTTATTCATTTATTTATTTATTTATTTATTTATTTCGGAGGAGATTCTCTCCGTGAAAAAATAACTTCATGTTTATAAGAAGAAGTGCAGAGAGTTCTCACTCTGTTTGTTTTTAATGTCAAACTTTTTCTTCAACTATTTTTTTTTCATGCCGCAGTTTTACGTCAAAGTTTAGCGTTCTGTTTCCATAGCAACGGAGCAGAGAGACACCGGAGGACACGGACAACAGGTGATTATCTGTAAATGTCGATTTTATTTGTAGATTATCGGCATTATCTGTAAATAATGGATCATATCTTTGGTTTAAAGACTGTCTCAGGTGTGTGTGTGTGTGCGAGCGGGAATGAAATATTTCCTGAACTCAGATCAGAAACACGTCAGAAACATTTCGGCTGAACTCTTTACGTATTTTCACATTAACGGTTTGAATGATTCAAAATGAGCCTGGTTCCATTTTTATAGTCTTTTGTGTTTAATGTTTATTTTATATTCACGAGTCACAACTTTCTGATGTTTAGTCAGTTTAAATGTTAAAGTGTTTATTGAGCCTCAGCTGCTTCAGATCTGACGGCAGGAAATGACGTGTATGAACATGATGAGGTGTTTCCTGTTTGTCTCTAAAACTATCGACAGATTTTCATCCATCACTTGTTTATTGACATATTTCTGTTTGTAGCGTCATTTAAAAACAACTCTTCTGATTGGCTGAAATTTACATCAACAGATTCCGTTTAAATGAAATAAAATAAAATAAAATAAAACGTAGAGTCAGAGCCTCAGCGACATCTTTACGTTAAACAGAAACAGTTCATTATGAGTTCATCTTGATTAAAGGGTCAGTTCACTCAAATCAAACACGACTCGTCTCTGTCACAAACTGTCCACTAAAGGGACACTGACCAGTTTTCTGAGTTTTCATTCATGGTGTTTTAAATCTCCATGACAACTGATCAAATAAAGACCATGTGACCCGACTGAAAGCTCCAGAAAAAAGACAGGAAGTGACATCAGGTTGTTTCAGTAAAGTATTTTTTCAAAGTTCATGACGAAGCGTTCAGTTTATCCAACACGTCCCCGACTCATACTGTCTCTGATACTGTCTCTGTCTCTGTGACTGTCTCTGTCTCTGTGACTGTCTCTGATACTGTCTCTGTGACTGTCTCTGTCTCTGTGACTGTCTCTGATACTGTCTCTGTCTCTGTGACTGTCTCTGTGACTGTCTCTGATACTGTCTCTGTGACTGTCTCTGTGACTGTCTCTGTGACTGTCTCTGTGACTGTCTCTGATACTGTCTCTGTGACTGTCTCTGATACTGTCTCTGTCTCTGATACTGTCTCTGTGACTGTCTCTGATACTGTCTCTGTCTCTGATACTGTCTCTGTGACTGTCTCTGATACTGTCTCTGTCTCTGTGACTGTCTCTGATACTGTCTCTGTCTCTGATACTGTCTCTGTCTCTCTCTCTGATACTGTCTCTGTCTCTGATACTGTCTCTGTCTCTGTGACTGTCTCTTATACTGTCTCTCTCTCTGATACTGTCTCTGTCTCTGTGACTGTCTCTGATACTGTCTCTCTCTCTGATACTGTCTCTGTCTCTGATACTGTCTCTCTCTGATACTGTCTCTGTCTCTGTGACTGTCTCTTATACTGTCTCTCTCTCTGATACTGTCTCTGTCTCTGTGACTGTCTCTGATACTGTCTCTCTCTCTGATACTGTCTCTGTCTCTGTGACTGTCTCTCTCTCTGATACTGTCTCTGTGACTGTCTCTGTCTCTGATACTGTCTCTGTGACTGTCTCTTATACTGTCTCTCTCTCTGATACTGTCTCTGTCTCTGTGACTGTCTCTGATACTGTCTCTCTCTCTGATACTGTCTCTGTCTCTGTGACTGTCTCTTATACTGTCTCTCTCTCTGATACTGTCTCTGTCTCTGTGACTGTCTCTTATACTGTCTCTCTCTCTGATACTGTCTCTGTCTCTGTGACTGTCTCTGATACTGTCTCTGTCTCTGTGACTGTCTCTTATACTGTCTCTCTCTCTGATACTGTCTCTCTCTCTGATACTGTCTCTGTCTCTCTCTCTGATACTGTCTCTCTCTCTGATACTGTCTCTGTCTCTCTCTCTGATACTGTCTCTCTCTCTGATACTGTCTCTGTCTCTCTCTCTGATACTGTCTCTCTCTCTGTGACTGTCTCTTATACTGTCTCTCTCTCTGATACTGTCTCTGTCTCTCTCTCTGATACTGTCTCTCTCTCTGATACTGTCTCTGTCTCTCTCTCTGATACTGTCTCTCTCTCTGATACTGTCTCTGTCTCTCTCTCTGATACTGTCTCTGTCTCTGTGACTGTCTCTGATACTGTCTCTCTCTCTGATACTGTCTCTGTCTCTCTCTCTGATACTGTCTCTCTCTCTGATACTGTCTCTGTCTCTGTGACTGTCTCTGTCCACGTCAGGAAGCCTTCAGCCTGCTCTTCATCATCAGTCACAGACGAAACATGTCTTCACCCAGAGTGGGCGTCATCAGAGACTCCATGTTGACCAATCCACTGCTCATCAAGGTAAACGAGACAATGCTCATAAACACGTCACAGGAAACAGTCAGACTTTCAAAATAAATCCTCATAAATATCCTCAAGGTGTCGAGCTGTGGCAGGCTTTTATTGTGAAGGAGCCAGAGGGCTTTTACTGTGAAGGAGTTTTGTGTCAGTGGATCAGACTTAATTTAATTAATGGGGGATTATGATGATGATAAAAGTTAAAACCACTTCCTGTAACCAGCTGTGGATGATGACATCATACAGCTGTGGTGACATCATAATGACCTGGACTGTCAGCAGGGCGTAGTTCCTCCTATTAAACACCAGATGGCGGCACAGACTCACACGAGGCGTTCAGGGTTCAGAGGATTAAAAGGTTCAGAGCAGGATTCACCTGCTGGAGGCCCCGGGGCCCCTCATGAGCTGCTCAGGGAGATGACGGTCCTCTGGACAGACGGACGTCAAGCCTGTTGTTTTTCATCACGCCAGTCTGGCTCGTCACCTACAACCATGACATCACAGACGAGGTGGCCGAGTGGTTAAGGCGATGGACTGCTAATCCATTGTGCTCTGCACGCGTGGGTTCGAATCCCATCCTCGTCGCAGGTTCTTTAGTCTGTCCTGAATGTGACATGTCAACAAGATAACATGCTCCATTATCAGTGAAACAATCAGCTCAGATCCTCCAGACCTCGTCCAAAGCAGCCATCTGATATCTAACATACAGTTTCCATGTGAAAACAACATGTGTCTGTGATGGCTGCATTAAAGAGCTCTGAACTACAGGAACACTGCTACATCTCAACTTCATCCTCTGTTAACATGCTACAAAACTAAACTGGGATCAGAAACCAACCAATCAGCTCCAGGCAGGTGTTGAGATATGGAGCCTTACTGGCAGATCCAGAGAGCCACAGTACAGCTTTGAAGAGAACCATGAACAGCTGATCAGCCGTCTGACTGACAAGACAGCTTTTACTGCAGCTGTGACATTCACTGGAACCACATCTGAGTCACTGAACGCACCACACACACACACACACACACACACACACACACACACACACACACAGGAGGTGGGCGGAGCTACATGAGACATTCATATACTGACCCACTGTGTTCTTTAGTTCAGTCACTTTAATCAGACTCTTGTATCCTCCCTCCCCTCTGAGGGCCTCCTCTCTCCTCTACTCCTCTGAGTGCATTTAAGAAATTAAAACGTTCATCAAGATGGTGGATGTCAGCTGATTTCCAGGTCAGGTGATGGAGGATGGAGGGGTCTAGGGATGAACCCACTGTGTTCTTTAGTTCAGTCACTTTAATCACAAACTCAGGAGAAAGTAAAGTCTTGTGGAGAATGCGGGCATCGATCCCGCTACCTCTCACATGCTAAGCGAGCGCTCTACCATTTGAGCTAATTCCCCTGTAATGAATGTCTCATGTAGCTCCACCCACCTCGTCTGCTCCTCCCCTCTGTGCCACACATTAACCAGAGAAGGTCATGAAGGATAAACAGCTGTTCTCACAACACACTCCCTGATCAATGAGAAGCTGAGATTTGGTCCTGACATGATGATGATGATGATTGCAGGCATCTCTGGGTCAGAGCCAGACCAGAGGGATGTCACTTCCTGGTCCAGACTTCACCTTTGGAACCAGAAGCTCACACAGAGATGGAGGCGTGCCCGAGGGTAAGCCCCGCCCACTGTAAACAACAACAACAAAGACTGCCACATTAGCATGTAGCATTAGCATGTAGCATTAGCATGGTGATGTTTGAACACTCAGACTGGACCTCACTGTGCTAACGTCTGAAAGCATGTTTGTTACCTTTAAATAGATGCTGATAAACATCATTAGCATTGTGTGTGTGTGTGTGTGTGTGTGTGTGTGTGTGTGTGTGTGTGTGTGTGTGTGTGTGTGTGTGTGTGTGTGTGTGTTTGAGGTGTAGCAGCGTTCGGTCAGCTGTCACTGTGTGTTTCCATGGAGGAAACATGCCTTCAGGCAACAATCACTGCTGTCACACACACACACACACACACACACACACACACACACACACACACACACACAGATTTGGTTCCATATTAACTCTTCTCGGTCTGTTTATGAAACACAGACTGGTTTTTTCAGAGTCAGAACTAAACCTGAAACAACATCAGTCCGTCTTGATCCTCTGCTCTGGGTCTCTGAGGAAGGAGCTGAGCAGACGTCCTTCTCCTCAGCTCCTCCTGGAGGACCCCGAGATGTTCCCAGACCAGATGAGATCTATAATCCCTCTAGTGTGTTCTGGGTCTGCCCCGGGGCCTCCTACCAGCTGGACCAGGAGGATCCTGATCAGATGTCGAACCACTTCAACATGAAGGAGCAGCGGCTCTACTCCGAGCTCCCTCCAGATGGAGACACAGCTCACTGTTCCTGAGTCAAACACCACCTTTGTGTTTCAGAAGAATTTTCTACGCACTGAATGGGCCGTCCCAAATACTGAACTGAGGTTGTGTAGAAGACAGGTGATCAGTGTGGAGCCAAAACACTGCCACTAACAGGAGCCCTCATTGGCCAACGTAGTCGCTACGTCAAAAAGGGGGCTGAGCTTTGACTCAGACATGATGAATCAATCAATAAAGTTGTGTTGAATTGAATTTTAGGTCAGGTATAAATGCGCGTGTGTGTATGTGTGTGTGTCGATGATCATAACAATATTTATTGATTTATCAGTTTAAACATATTGAACCTTCTTTAGTAAATATTACTGACAGTACTACACTACTACAGTGAGGTGTGCAGTGAGGCCTGCTGGGAGTTGTAGTTTCTGTCTCTGTGCTGTTGTAGTTCTGTCCAGCTGGAGCGTTCAGTCCAGACGAGGAGACTCCGCCCCTCATCGACCGCTCCCTCCAGACTTCGTGTCTCTGAACCGGGACGCCGTGAAGTCCGGTCTAGTGACAGCCAAAGAGCTGAGTCAGTACAGAGCTCAGAGGGGCGGAGTCAGGACCAAGAACCCCACCCCTAAGCATCAGGAGGGCGGGGCCTCACAGCGCCAGACGGTCCCTGACATCGTGTTTGGAGTCAAAACCAGGTCAGACAAACATCCACAGAGTGATGATTGATTATTGATTGACGGTTATTGATGTGCTGCTGATCGATCTGTCCATCAGGGCGTCGTCTCCTCTGTCCGACCTCCTCTCTCATCAGTACGGGCGCCACTGGATCGACGAACAGCTGAGCAGGAACCAAACCAGCGACCACAAACAGCTGCAGAGGGTGAGAGCTGTCAGTCGCAGTCATAGTCATCATCAGTGTGATGTCATCACCCTGTGGAAAACAGCATGATGTCATTGTGACGTGTGTCTGTGTGCAGATAAGACCAGGAAATATTCCCGACACCAGGACGAGTCTCTTGAGGAGGAGCAGAGCACTTCCTGTCACACAGACGCCGTTCACACTGCCACGCTTCAAACAGGTAACGACTTCCTGTTTCTGTCCAGCTGCACTGATCAATATTTTTTTGACACACTGATCAGCTGACTGAGTGATGTCACAGTGTCCCAGGGCTCACACAGTTTCATCAACGAAACTTCAAAACTTTTCCAGGACTTTTCAAGGACCCAGAATAACATGTTTATTTCAGAAAAGCTTCACTTCACTGTGTCTGCGGCGCTCGCCCATCTGGTTACCGTGAATTAATACACACACACACACACACACACACACACACAGGACAGCCTCGCTTCCTGTGACAAACATCGTCACACTACGTCACGTTTACACACAACGTCTAAAATCTGAAGGCTCGGCCAGTTTGAGTCCTGGAAAATAAAAATCGTGCACGTTTTCCTTTTGTATCAAACATCAAATAAGTCGTTGTGTTTGTGCTGACTCACGTCATGCGTGTGTGAAATCACTGAATCGATGAATGAACTTTGCTGGTTCGTCCTCGGCCAATGCTGATTGGCTGTTACGGTTGCTGAAGTTTAGATTTTTCAACTGTTGTTAAAAAGCATATGACGTGAAAACGTGCTATGTGCTTGATTCATGCCGCTTAATTCGTGTCCATTGAACCACCTGGTGGGAATTTGTGTCTGATCACGTTTTTACATTACGACTTTACACGTAATCCACCCGCGTGAATTGTGTCATTCACGCAGGTGTGAACACAACATCAGAGTTAATTTGCCGCACACGTCCTGTGATGCGAGTCTTCATCACGGTGTCGATGCTGAAACGATTTATCCTGCAGCGCTGAGCAAAGTTACGGCTAACAGAGAAATAAACTCACCGTTATGTTATGTTGAAGGTCACGGTAACAATTCAGTTCATTACAAAATTCCCCAACTTTCAATGGCTTTTTCAGGCCTGGAAAATAAGACTCTTCCAGGTTTTCCAGGACCATGTGAATCCTGCTGATGTAATGACCTGTCTCCATCTCTGCTGCTGTTCAGACTCTTTTAGCTCCAATGAAAAAAATATATACATGACTTTGTCTGAAAATTACCATATGAGAAGTTAATTCAGAATTTATTATGGTTAACACGGGTTAACACAAATTCAGAGGAAAAAGTGGCTCATTTTAGCTCCTCTTCTAAAAACGCTTTTTTTCCCCCCAACATCGCCTGATACTACGTCACGAGAGGGACTCTGCGTCCTTGACCCTGCCTCTGTCCAATGCGCAGTAGGAGGTGGTAGTGAGTCTGAGCGGTAGTAAACTTGTGAGTTAGTATTTTTTCGGTTGTTAACAGTGCATTTCACCATTTGTGATTATGCCGAATTATTGTGTTTGTGCAGGTTGCACAAACTCGAGTCTGTCAGGACATCGAGTCCACCGTTTTCCGGACAGAAAAAGGAGTGGAGTTAGTTTTCGTGCCTGGGTGCGTATTGTGCAGGTGAAGAGGAGCGATTTCACGGCTTCATCTGTGACCAAAAACACAGTCGTGTGCAGCGCTCATTTGGACAGGAGGATTACGTTCCTGGCGGAGAGGGAGGCCTCTGTGTTTCAGACGGGAGCGGGCGGCGTGAGGGTTGATGGGCAGTGTGAGGCATGTTATGTCTGGTCTGGGGGTCAGATTCTCCACCAGAGCCCAGAAGGCATCCACCTCCCTGCAGCACATACTCTCCACAGCTGAGGACATGGGCTGGCAGTTCCCACACAAGCACCTATCATACAAAACATTATCAGGAAATCTTCGTATCTCTCTCTCTCTCTCTCCTGCGGACGTCAATACACCGTAATGCGGAGTTATAACACGCATAGCAAGATACGTCTGATACAAGCTGATATTAGCGCATTAGTTTCTGTTCTGGGTGAGTAGCATTAGTTATCTAATACTGGCAGAACTATTGGTAGCTTTGTTATAACCTAATACGTGATGGCAAACTTAATGTTGTGATGTGAACACAGTGTTAGACAGCGTTAGCTGTCGTTAGCTAACGCTGGTCGCTCACCAAGACACCTGCCCAGTTCTCCACTGGTTCTCACACCACAGCTCTATTTCTCTCCTGTGGCCGTTATTTCTCCGAACCCTGATCTGTTCCTGGTCTCTCGGATGCCCAGCAGGCTCATAGTTATAAGCCTGTGGGCCGTCATATGCATATGAATGTTCATTTTCAACCTCTTCAGTCTCAAAACTTGTACTGGGATCCATGTTGATTAATGTTACACTCAATCAAACTCGGCCGGACTCCCTTACGCTACGTCACTTCCGGTTAGTGGGTTTTTAGATGCGGAAGCAAAATTCTCTCACAAAAACGACCCCAAAAGTCACTGTAGTGTGTTTATGTTTATGTTTTTTGTTTTAATCGAGTTTCTACATCATTTTCCTACACATTTATTCACCATGGTCTCCAACCTGCAAGTTGGGCTTTAATTCCATACTTCCTGTTTGCTTCAGTCTCAGTGTGATGTCATCAACATCAAACAAACAGCTCACCTCTCTCCCTTCCTCCTCTCTCCCTTTCACTCCCTTCCTCCTCCTCCTACTCCTCCTCCTCCTACTCCTCCTCAGGTTGCTCCTGCTCTCGACACCTTCAGGGACCAGGAGGCTCGTATGCGGGCGTTCAGGGCTCATCAGTCGGACTCAGTGTCCAGGAGAGGAGTTCAGGGTCTGGGGACGTACAGTCTGGACTGAGCTGAGGAGGAAACACGCTCAGCGTTAACACAAATAAAAAAGAACACGCATTATAAATCAGTGTGACGTGTTTTTATCTAAAATACAACCTGTGGTCATCAGAAGAGGAGGAGGAGTCCCTCAGGGCTCTGTACCAGCTCCCTCACTTTTCTCTGTATAAATTAAAGCTGTTATTAGATCATCAAAAGCTTCTTTGTAAAGAAAAATAAATCACCAGAAACTTTTAAAGAAAACATGGTGGGTCTGAAAGGTGTGTTTAAAAGAAAAAAAAGCTTCTTCAATAACTGCATAAACATTTTTAAAGAAAAAAAATGCCAAAATTTGAAAAAAGACAGTTATCAAAACTTTTTTTTACAAAAACAACACACTGTTTGTTTGAAAGGCATGTTTTATTAAAGGAAACAAAAAGAAATCCCCAAAATATTTTGAAAAAACATCCAACATCCAAACCTTCTCGTGGGTTTGGAAAAGTTTGGGCAATTTTAAAGAGAATATTTTCTTAAAAAAATGTCAAAAGACAAACAAACAGAAAAAGCCAATATATTTAAAATAAATAAATAAATAACTAAATAAATAAATAAGCCCCTCCCCTGAGCCAACATTATTTAAAGTGCCCCCCCCTTGCCCCGCCCCCCTCATTAATAACGAACAGTCCCTAACATCTGTCTCCGTCACATCAGCACACAGCTGCTCTCAGTGTGTCAGTGGAGCTGATCATCAGCAGCCGATCACCTGATCAATAATCATCTCTCAGCAGATGGACTTTTAATTTCTGAATCTTATTTTTTTTTACTTCACTGAATTTAAACCGGGAAGATGACGTCACAAACAAAGTAATATTTGAAGTTTCACGTCACATGTTGTGTTGTTGGACTCTCCTGTCTCCTCTGTGATGTTCCTGCTCAACACCTGAGCGCTCACTCTCACCTGAGTCCGGCCGGAGATGGAGGTGTCTGCCTCCAGGTTCCGCATCGACTCCCTGCTCTCCCTCAGGCCGCCCGGGGCGCTCCTGTCTCGGGCAGAGGCTCCGGAGCTCAGCCCGGGGGGCAGCAGCGGCTGCTCGGCGCCTCCTTCCCCGCGAAGAGAGCCCGTTCCTCGGCTGGACTCTCCGCCGCTGCCCGGTCACCTGCAGCAGCTCCAGCCCCGCACCGTCAGCTCCTCCTTCCTCATCCGGGACATCTTAGCGGACTGTCGGCCCTACTCTGACCCGGGACTGGTCTACCCTGACCCGGGACTGGTCTACCCTGACCCGGGACAGCCCGAGCTAGAAGCCGAGCCGTTCCAGTCCGGACCGGAAGAAGACTTTCAGGATAAAAGTCACAGCAGCTCGTCTTCAGACTCTGAGTCCCGAGGTATATTTACTATAATTATAAACACTAAATAATATGAGTTTAACTGGGTGAGGACAAACTGACGGTGTCAGGTATAATATAATAATACAGTTAAAAGTTATTTTATAATTTGTCAGAAAAAATAAATTTCTGAATAAAAAAAGACAAAAACCTAATTTAATGTTTTTATCTGTTTAATCTTAAATTCATGGATTAATCAGGATCTGAAATAAAATCAGTTTGTGATCAGAACACATTTTAATTTAAAATAATACAGCACATAATCAATATAAGACTGTTAGAATTAATATTCAGAAATCAGATCATTTAATATTTTTGTTTTATTTAAAACTCGTTTTTTTTTCACCTGCTGATTAAAAATATTTATTTGTAGAGAACAGACTGAATAAAGACTGAGTGAAGTCACTCTGCTGAGAGACATTTATTTATTCTCACTTCATTTCTCCTTCATGTCATAACAATAATAAGCTGTAATATTTTTAGTTTATTGCCAAATCTATAATCAGATATAGTTATTAATCAGCATTCATGTGTTCATCAGCGCAGTAATAATAAAATCATCTGAAGATGAAAAAAATGTTAATTTCTTTTTTAAATAGACTTTATTTCCGAGTTTTTAACATTTGAACTAAACAGACATAAATACAGGACAGAAACAAATTGATAACAATAAATAAATAAATAATAACAATATATTATTAATGTCTGTAAAATGAACTTGTGTGTTTTATTTTGTGAAGCTGCTTCTGAAGGAAAAGATTTTTGTTATTATCATTAATTTGAATCAGATCTTTTGTGTTTTTTAATTTTTCTGCTGAGATTTTAAAGTTTCAGTTACACATTATTGTTCTTATATAAAACACTGTCACATATAAGTAAAATTAATTCATATATATATGTTTGGTGTTTCAGGTGTCGTCCACACGAATGATCGAGATGATCAAAGTTATTTCACCTGTCTGTGGTTTTAATGTTGTGGCTGATCAGTGTGTGTGTGTGTGTGTGTGTGTGTGTAGTGACTGGTCGACTGATACAAAAATAAATGCATAAATCTTATATTTTAATTTATTCTGCTGCTGTCATGTTTTAATCAGGAGGCAAATTAAAGACATATGTTCATTAATTATTGATCAGAAAATCTCATGAAAGACTTTTTGATTTTCACTTCTGTAGAATGAGTTTAATATAATAATAATAATAATAATAATTATTATTATTATTATTATAAACAACATGAGAGACGTCAGATGTTTCATCACAGCAGACTCAAATATGACCAGTTAACACAAACCAGTCCGACTCTTCTGAACCAGTTTAAGTTTGTTATAAATAATCTGGTTTATTTTTAATGAGGTTGAAACAGAAATAAAACGATGATTATCAATAATGAAAGTGTGAAGTGATGAGGTGATGAAACATGTAGACGAGTGTAAACGTGTCAGTGTGACCTCAGAGGGAAACATCATCACCTGACGTCAGACTGAAGACACGTCTCTGTCTTTCACGTCTTCAGACGTCAAATCTGTTCGACCCTAAACACAAACTGAAGCTGACAGCGTCCCGTCAGAGGTCCATGTTAAACAGGACTCTGGGTGAAACATTGAGACAAACTCAGCCTGCTGTCACCTGGAGGACATCTGGAGGACAGAGGGACTGATGTCTCAGCAGGACCTGCTGTGTTTGTCTTCAGTCGACTCGACGACTGTCGCAGAGTCTTTATCATCATGGCTGCTGCTCCAGTCTTCACTGAGGCTGAGACAGTCCTGAACGGTTTCTGACCTTCAGTCTGAGGCGTCAGGGACACGTCTGCTCTGTGTCCACAGCGTCAGGACTCAACATGGAGGAGCAGAGTTTGGTCTTTATTCTCACAGATCAGAACAAACTCACTTCTTTTAAATCAAGACTGAAGACTCTTCTGTTTCCTGTCGTCTTTTATCAAATCAAATCTTTATTTCTTCACTGAGCTGAACTTTGATTTTAGTCTTCATTTTATTTTTGATCCTTTCGGCTCTTTAACGACAGTTATTAAATTGTGTAATGTCCTTTTATAATGTGTTTCTTTTGCATCTTGGTGTTTTTGTCACACTCTTTGAGTCGCCATGTTGCTGAAATGTGCTGTAGAAAAAGATTTACCTCGACTCTGAGGATCTGAAACCAGGTCTGGATTAAACCCTCGGCCCCCCTCAGGCCGTCAGGTCACAGGTGACGTCAAACCTCAACAGACAACAGAGTATTTACTGAGTGACTGCAGCTCACAGACCATCTCAGAAACACATTTAAGGATTTGAAAAAGAAAGACTGCACGTAACGAGTAAAAACTTTACATTTCCTGTGAAAACAGAAGTTAATTTTGAAGAGACGATGCATGAATGAGCGTAGAAAACGTGGCGTCTCAGCGCAGCCAAACTGACACAGGACGTCAGGTAGAGCGTCAGATTTAGACGTGACGGGCGGCTGACAGAGAGTTGGTATTTTGCAGGTTGGGATGAGAATGTGTTATTTTCACTAAAACACCTGCAGGTAGAAGACACACGGCCCAGCAGCGTGCACACTTTATCTTTACTGTGAATTAGAAAACGGTCAGTGGGCCCCCTGGCCCCCCGTTATGGGCCACGTTTGGGCCGCGAGCTGTAAGTTGAGTCTCGCTGCAGTCACACCTGGTCATGAAGAATGGTGAGAGTTTGGATTCTGCGTTCGGCGGAGAAACGAGAGCGAAAAACAGTTTCTTAATGAATTCAAAGGCTCATTTTGTGGTTAAGTATCTTTTAAAAACTGACTGACCAATCACCTGACAGCTCTGACGTGATGTCATTTCTACCTGTGAACCCCTCAGGGCAGGGCGGGGCCTCGGACGCTGTGACGGAGCGTCTGAAGAAACCTCGTAAAGCTCGGACGGCGTTCAGCGACCAGCAGCTGTCGAGGCTGGAGAGAAGCTTCCAGAAACAGAAGTACCTGAGTGTTCAGGACCGCATGGAGCTGGCGGCGTCTCTGCAGCTCAGCGACACGCAGGTGAAGACCTGGTACCAGAACAGGAGGTAAAACACCTGACGGGTCGCCACACAAACACACTGAGGTCACTTTCAGTCTCTGTGGTCGTACAGGAAACACAGGAACACGTCAGAGCAGCAGATTACATATCACACAGACATATTTAATCTTTCATTTTAAACATTTATTCTGATTAAACACCATTAAAGGTCCAGAGTGAAGGATTCTGGGAGATATACTGACAGAAATAAGAGTCGTGTTTTCGTGACGTTTACATCCTGTCTGGATCCTGATCTTTGAATCCGTCATTCCTCCGAGATCCAGCTGACTGATTCGTCTTGTGACATCAAACGGCAGTTTCTCCGTTCAAATTAAAAAAAGAACCAATCAGCACCAGGGGCGGGGCTAACACTGTTGAACCAATGAGGAGATAAAACAACAGCAAACACTGCGATCGAGTCTGATCTAAATCAACATGTCTTCTCAACGTTGCCCGACATCATAGTTTGTTTTGACTTCGCACTGCTGCGCTCGTAAAGTCGGAGAAGAACAGGTGCGTAGACTGTGCATCAAGATGGCCGCCACGTCTCCACTTCCTCCCACTGTTAAAAAATGAAGCCAAAATATTGACTGCTGCCACGATGGGCTGGTGACGTCACCTGTAGCCAGAGCCTGCGCAGTAACCCTCTCCAGCGGTGTCAAGTTTCCACCCAAACGTCCAATCATAAGCAGCCCAATTGATCTCAAGCACACTGATTGGCCCACACAGCTGTCAATCATGACATCACACTTCACCCGCATCAAATACCTGATTCAAACCAAACTGATCAGACAAACAAACATCAGCGTGATGAGAGCGACCTGAAACGACAGAAAACCTTTGATGTTTGAGTTTTTAGTTTGGAGGGGGCGGGGCTTATGGCCACCAGCCAGCAGGGGGCGGGGCTTATGGCCACCATCCAGCAGGGGGCGGGGCTTACGATCACCATCCAGCAGGGGGCGGGGGCTTATGGCCACCATCCAGCAGGGGGCGGGGCTTACGATCACCATCCAGCAGGGGGGGGGGGGATTATCACCATCCAGCAGGGGGCGGGGCTTACGATCACAAATAACGTGTCAAGTCCCGTTTCCTGCTGTAGAGGAAGTGACCAACAGACAGACACTTGGCGACACGTCTAAACACACGTATGATGCTGAATATATTAAACTGTGTGGACCTGATGACTGAGGAGAAACCTGGACCACCTGGGGACCGCTGGGCTGCGGTCTGACTGTGCAGCACTGGACTTAAAATGACTTTAGTCTGGGTTGAATCCATTTCAGTGCACCAGTTAACAGGAGACGGTGAGGGTCAGGAGAGCTGGTTACTGACTGTAATCTGTCAGCCAGCGGCAGCGGCCACGTGACCGTCAGCTGACACAACAAACATCAGTGTCGACCCACAGGAGAAAAACCACAGCAGCTTCACTGCTGGACAGAGACGTTCAGGGTTTTGTCTGAGTGACATCATCACTTCTCTGTCTGACTCGTTTGTGTCGCGTGGTTGTGATGACGTAAACAAACCGCGTGCAGACTTGGCTGCAGGCGTACACTGGCGTGCTGATGGTGCGGCATGTTGTTTCTACAGTAGCCCCGAACGGACAAACCATGAGCAGTTTAAGTTCATCGCTTGATGTCACTGAATCCGTCAGACTGGAACATCTGTGTGTGTGTGTGTGTGTGTGTGTGTGTGTGTGTGTGTGTGTCAGTGAGTATCAGTGTGTACGGACACATGTGAGACGTCTCCTGATGAATAATGAACGCTCTCTGATCAATAATTCATCACTGTGTTCTGTAATTAATGATCAATAATTCACGCAGAAACAAATCTGGAGCTTTTAGTGCAGAGTCTCAGAGAGCGCTGATTTTTTATTTATTGATTTATTTTTATTGTTCCATAAAAATCAATCTGCTCACAGACAATCCTGCGCTGTGATTGGCTGCAGGTCTAAACTCCTCCGTTTGTTCAGAGGAGGATTTTTGTTTTTCATCGTTTGTTTTTTTTGATGACAGGAAGTAGAATAAACTTTTATAAACATTTTATAATTAATCCTATTTTTTAATTGTGTTTTAAATTATTTATAAATAATGGAGCTAATGTTCTCTTTTGTGCAAACAACAACATTTGTGAATAAATGAGCACAAAATATCAAAGAACGTAGTTTCTGCAGTTTGTTTAAATATATTTTCTTGTTATAAACACGTATAAATACACACACGTCTGTGTTTCAGGACGAAGTGGAAGCGTCAGTCGGCCGTTGGTTTGGAGCTTCTGGCTGAAGCCGGCAGGATGTTCCTGCCCACACACTTCCTGTACCCTCCGGCCCCGCCCACACTGGACCTTTACCTGTACCGAGGCCACGCCCCCCAACACCACCACCACCATTCAGCCCCGCCCCTTCTGCCCCGCATACTGACCCACACCGAGCCACACCCTCGCTGACAGCAGGAGACTGGGAGGACTGGGAGGACTGGGAGGACTGGAGGAACTCATGGAAATGTTTTTGATTCAAGAGAACAAAGTTCTAAAAACATTTTTGATCCTTTTTTACTTCAGGAACTCGATGAAACGTTTGTATTGTCTCTGGTTCTGGTTTTCACCGTCTTCAGGTCCCGAACCAAACCGGACTCTGATCAGAAGGTGACGATGACTGCAGACCAACAGGTCAGAGGAAGTGATGATGATCACGACTGGTTCAGTGACGTCAACAAACAAAATTAACCTTGTTTCAGTGCTGCGTCTGTACGGGGCAGGACAGCAGGAGGACGACCTGTCCTTTGAAGAGGACGGAGACAAAGGGACATGTTGAGACTCCGTCAGTTTGTGGAGAAGAGACGACTCAGCCACACGACACGGGACAGATTTCAGCCAGAAAAACACTGAACTCACTGCATTAAATGTGAGACAGAGACACGTGATGAGGGATTCTCTGTTTTCATGTCTGTTTGTTTTATTTCAGTTTTTTAAATTTTCAATAAATATATAAAATAATTCTTGATGTTTTTTCTCTGTTGTTTGTTTTGATGGTAAATGATCTCCAACAGAACGTTTATGATGCGACACAGTGAGGAAGAACTGAAGAGGCTGATCACGTTCAGGGCCAAAGACTTTTTTATGGACTCGTTTTTGGGGTTTGACTCGGACTCGTCTCAGACTTGTTAAAGTCCTCTGTTGTATTTGACTCAGAGTTCAGGGTGTTAGACAGCTACTGAACTACTGGGCCACCTACCTACCTACTTAACTGTCTAGCTATTCACCTACCTTCCAAAAAAACCTAGCTACTGAACTACCTTGCTACTGAGTGTTTTGACTCAGACTTGTCTTACCTACCTACCTACCTACCTAGCTTCTTAGCTACCTACTTACGTACCTACCTACTGAACTACCTAGCTAGACAGCTACTGAACTACTGGGCTACCTAACTACCTACATAGCTACCTTCCTACTTACCTACCAGTTGTAGTTACGCAGTTTGGCCACTATGAATTCAGCCTATAACTCCTGGCAGACATCTTGAGAGCCGGTTCCAAAGATCCAGTTTACACATGGAAATCAAACGTTTCTGGCTTCATGTGTCACTGAGCGACTTCTATAGGAATAAATAGGCCCCGCCTCCAACGCTGCATCCGGGTCTCTTTATACGCCCGTGGTTCTGATGCCTCTGTTCTGTGTCAGTGTTGATGTGTGCAGGGACAACATCACAGTTTCTCAACAGGTTCACAGCAGCTCAGTTTTCAGTGATATGAAACAGTTCATGAGGACTAAATATAAAAACCTAAGAACATAAAGCGGCTGCGTGTGAAGAACCTGTGAACAGGTACAGGTGAGGATCACTGAGATATAAAACACATGGAGCAGAGAGCGACCTGAGGTTTACTGATTAATGATGAATGAGGTCTGATAAATAATTCCATCATCGGTGGTTAATTCTCTGTCCGTCGCCTCATTGTTTCTCTCCTCTCCTCTCGTCCAATCAGACGGCTCGACACTTAATTGAGACTCAGACGTTAGCAGGGCGATTAGCTGCTGAAATATTAAAAGCTGGCTGAAATATTGATGCTGTTAAAAGGCAGCGATTACACATCAGACTGACCACAGCAGCCTCTGAGTGCTGCAGCTGCTTTTATTCCTCACACTCACTTTATATCATCGTCATTTATTCATTTGTTTGTTTCCATGTTTTTGCTGCATCATCTTGTCGAACGCAGCTTTTCTTCTTCAGTGGAGTCAAACGTTAAAGTCGTGTCCATGTGTTTCTTCTCACACACACACGTACACCACAGATACCTGAGAGGCTCTCAAACAAACAGTCTGAAGCAGTGACGCAGTGAGATCAGACACAGACACAACACTTGTGCAACTTTTAAAGAATTCAAAGTTTAAATCTGGACGCAATGACGTTTGTTATCTTTGTGTTGATGGTTGCATCACAGATTAACTTCAGTAGTTTCCCACCTGGACCCTGCTGTCACCTGTTCATGTGTTCATCTGTAGACAGAGGCTGCAGCAGTGAGACAGGCTGTGATGTTTCGTTCGCTGACCGAGTGTGTTTCTGTCTTTATTCTGAGTGTGTGACATCATGATGAAAGGATCCCTACAGAGACAGAGCTTGAGTTTAACCCAGCAGCGTACGGCTCAGGAGCCACATGCAGCTCTTTCTCCAGCGGCGAGGACAAAACATTATATGGAAATCACTGATTTAATTCAATTTTCATTTTTCATTGTTGTGGCCACAAAGTGATCCTGACATTGATTCAGCTGGTCCAGTTGAATCAGTGTGCAGCCAACACGCTGGATACAAAATATCTTGTCAACTATGTCGTCGTACGTCTACGGCCGAACACCTTTTCCTAAAACCTGCTGAATCTCAACAGCACTGGCTCGTCCTGAGTCTCCTGAGTGAGGCCAGCTGTGGAATCCAAATCCAAAAAATAAATCGTCTCAGTGGAAAATAGAGAAATGTGTTTGCTATCACCACTCAGATGATCATAAAGCTGCTGTGATGGAACACTTATTAATGAGCGCTCATTTAGGAATGTTTGTAGACTAATGAACATCAAACAGGCCGTGCTGCCGCCACTATAAGGCACTATATATATGTGTATATATATATAAAACATCTCTTTTGATAGCAAAGCTTGCCGACCGCTGGTTTAACCAGAAACAGCTCTGACATCACCAAACCCACCAGACTCCATTTAAATAATCAGTCATGTTAGTGTGTATAGATGCAGCGTGTTGTCACAGCTAACTGGTGAATTAAGGGTTAATCTGAACCAAACCAGAGCTGGTGACTGTTGAACAGTGAGAGGATGAACAGTGAGAGGATGAACTGAGACGGTTTCTGTGAGTTTCATTTTGTTTCTGTCGACTGTGACTGAGGTGAGTTTCATGATGGTAAAATGACTGATTATTTAAATGGAGTCTGGTGTGTTTGGTGATTTCTGGTGAAACCAACAGATCTGGTCTCTGTAGGGATCCTTTCATTAATGATGTCACTCAGAGTCACAGTCTGATCCTGTCAGAGACAAACAAACACTGACAGAGCTCAGCTGAGATGAACCTGTCTACCTGCAGAGTGAGGTGAGACAGTCCTGATGAGGTCAGATAACATTTTATTTTCTAACAAAGAAAAAATCCTCCAACAGCAGAAACATGTTATTTACATGAAACATCTCGATGACATCACTCTGAAGAAATCAGCAGTAAAAACACGTCTTCAGTTTGTCCTGTAAAGAGTCTGTCATGTCTCAGTCAGCTGTCTGCAGGTCGTCACCTCTGCTCATGGGAACTCCAGCTGCTGCACCTCCTCATCACTCCTCCTCATCACTCCTCCTCATCACTCCTTCTCATCACTCCTCTTCTGCTGACTGACCAAATGTCTCCTTCTTCTTCTTCTTCTTCTTCTTCTTGGCGCCTTGTCCGTCCAACCCGCTGGAGAACTCTGAGCGAACCAGGCTGAGCTCCCTCCGAGAGAACCTGAACACCAGGACACAGACCAGGAGGAAGAGGAGGAGTGAGGAGGAAGGAAGGAGACTACGACTCCCAGAATGCATCAGATATCTCAGTCAAAGTTTAATTTTTATACACGACTAGTTCAAATCAACAGTTTGAGTCTAAAGTCTCTAACACGGCTCCGGAGCTGCAGACAGTCAATCTGTGTTTGGATGTTGTGGAGCTCAAATGAACACGTCTGTTCACGTCACGCATGTTCGTTCTGACCTGTGACCAACACGTCCTGCAGCTCATTTATGACACGCGTTACATTAGTGAATGGCTCCATGACTCAACGTCTACAAATACGAGATATGTAGAATCTGTGTGACTGCGTGTAGTCAGACATGAGGAGCACCTGAACGCACCACACACACACACACACACACACCGGTAATTATGTCTCTGCTGACCACTAACAAGGGGTGTGTGTGTGTGTGTGTGTGTGTGTGTGTGTGTGGTCAGGCCATGTCCAGACAGGCCCGCTGTGAGGAGCAGCTGCTAATAACAACAACAACAACAAACAGAACAACAACACACACACACACACACACACACAAGGGAGCAACAGCTTTAATTATGCACAGGAGTGTGTGTGTGTGTGTGTGTGTGTGTGTGTGTGTGTGTTACTGTCCGTCAGTTCCGCAGGGTGTGTGTGTTAATGAACAGACGTGTCAGACACACACACACACACACACACACACACACACACACACGCAAAGCAGACTCACCTCTTTCCTTTCCTGCTGCTGACCTCCTTGTCCTGGTTCTTGTCCTGGTTCTTGACCGGACTGCCGGCCTGGCTCTGGTTCTTGTTGTGGTTCTGGTTCTTGTGGTGGTTCTTGGCCCCGAGGCGTGACAGGCGTGAGGGGCCCCTGGTGGCGCTCAGGCCCTGCGGAGCGTCTCTGAGGCCGAAGCTCTTGGCGGCGTGTCCCAGGTGGAGGGAGCGGATGTGGAAGATGTGTTTGAGGTGGGCGGGGTAGGTGGTGTACGCCCGCAGGAAGGACTGCAGCGCTGATGACATCAGAGGGACACACAACAACAGAGAATGAGTATACAGATAAGTAAACAAACAAACAAACAAACAAACAGCAAAGGTGACGCACCTTTCTTGGCGTTCTGCACTGACTGAGCGTCTGAGTGGACGAAGTTCTCAAACTCCGTCTGAAGGACCGTCGCACGCTCTCTGGTCTCCTGCTCCAAGGCTCTGCTGGAAGCCTGACAGACAGACAGACAGACAGACAGACAGACAGACAGACAGCCAGACAGACAGACAGACAGACAGCCAGACAGACAGACAGACTCAATCACATCATCCAGAGGTAACAGTGATTATGATAAAACCTTCAGTACAAGGTGACGAGCAGAGTAAAGATGTTCTCTGTCAGACCCAGACTGAAGACAGACCCAGACTGAGGACAGACCCAGACTGAGGACAGACCCAGACTGAGGACAGACCCTGACTGAAGACAGACCCAGACTGAAGACAGACCCAGACTGAAGACAGACCCAGACTGAGGACAGACCCAGACTGAAGACAGACCCAGACTGAAGACAGACCCAGACTGAGGACAGACCCAGACTGAGGACAGACCCAGACTGAAGACAGACCCTGACTGAGGACAGACCCAGACTGAAGACAGACCCAGACTGAAGACAGACCCAGACTGAGGACAGACCCAGACTGAGGACAGACCCAGACTGAAGACAGACCCTGACTGAGGACAGACCCAGACTGAGGACAGACCCTGACTGAGGACAGACCCTGACTGAAGACAGACCCAGACTGAGGACAGACCCTGACTGAGGACAGACCCAGACTGAGGACAGACCCTGACTGAGGACAGACCCTGACTGAAGACAGACCCAGACTGAGGACAGACCCTGACTGAGGACAGACCCAGACTGAAGACAGACCCTGACTGAGGACAGACCCAGACTGAAGACAGACCCAGACTGAGGACAGACCCAGACTGAGGACAGACCCAGACTGAAGACAGACCCAGACTGAAGACAGACCCAGACTGAGGACAGACCCAGACTGAAGACAGACCCAGACTGAGGACAGACCCAGACTGAGGACAGACCCAGACTGAGGACAGACCCTGACTGAGGACAGACCCAGACTGAAGACAGACCCAGACTGAAGACAGACCCTGACTGAGGACAGACCCAGACTGAGGACAGACCCAGACTGAGGACAGACCCAGACTGAAGACAGACCCAGACTGAGGACAGACCCAGATCCTGCTGAGGTTCCTCTGAGCGCGGCGCTGATTTCTTCTTCTGCAGCTGTGAAACTGTGTTTAAATAAAGGTTGCTTTGAATGTCTGTAGCTGCTGCAGGACTCATCAGGTCTCTGTACTAACAGCTTCAGTCAGTCTGTCTGCACTGATCCTTCACACACACACACACACACACACACACACACACACACACACACACACACACACACACACACACACACCCCCGCTGATTGTACCGTCTTTATACTCGGAGCCTTTGTTGTGCTGCTCCTCAGTCTGACTCCGACACGTTCAGGTCTTCACACAGAAACAGAACAAGTGTTTAAAAGTGATTGTGTTCAGCATCAGAGGAACAGCAGGTGGTTTCACTGTCTGACTCTCAGCTGCCTGTTGGTTCGTGTTAGTGATGAATTCAGTCCTCTGAAGACACCAGAGCCACTCAGAGACAGAACGTCGCTCCTGACCCAGCAGGAAGTCACTGACTGTCGTCGGTCCCTCACACTCACCTTCACACCGTGGTGATCGAGCTTTTGTGGCCGTAGCCAGGCTCTGATGCTCTGCTGACTCTGGTTTGTTTTGGAGCAGCTAAAGATGCACCTGTTCAGATCAGACAGGTGTGTGCACCACATCTGCGTTTCATTCACATTTTGTGTTTTGAATTATATGTTTTTTTTTTACCGTGGCTGACTCAGTCACTTGTTGTCTGTTTCCTTTCTTGTGGTATAATGTCCCTGTGAAGCGCTCTGTGACCTCTGTCACCGGAAAGCTCTACATAAATACAGTTTACTTACTTAAAGACCTGCCACATCAAAAATAACCCAGTGAAAACATGCTGGCGCCACCATGGCGCACCATGTGATGCACATCACATGCCGTCCTGAGCACACACTGGACACGTCGGACTGCAGCTCGTCAACATGTGACCACGCCAAGTAATTACTACTTTTCCTGAAAGATGAGTCCTTCCTCCACCTCTGGATCAGCTTCACATCATGTGAGGACAGCTGCTCATCAAAGCTGGTTTGTCTCCAGAGCTGTGACTCGACAGGAAGTATCTTTTTGTCTTTATAATGACGGGACTGTGGGTCGTTTAACTCGGGTTATATCTCCACCTCAACAACGAGTCTCTTCTCATCCATTCCTCATCACACACGAGACACTGCAACAGAGTCCTCTGTATACATCCATGGTGAGGAGCTGGTCTGTACAGCAGAGAGCGAGTGGCGAGGCTGGAAACAGGACAGTGGCATCAAGTGGCGGTGCGTCCAGAAGCACTGACGTACGTCTAGCTGCTATCAGTGCGGCGCTGTACACAGAAAATAACAGACGCAGCGTTCACTGCCAGTATGTTTTCACCCTCAGAAGAGCAGAACTCCTGGAACCCTTCCAAAGACCCTCAGAACACCACAGAACCCTGAAGTCCCCTTAAACAACTGGAACCTTGAAAGAATGCACCAATCAGAGCCCCCAAAGACCCTGGACCTGATTCAGAGCCGTGTAAACCACCTGACAGACCCCACAAACCAACTCAAAACCCAGAGGGGCCCCACATGACCTCACTCAAGGCTGTAACTGGACCCCGAAGGACCAATGAAACCCAATAAAAAGGTTCTTAGAACCACCTGAGACCCTGAAACATCACAGTCATCAGTGAAGTCCTTTTCAGGAGTCCTGGACAGACCCTGATACCTCACACAGACACTAGGAACCTGAAGACCCTGAAGAACGTTTCCTGAAACCACCTGGAGGACGTGTGCACACGTGTCAGAACCCTTCGGACCTCTGGAGCTCAGTCCGAGAGAATCAAGGTCTTACCTCACTGTAATATTTGCCCCGCCCCTTGTAGGTGTCATCCAACATCAGACTGGACAGGATGTCCTGCAGCTTCATCTCTGATAGGCTGAAACACAACAAGACCTGCCCCCCGTCAGAACCAGAAACACTGGACCAGTACCACCAGTAGAACCAGTACTGTGGTGGTACTGAGACAGTGCTACATGTCAGTGGCGTGGTGTTCTACACATGTTTTAATGCTGTCTGAAGGTGATTGGTTCTCAGTCAACGGACCTGATGTTGTGATTGGCCAGCTCGTTGATGAAGGCGGTCTCAGCGGGGGTGAGGAAGAGGAGGCTGCTTCCTCTCGCTCCGATACGAGCTGTCCGCCCGACACGGTGAACGTACTCTGCTGCTGCTGTCGGAGGAGTGTACTGTGAACACACACACACACACACACACACACACACACACACAGATGTTATTACGCAGTAACTGAAGGATTGTTCAGGAGAACTTTACAAACCACACCCACTGAGAATCCTGCTCTCTGATTGGTTCTCATGTCCTAACTGCGGTTCAGGTTTCACTGTGAGTCAATGGGAAAACGTCGTTTTGGCCCAGTGACATCACGTGGCAGATGTCAGAGTTGTAATTCGATGTTTGGCCATGACTGACACTGACATCACTTCCTGCGGGCCTCTCTATCACTGATTTGTTTCATTACATCACTTTCTTATATTTCCTTCTCGTCGTCTTTGGTCGAATCTCGCTTGAACTACGCCACGCTGCCTCCACGGCCTCTGCTGGTTCTGCTCCGTCTCGTCTGCATCCGTACGCTTTCAGAAAACATTCACAAACCCAGACGACCTGAACGCAGCGTACGGATCTAACACTGAGTATTAATGAGGCTGAAGCAGGAAGTGAATAATTACCTGAACAATCCAGGTGACCTGAGGCAGGTCCAGACCTCTGGCTGCGACGTCCTGAAACACACACAATCTTGTTTTGAATGAGAACACACACACAGCGTGACATCACGATGGTTAGTGATGATGAAGAGGAGCGCTGACCGTGCACAGCAGGACGCCACAGCGACACTCTGAGAACTGCTGGAACACCTCCGAGCGCTCCTGGTGGAGAAAACAAACACACACTGACTGCAGCTGCTCAAGACAACACTGTGAGGAGCAGAGAAACGTCAGACGGCGGTCGTACCTCCTGCTTCATGTTGCCATGGAGACGCACAAAGTTGAGCCGAAGCTTCTGATTGGTGGAGGGCCCGGAGAGGACGGAAGTGAAGAGAGAGTGGAGGAACTCGACGGCCTCACAGCTCGAGAGGAAGACGATGAGTTTGTTGTTCTGTGAAAACTGAACAACAACAACAACAGTCTGTCGTCATGGAGACCGTTTACTGATGACCTACTGGTGACCAATCAGGTCGCTGCAGATGGAAAAAAACCTGAGCCAGGTGTGCATTTCATTCGCTCACCTTGCATTTGTCCAGGATGAACGCAGCGAGACACACCAGTCTGACCTTACTGGGAACCACCACCACAAACTGCTTCAGAGCCTCTGGGACAGCGAAGCTCTCTGATTGGCTGGCTGTGCTGGGGTCAGAGGTCACAGCCGAGCTGGTAGTGAGGTCAGAGGGGGCGGGGCCAGACACGTGGATGCTGACCGGGTCGTTAAGACAAACGTCTGCTAACCGAGTCACACCTGAAACACAGCAAGAGGTCCGACTGTAGAGACACTGAGGACACGCCCACACTGAGGACACGTCCACACTGAGGACACGTCTACACTGAGGACACGTCTACACTGAGGACATGTCTACACTGAGGACACGCCCACACTGAGGACACGTCCACACTGAGGACATGTCTACACTGAGGACACGCCCACACTGAGGACACGTCTACACTGAGGGCACGCCCACACTGAGGACACGCCCACACTGAGGACACGCCTACACTGAGGACACGTCCACACTGAGGACACGCCCACACTGAGGACACGTCTACACTGAGGACATGTCTACACTGAGGACATGTCTACACTGAGGACACGTCTACACTGAGGACACGTCCACACTGAGGACACGTCCACACTGAGGACACGCCCACACTGAGGACACGTCTACACTGAGGACATGTCTACACTGAGGACACGTCCACACTGAGGACACGTCCACACTGAGGACACGCCCACACTGAGGACACGTCTACACTGAGGACAAGCCCACACTGAGGACACGTCTACACTGAGGACACGCCCACACTGAGGACACGTCTACACTGAGGACACGCCCACACTGAGGACACGCCCACACTGAGGACACGCCCACACTGAGGACACGTCCACACTGAGGACACGTCCACACTGAGGACACGTCTACACTGAGGACACGCCCACACTGAGGACACGTCTACACTGAGGACACGCCCACACTGAGGACACGTCTACACTGAGGACACGTCCACACTGAGGACACGCCCACACTGAGGACACGTCTACACTGAGGACAAGCCCACACTGAGGACACGTCTACACTGAGGACACGCCCACACTGAGGACACGTCTACACTGAGGGCACGCCCACACTGAGGGCACGCCCACACTGAGGACACGCCCACACTGAGGACACGTCTACACTGAGGACACGTCCACACTGAGGACACGCCCACACTGAGGACACGTCTACACTGAGGACACGTCTACACTGAGGGCACGTCTACACTGAGGACACGCCCACACTGAGGGCACGCCCACACTGAGGACACGTCCACAATGAGGACATGTCCACAATGAGGACTAGGGGTGGGGGAAAATTTTGATAATGGTTTTATTATCGAATCGTTACCATCTGAACTGTAACTGTAACCGTGAGGCGCCTGGAGACAGACAGATACACACAAAGACAGACAGACAGACAGACAGTGTGTTTACCATGACTCAGTGTGGCTGACAGCAGGACATTCTGTCTGCTCGGTCCTGTAGAGTTCAGACTGTTTAATATGACGGTCAGGTCCTTCTCAAAACCCAGATCCAACGTCCTGAACACACACACACACACACACACACACACACACACACACACACTTTGTTAAATTAAAGTTCAGATCATCACCAGTTAACAGAAATCTTTGTCAAACTTGTTTGCAGATGTTTAAAACCCGTAAAGTTGTCCTGTCATGTTTTCAATGCCGCTAAAATCGACTTCCTGTTTCTATAACAACATGAATTCTGAGTGGGCGGAGCTTAGACGGAGCTCAGCTGACAGTTTCCTGCTGTCAGAATGAACAGCAGTGAGGTGGAGTTCCTCAGGGCTCCGCTCTGGGTCCTCCTCTGTTTAATGTTAACAAGCTTCAAACAGCTAAATCTGTTACTATGACGACACAGAGGACATTTAAAGAGACAGATCTGTGTCACTGAGAGGAAGTTAAAGTTCTTCTTCCTGTTTTAAACACTGAGGTCACACTTTACTGCTAACAACTTTCATATCAACAGAAGGTTTCATAGTTATGAACGTGAGTTACCGGTCGGCCTCGTCCAGGATGAGCCAGCGGACAGCGCTGAAGGCGATGCTCAGGGTGTGTTTGATATGATCCACCAGGCGTCCAGGAGTCGACACCAGGATGTTGATTCCTTTACGGAGCCTAAAGAGACATGTCCATCAGTCCAACAGTCCAACAGTCCTCACCACACACTGACGTTTAAGTATCTCTAAAGATGAACTCTGCAGCACAGACAGGTTCTCCAGAACCTCGAACACTTCCTGAATCAGTCCTGGAACATTTCTTATGGTCAATCAGAACCTCCTCATGGACTTCTTGAACCTTCTCAAGGTACCCAGAACCTACTCAAGGACCCTTAGAGCCTCCTCAAGGACCTTTAAAACCACTGTCAGCTCTTTAGACAGAAAGGATGGGAGGAGGAAGAGGAGGCGGTGAGGAGACATAAAGAGGAGGAAGAGGAGGACTGGAGGGGGTGAAGAGATGAAAAGAAGAAGAAGAAGAAGAAGAAGAAGAAGAAGAAGAAGAAGAAGAAGAGGTAAGGAGAAAGAAGAAGGGGAAGAGGAGGTGAGGTGAGGATGAGGAGCAGGTGGTGTACCTGGCCTTCTCTGCCTTCCTCTTCTCTCCTCCCATCAGCACACCTGGGACGATCCAGGTAAACGGCTGCAGAGACACAGAAACACCTGAGTCAGTCATTAACGCATCACTTCCTGCAGCTCTTTCACAATAAAAGTCTCCTTACAGTCAGTGTTTCTGATCCTGAATCAGTAACTAACATTAACATCAGACAGACCAGAGCTCTGTGTTACCTTCAGGAGCTTCTGGAAGATCTGAAACGTCTGCTGGGCCAGCTGATGGACGGAGAGACAGACGGACAGACAAGTTAGAGAGACATGATAAAGGATGACAACAGGTGGGAGAGGTGAGGACAGGTGTGTTATCAGACCGAACCTCTCTGGTGGGGACTATGACGACAGCCAGAGGACCGTCCGACCTGCTGACCTTCTGCGGCAGCGCCTGCAGACTCTGGACCACGGGGATGGCGTAGGACAGCGTCTTACCTGCAGAGACACAAGTCCTCCATTACCGACAGTGTAACGTCATCACACTGAGAGACACAGCTGATCTTAGGACAGTCAGTACCCAACATTTAACTGCTGACCCCAGGACAGAGTCATCTTATAATCTACTGTCCACAGAGACACGTGTCTCCTTCAGGTGTCTTTATGTATATAATCTCTACAGTCAGTAAGGTATGAATAAAGTGTTTCACCTGAGCCCGTCTGAGATCGGACCACAGCGTCTCGTCCCGACAGAAGAACTGGAATTGTCTGTTTCTGAACACTGAAAACACACACACACACACACACACACACACACACACACACACACACACACACACACACAGAGTTTTGGGGTTAAAGTTCATCTCAAAGGAAATGAAGTGAGTCAGTGAACCGTCCCTTTAAACAGAGACGTTCTGATACCTGAACCTGTTTACCGGTTGATACGGAGCACCGATCTGACACCACCGGGTCCAATAAACAAATAAATAAAAAACAGCTGTTTACCACTGACCCTTTGTGAACGTGAAAAGATTACTGTCACTGTTATACGACATCAGTCAGGTTAAATTCCTTGGTAAACCCTACAGAGACATAACACCAGAGTACCAGACCCTCAGTTTTATGTTTAGATCACTGTACGTGAGGGTGAGCATTGCATCTGCATTTGACTGTTTATAGTGAAAGGAAACTTTACTACTAGTTTGAATCAACATTTTGAAGTATATATAACCAACTTTTCAGCTGTTAGCAAGTGTGCTAGCTATGCTAGCTAACACTGGCAGCCAGAAACAAATAACAATGATTCGTTGTCCAATAATTTAAACTAAGGACACATGCTCTTGTGGTGGTTTAAGTTACTATATTCCGTTACGATCTCGGAGTTGATACACGGACGCTATTTAGTGTTAGCATAGCTCGCTAGTTAAAATGTTGAGTGTCTCAAATCTCATACTTGCTTAGTGTATGTCAGTGTAGTACACATTGTACACTACATACTTCCTGTGTGGTGCACTGATTTCAGCAGGGTCGTGTTGTCTCAAATCACACACTGCTGTTTTGCTCTTACAGGAAGTGACAACAGCTTTTTTCTAACCTCTCTTCTTCTTTGTCTTCTTTATAAGCGGAGAACAGCAAACACAAGGTGGAGTATTATCATGCCTCAACGTCAACGCTGATGAAAATGTGCTGCCTTAGCTAGGAGCAAGTTAGCTAGCTAGCAAAGCTAACGTTAGCTACTCACATTATTGTTGGCGGTACCAAATCATCACAGACCCAACAAACATCACTGACGGCTTCTATTCAACAACAGTTTTGGTTCTTAGTGTAAAAACATGACGAACTAACATCTGTATAACACGGCGGTGTTCACTGTAGCCAGCTCAGGCTCCTTGTTGTCTTCAGCCGCCATGTCATAAGATGAGACGTTTGCTACGTCACAAAGATGGCGACCGGTGAGGGTGAGAAGTGTCCGTCATTCCACACAGGACTTTCATCAGCAGAACACTGTGTCTTCCTGTGCTGTTCTTAGTGCACTCAGAACATGAAGTGTTTAGTACAGAGGTATGAGCAGACTCCGCCCACTGCTGTGATGTGATTGGCCGAATTACAAACTGATACGTTTTTGACTGGCAGGGAATTGTGAGCCTCTGATTGGGCATATTAAAAATGACTGACAGCTTCCCCGCCCTCTCGAGCTCGCACATGCACACGTCTAAACGGTGTCTCTCTGCTTCTGCAGGTGGATAATGTTGGTGTAGGCTGCTGTTTTTAGAGCAGTGAAGAAGAGTTGATCTCCAGGTTAAGGTTTATTCATTAATAACGAGGAATCTGATTGGTGCGTCGACCCGCAGACATTTGATCCAGTGTCACAGTATCGGAGACATTTCAGGTTATCAGAGCTCTGCGTCACATGATGTGTGTCTAAACTGACCTTGTCACCGTGGAAACGTTCAGGACTTTGTTCAGTGTCGCCACCTGGTGGACAGAAACCAGCCAATCAGAGTGCAGAACACATATCGTTGATTATAACCTTATTTTCCAGACATGAAAACATCACAGATTTCAATAAACAACAAAACAACATGAGTCTGTGTGTGTGTGTGTGTGTGTGTGTGTGTGTGTTACCAGGTGTGGGTGCAGGTTTAGGTCCGAAAATGAGTCACTGGTGAAAATCTTCTCCTTTAACTGGGAAACAACTGGTCTGAAGGAAGGAAGGAAGGAAGGAAGGAAGGAAGGAAGGAAGGATGAATGAGGGAGGAAAAGGAGAAGGGGGAGGAATGAACGAATGAATGAAGAGAATAAGGAGATGACTGATTAGACGTGTGACAAACAGTGATGTCAGCAGTGTGGACCAATCAGAGGAGGAGCTGTGTACCTGCTGATCTCTGGGATCTCTGGGTTGTGTTTGAACAGAGAGGAAGTGTGAATGCTGCTCCTTCCTGTTTCTCTCACTCCGTCCTTCTTCTTCTGTGGTGTCCTCCTGTCCGTCTGTTCAGAAGGTGATTATAACAAGGTGATAATTATTATAATAATCAGACGAACACGTGTCTTCATTAACAACAAGTCTGCACGTCTCCGTCTCCTCGCGTCCACACGGTTTCAATCGTTTGGTTTTAAACACAACAGCTTAGTGTACCGGCATGCGCCAGGAGAGCTGTGTGTACGTAATGTGTCCGCCAGCGGCAGCGACCACATGACTGTCAGCTGACCAAACAAACAATAAAGTCGACCTCCAGGAGAAAAACCACGGCAGCTCGACTGGTGGACAAATAACTACCTGCATTAACAGTGATGTCACAGTATGATTTTCTGTAAGCCACAATGACATCATCAGTTCTCTGTTTTATTAATCTTCACTGACGTGTTCGTGTTTGTATGAGCCGTGTTGTCATGGTGACATAGACGCCGCTCTCACTGCTCAAATTAAGCAGCAGATCTGGCGGCTACAACACAGACTCCGCCTACTCGGTGCACCACAGGCGTACAGCGGCATGGTAATGGTGCAAACTCACCTTCAACAGATCAAGAAGGACTCTGACAGGTGTGTTTACCTGAGCATCTGCAGGAGGCGGAGCTTCAGTCTGCACCACCTCCTCCTCCTCCTCCTCCTCTGCTGTGTCATTCAGTCTCCTCTGTTTAAAGGAGCTTCTCTTCTTCTGCTCCTCCTCTGAGGAGCTGATCCTCCTCTTCTCTGCGTTCTGCTTCTTCTGAGCGTCAAACATAAACTCACACATTAATAATCATGTGATCATTCATCATGTGATCATTCATCATGTTCTCTGAACTTTACAAACAGCAGAAATAAAATCAACGTTTTCATTTTCTAAATAAAAAGTCCAAAACTGCATAAACCTAAAGCCCCACCTCAGACTGTGTCGGTGAGCCGTCACAGATAAGAACATATCAATAACTCTGTATGGACCGAACCGCACAGTGATGTCATCGTGTGATGTCATCATGTGATGTCACAGTGATGATGATGATGATGATGAGAAACAGTCTGATACTCACTCTGGCCCATCTCTGCTGAGCAGTCAGAGGCTTCCTCCTCACTGACGATGATGAAGAGGAGGAGAAACTGCTGCTGATGTTCAGGCACAGCTGGTCCTCTGCTGATGACATCATCAACACACCTGATCCACAGACACACAGGTGAGAGCTGTGAGTACACACAGACACTCAGTCAGAGACATTTAGATCAAACGATCGGAGCGACTTCAGACTCGAACCAAACTTCACTCAAAAAAAGGTGCAAAGTCACCTGTGAGCACCACAGAAAATAAATCATGACTCAGCAGCTTTTACTTGACTGTAAGCACACAGATGTTACAGATGTTACAGAGCAGAGACACGGTGGTGCATCCAGAGTTCACATGAACTTGAGGAGCTTTAAACTGTGACACACTGCTGTGCTGAGACACCAGGACTCTGTAACACAGTGTGAATGATTAAGATGAAGCTGAATGAATCACTTCAGTATTTCAGTGGAACAAACTAACATCAGACACAGATCTATAAATTCATCAAACCACAGACATTTGATTCATTTGTGCCGAATTAAAGAGCAGCCTCGTTCATGTGTTCACGGTTCAGTTTTATTGTTCTGTCACCTGTGTTTCAATGTCTGACACGTGACGACACCTTAAAATGACTCTTTTCTGGCTGCAGTCTGGCGGGACGTACAGTCTGCTGCAGCTAGCCTGGTTAGCATCGTTAGCTGTGACTTTAAACATCGTAAATAAGCCGAAGATGAGCTGCAGAAAGACTGATGTGTGTAAGTGACCGACAACAACATCAGCTCATCACACACACACACACACACACACACACACACACACACACACACACACACACACACACACACACACACGTGTGTGTAGCTCAGACTCTGTTTTAGCGCAGCAGCTAATGCTAGCCTCAAGCTAACAGCGGCAACTTCCGGTCGGCCTGTAAACAAACTTCAGGTCATGAAGTGAAGAAAAACAAACAAAACACAGAAAATCATTAAAAATAAAAACTCACCGTGGAACTCACAGAGCCCAACACGCGTGGGGAACTCTTCCTGCTACGTCACGGAAAACCCGCCCCCTTCACAGCCTTTTTTTTTTTTTTTTTTTGCCGTGCGCAGGAGCTTCCGGTTTTATTTTGAAAGGTTCTTTTTTCCCTTTTATTGTGAAAAACTCAAATATAACTATTTCAGATATTCTTTTAGACAGAACGAAATAAAATAAATGAATGAATGAATTATTTGACTTTGCATCAGAGGATCTGAGCACATTCACTCATTCATTTGTTCAGGTGTTTTTTTTTAAGCATCAACACGAATCAAAATGTTTGCTGATAGAATTAACGTCTGATGATCAGCTGATGGTTCATAAACAAAGGAACAAATGTAAAAACATCAGCAGTGAACTTCACACACACATTTCTGTGTTTTAATTACTTTTAATTTATTTGTTTAATTTATTTCAGAATAAAATAAAATGATGTCATCAGACAGGGCGTCTCTCTGACTCACAGCTTAATCAAAATTTTCTGTGTTTGGCTGCAGAGAGCAGCAGAGTGAATTGACTACATGTGTCCTGTCAGGAGGAACACGTCAGAGAAATGTTCCTCTAACGGCATCATGTGACACGTTCAGGTCACAGACGGACTTTATTATAATAATATGATGCATCATATAACAGCTCAATATAAATAAGCTTCAGCTCATCAAAAAGCCAAAATAACAAATAATATTACATGAATATTAAATGAACAGTCTGCGCGACTTTAACTTTTCACACTTTGCTGCTTCAGTATTTTTACGTGGTGGTGTCACAGAAGGATCTGAGTGTTCGTCAGTGAGGAAGAGCGATCCAGAGAAAGATTCAGACCTGACGCTGCAGCTGATCAGACGCTCTCGTCTCAGAAACTGTGGACGCTTCATTTATGGCTGAATAAAAACACACGTGTGTGTTCATGGTCAAACAGACGTCACAATGAATCTGATTCAACTGAGGACAAATAAAGTGAACTGTTTTATTGATCAGTGTTTTATTTTGAAGGTTTATTAAACTTCAGCCTTTGATACCAAACAGTTTCATCAGAGGAGAAAATCTGGGACCTGAGGAGACAGACCTCCTGGTTATCACACATATATAGGACCTCTGAAGACCTGTGAGGACCTGTGAGGACCTCTGAAGACCTGTGAGGACCTGTGAAGACCCGTGAGAACCTGTGAGGACTCATGAGGACCTGTGAGGACTCATGAGGACCTGTGAGGACTCATGAGGACCTGCGGTCTGTCACCACATTAGGACAAAGCTATCAGCAGTGTCCACCATCCGCAGACTAGTCTCCTGTCCAGGTTCGATGCCGTGCTCAGAGGCTCCTCGTCAGGATGAACAGAGTGTTTTCAGTCTCCGCAGGACATGAGGACAAACTGTCCATCATCACATCAGCAGCCGTCACGTCCCATTTCCTTCCTGCTCCGCTTCCTGTCGTCGACAGGAAGACTTAAAAATAGAGCTGTCAATCAAAGAGCGGGGCCCGGCACCGCTGGGACTCAAACCGACGCTCAGGAGGATTAATTATAGTCATTTACCAAAATCGTCACTTTGAAACGTCGGCGTGATTGAGCGAGCTGTGAAAGCAGATTTCAATCATGGACGAGATAAACGAGATATTTTAACATGAAGGTTTGAAGTAAACACTGCGGCCATAACTCTGATAACTGCTTTTAGATCAGACGAGAGCTGCCAGAGAGACGACTTCATCTGTCACACACACACACACACACACACACACACACACACAGCTTGTTAATAATCAGATCTGCAGCTCACATTGATTCAGTTTTATTTTGGTAGTTTGACTCAGTTAATATTTCTGTTAGAGAACATCATATTTATAAAGTTCATATAAAGAAACACCAGCAGACAGAGAGACAGACAGAGAGACAGACAGACAGACAGACAGACAGAGAGGTCTGTCTCACAGTTTTATTTAGCTTTACTTTAATGTAACAACAGAAAAATGAAGCCGTTCTCTTCAGGCCTCCATCAGTCAGTGTGTTTGTGTCACTGAGTGACTTTGGTGTTTAAAGGGTTAATTCAGATTCACTTAAGTCACTCAGTGACACAAACACACTGACTGATGGAGGCAGCAGTCGACCAGCAGCTCCTGAGTTCACTCGTGTTAAATCACTGCTTTTATCTGTGGAGTCTGGTCCTGAAAATATTCTCAATATATCGTCCACTCAAACTGATGCTCAGGTTTTTAGGTTTCTATAATATATGTTGTTGCTGACTCCGCCCACTCAGCACATCACTGAGCTTCATGTCAGACTCCACCTGCTGACTGACTCCGCCCACTCAGCACATCACTGAGCTTCATGTCAGACTCCACCTGCTGACTGACTCTACTGTAGGAAACACTCTGACCTCACACAGCCTCACGTTACAACACCTCAACTGTCCCTCTGAAGACGTGTTTAATGTCAAAGTCCAACTGTCTCTGACCGAAGACAGAAAAACAGGATTTATATAAATACAATGACTTTATATTACAGAGTGTGGTGTCTTTGTCTCACAGTGTCTCTCAGTGTCTCTGTCTCAGTGTTGGACATGTTTACTCTCCGTCTCTCAAACTGACGTCTGTTCTAAATGTTTCTGAAATATTTTTGTATTTTTATTTTCTCAGAGAGACGAGCTGAACTCTGAGACGTGAACACTTTCTAAAGATGATGTTTGCCTGAGGCGACGTTCCTCCTGTCGCATCACACACACACACACACACAGAGTCATCCCCTGGGTGTGTGTGTGTGTGTGTGTGTGTGTGTGTGTGTGTGTGTGAGGGTCAGAGGTGAACTAACTGTCTGCAGGTTTCTGTCTTCAGATGTGAATACTGGACACACTGCTGAGGACTACATTACCCATAAACCCCAATTGACCCAACGTGTCTTCTGAAGCTGAAACAAAGCTCAGTGTTCAGAGGTTAACGTTGTGTGTGTGTGCGTGTGTGTGTGCGTGTGTGTGTGTTACATTCACTGAACCAACAGCTCAGAGCTGCAGCAGGAAACTGTGACACTGTACAACACAGGGTGACAGATGTCTGTCACATCTGCTCATCTACAGTTCTGACAATAAATGAACAGAATTCATGAGCACAGAGTTCATTCTAAAATCCAAGTGGACATTTGTGCCAAATTTGAGTTCACGGGAATAAGATGGACAGAAGGTCACTGTGACCTTTGACCTCCAAAATCTAACCAGTTCATCCTCAACTTAAAGTGAATGTTTGTGCCAAAGAAGAGATTTTCCTCAGGCTGTTCTGGAGATATTGTGTTCATGAGAAACGAGGACGGACGACCTGAAACATATTGACCGTCACCTGATCAGAGAATCTCATTAATCATGTCAATAATCTATGAATCGTGTCAATGATCTATGAATCATGTCAATAATCTATTAATCGTGTCAATAATCTATTAATCATGTCAATAATTTATTAATCATGTCAATAATCTATGAATCATGTCAATAATCTATGAATCGTGTCAATAATCTATGAATCGTGTCAATAATCTATGAATCGTGTCAATAATCTATTAATCGTGTCAATGATCTATGAATCATGTCAATGATCTATTAATCATGTCAATAATCTATGAATCATGTCAATGATCTATGAATCATGTCAATGATCTATGAATCATGTCAATAATCTATTAATCCTGTCAATAATCTATGAATTGTGTCAATAATCTATGAATCATGTCAATGATCTATGAATCATGTCAATGATCTATGAATCATGTCAATAATCTATTAATCCTGTCAATAATCTATGAATTGTGTCAATAATCTATGAATCATGTCAATGATCTATGAATCATGTCAATGATCTATGAATCATGTCAATAATCTATTAATCCTGTCAATAATCTATGAATTGTGTCAATAATCTATGAATCATGTCAATGATCTATGAATCATGTCAATGATCTATGAATCATGTCAATGATCTATGAATCATGTCAATAATCTATGAATCATGTCAATGATCTATGAATCATGTCAATGATCTATGAATCATGTCAATGATCTATGAATCATGTCAATGATCTATGAATCATGTCAATAATCTATGAATCATGTCAATAATCTATTAATCATGTCAATGATCTATGAATCATGTCAATGATCTATAACGTTACAGAGAGACGACACATCTGTGGAGAAGTCTTTAAACAACAGGTCGGTTACATTCTGATAAAGGAACAAGATTTTATTGATGTTAAAACAAACTTAGAACATTTAGAAAAGAGTGTGAACAGTTCAGAGAGGTGCAGTAGTGACTTCACTTCCTGTCTATCCAACCTGTTGCCAGGTGTGTTCAGGTGTGTGTACAGGTGAGTCCTCCTGTCAGTCAGTTGTCAGTCTGCTCTCCAGAGCCTCAAACACAGAGTGAGGATCCTGATCAGCATCAATATGACCTGCACCTGGATACACAAACTGGACACACACACACACACACACACACACACACAGAGGAGGAAATAGTGGCTTTGTTGGGGACTATTTTCAGCAGTTTGTGTGTGTGTGTGTGTGTGTGTGTGTACCTGCAGGGCAGCGGTGTGTGTCCTGTACTGACTCAGTGTGTGTGTCACAGTGTGTGTGCTGTCCTCAGGTCTGATCTTCAGTCTGTTCTGGACCTCAGAGGTCGGAGCCGGGCGACTCACAGCGTGGAACCTGCAGCAGGAAGTGACACGTTTACCTGGGGGTGTGTCTCAAATCACATGTAGTACACTATGTCCCTCTGACAAACTTCTTCCAAACGTACACCACGTCAGTGCTGATTAAAACGTGCCGCCATAGCTAGGAGGAAGACAGCTTGCTAGTGAATGTTAACGTTAGCTTGCTAGTGTTTTAGCTAGCAAGCTAACGTTAGATGATGTTTGATGTCACTGAGCGTGTCTGTTCTCCACAGACTCAAACTGTGCTTTTATGGAAATATTTTTTATGTCTGCAGCTTCGTTCACAAACCTGTGAGATCTTCATTTAAACCACAGCTCTGTGGGTTGAGCCCAGTTTGGAGAGTTTACTGGTTTAACTGGAAACACTGACCTCTGTCCACTGACTGGATCTGTAGCTCTCAGAGTGAGTCTCTCGAGACAGACGTCATCTGTTAACTCCAGGAAGAAAACTCTGAGGAGACGAGGTCACACAGAGGTCACACAGAGGTCACACCCAGTCAGTAACATAATTAATAAGCAGGTTAACGTCACAGCGAGAGTTCTGAATATTTAAAGACTATTTGTATTCAGTTAATGTTCAGCAGCAGCCATTAGACTGAATATTTATACTGAACATCAAATATTCATCAGCACTTAAAATGTGTGTGTGTGTGTGTGTGTGTGTGTGTGTGTGTGTAGACAACATTATATACAGTTATTATCAGTGACTGGTCCGTCAGTTCAGACCAAAGACTCACAACGAGACAAGCTGAAACAAACAACTACTGTGAACGCCCTGTTCTGTAACATTGTCAAAAGCTGCTGGTTGACAGGAAGTGACCACCATGAGACGGCGTATCATCTCTAGTCAACAACTCTCTGTGCTTCTGATCTGTAACGTCGACAGGAAGTGACCGCCATGAGACGGCGTATCATCTCTAGTCAACGACTCTCTGTGCTTGTGATCTGTAACGCTGACAGGAAGTGACCGCCATGAGACGGCGTATCGTCTCTAGTCAACGACTCTCTGTGCTTCTGATCTGTAACGCTGACAGGAAGTGACCGCCATGAGACGGCGTATCAACTCTCTGTACTTCGTTCTGATTTGCAGCTTTTCAGACTTATTCTGTGGCTGAATATAATTTGTAGCTTCTTAAAATCTGAATGAGGATAGTGATAGTGAGATACTGGCTACAGTGATGAAACAAAACCAGCATCAGATGGACTGTATTCATAATCAATACGCCACAATAATATAAATAACCAGCGCCAGTTCATCAGTCAGTGAGAATGTGTGTGTGGGCGGGGCATAAGCACATACAGCCAGCAGCAGCAGCGACCCACCGTCTGACACCGGCACACCGTGAGGACAGAAACAGAGGAGCACCTGCTGCAGCAAGCCAACACGCCGTCTGCGGTCATTTTGACTTGACCAGCTGACTTAACTACAAGCTGATTGGCTGTTGAAACAGGTGACATGCTTTAAAACCAGCTGAGTGTCAGGTGACACCATCAGCCGGCTTGAGTCCAGCTCAGACGGGCCAGTTCACACCACTGACACTTTTCTCTGAGAAGTTGTAAAACAGTTTCGTCTCGTCAACAATCTTTGGTCTGAACTGGACTTAACGAAGTCAGAGGGTAAACAAACCTCTGGACTCTGTGGTTATGAAAACATCAGCTCATTTTGGGCGTCAACAACAACAACAACACCCTCAGTATGACCCAGTCTACTACTACCAGTAACAGAACCTGTTGGGCTGGTGCTGGGACTCCTGCAGGATCCGGGCCTGCTGCAGGTCTTGGGGGAAGCCATGAAGGATCCATCCTCTGCAGCTGCAGTCCAGTCGGCTCAGACGTTCCTCCAGAACCTGAAGCACCAGGGAGTCTGGGACTGCACCCACACGTTCATCAATCATCAATAATCAATAATGAGTTACAACAACAACAGATCAACTGTGCAGCTCCTCAGACGTGTCCTAACAACTGCAGTGAATGTGAAGCTTGTGTCAGTCTGACTTCTGTCTGTACAACATGTCCGCTGCTTCGTGTGTCAGTGACCATGAAGAAGACAACACGGCGCTCAGCATCATGGCCGCCACATGTTTGACTTCATCCATTCTACTTCCTGCGTGGCTCAGTCTGCGGCTGATGATGTAAACACTGATGTACAGACCTGTTTAATATGAAGACATCTGAACGTGTCTCTGCTCATTATTAAACACAGCTGCTGTGATCAAACACACACACACACACACACACACACACACAGAGCTGTCACATGATCCACCGTGGACGACGCTGAGGAGTGAAGAGTGAAGAGTGATGGGGGAGGAAGTGTGTGTGTGCGTGTGTGTATGTATGATGAGCTGAAAACCCCAGGGGCTGCTGGGATACAGACAGGAATCAAACTGTTTCATTTCCACTTGAAACGACCAATCAATCTGCAGCAGACAGGGTGTGTGTGTGTGTGTGTGTGTGTGTGTGTGTGTGTGTGTGCGTGTTACCTGGTCTCCCATCATCCAGGTATGGTTGGATCTCTTCTCCCAGAGTTGAACCAGCAGCTGCTACAGACCTCAACAGCTGACCACAGCACACTGACAGACAGACAGAGAGACAGACAGACAGACAGACAGACAGACAGTTCAGGTGTTAACCAGATACTGTCAAGGTCAAAACACACCGGCATTGAATGCTGCGTGCCAAAAATAAGCTCCTATTATTCAATGTACAACCCCACACTGCCAGTTAGACACATGCACGTCCTGGATGTCCCGCCCCGCAGCACTTCCTGTCAACTGTCGCCGCCCTCTGAATTAAATGTATTTTCCCCCACTCCCACTCTGCTTGTTCAGACCAGCTCCTGTAGCAGCTCGACTCCTCTCCTCACCATGGATGCATAAAGAGAACTCTGTAGCTGTGTCTCGTGTGTGACGAGGAATGGATGAGGAGAAACTCGTTGTTAAGGCTGAGAAATATCCCGAGCTGAACGACCCACAGTCCCGACAATATAAAGACATAAAGATACTTCCTGTTGACTCACAGCTCTGGAGATCTGCTCTCTACATGTAGAAGCTCTACATTCATGACTGTGATATATCGTGACGATGGCTGACTTGTTTTCTTCCACTCTTTGGATTTGTCTATAAATGGATCAAGGACAGTGTCATTGTGTGTGTGTGTGTGTGTGTGTGTGTGTGTGTGTGTGTGTGCGCATACCATCCACCATCTTGTATTTCGCTGACAGCAGTTTGGCCTGATGACTCTTCCCCGACCCCGGCGGACCCAGCAGGAGGATTCTGGGAGTTCTGGAACGACGACGAGTCCGAACGAAAGCCAGCACTGAGACACACACACAGAGTTTAGTAAAACTGCCTGACTAAATGATTGTCGGCTCGTTATAGAGAATAATATTCTTGATTAAAGGAGCTTTTTTTACCATGTTGGAATCAGAACTGATAAGAACTGCAGAATGGATAAAATTCAAACGATACCCAACCCTTCGCTAACAGTGTTAACTAGGGGAGAGTCCACGGGTGGACGCCACATTTCGGTGCCTTCACTGTCTTGATATCAGTGGTAACCACCATATGCGCTCAGTGCAGAGCAGCAGTGATTGGCTGACCAGACACATGCACTAACATGCATGCAGCACCAGACCGTCTACGACAACAACTGATAAAGAAGCAAAGATCACAACACACACAGAGGGAGTGTGACTTCACTCTCTGCACAGGACGCCTCTCTATCTTTACATAGACTGTAAAGGTTAGTTATTATTAACACTCTGAACGTCACATACAGAAGATTTACATCAGAGACAAACAGTAAAGTGTTTGTTTGACACTTCAACAGAATGAATCCTCCAGACTTTAATACTAAAGAGAAGATGTTCACATATAAATGAGTGAATCGTCTGCATACTGGAGGAGATCTCCAAAAATCTGACCACAAACAGGAAGTCTACAGAGACCTGAAACTGAACCCTGAGGGACACCAATATATAAGACTACAGTATTCTGACCATAAGTTATTATAATGCATCATAAAGAACCACATTTTTATGATGTTGAGGATCTGTATCATTATATGATGACATCATACTCTGTTGGTAGATGTCTGTGTGTGTGTGTGTGTGTGTGTGTGTGTGTACCTTGTTGGTAGACGTCAGCGTGTGGTTGGTCGGCGTTGATGATCTTCAGGACGTGCTGATAGGCGGAGCTCAGACCTGTGACCTCACAGCGGTAACGCTGCAGCTCAGCCAATAGCTGCGTCTCTGATGGACGGTGTCCCTCCTCCAGACGCTGAGCGACCGTGTCGTCGTCCGGCCAGATGAAGGTCTGATGGTAAACATCTCCAGACAGGAAGTGACATCATAAGTAATCACAGTTTAAAAGCATTCAGCAGGTATGTTTGTTTCTTTGAGGATCTGATTGGACAGTTTCACTGGATTTACATCATCAGCACTGCTCACTTTTCTTTGACTGTTTCATTGGACTGAATAAACTCAGGACCACAGCTACGCTCCTAAAGGGGCGGGGCAGTAATGACACCCATGAGACACAGATACAGGAAATGAATCTAAAGCGGAACGTCTCAGTTTATCTTCGGTCTCTGGATGGGTGTGTTCTGGACTGGACTCACCTCCTGTCAGAGGGTCGACAAGTTTCCCCCGACTCCTCTCCAACAACACGTCATCAGGAGCTGCCAACAGTACTACACACACACACACACACACACACACACAGAGTATATATCATATACATACTGTAAATGTGTATGAGCACACGATCACTGACACAGAGTCCTGCACCGGGTCGGGTACCTGATGAGTGTGTAACGAGTAAAACTCCAGGTGGGCAGCAGCTGGGAACAGGAAAGTGTTTCTTATTTTTCAGAATAAAACGCAGTAAAAAGGTGTGCAGTATCTGTGTAATATTCTGACAGTTGCTTTTATTTTAAAAGTCAGTGACACCAGTGTAACCTTTGACCCCGTGGTCACATTGGTCACCGACGTGGAGGACTCCAGCCATGACACTTTGCAGCCTGAGGGTGAGGTGGCAGCCTACATGGAGTTGGGATCCTTTGGAGGTTTGATGGTGGTGGAAGGAGCATGCTAACATGTTTCCTAACCTGGCAGTGATTGAATGTTTCCACCATCCAGTCAAAGAGACGTCCAATTCAAGAACGGAGAACCAGCTTCATGTGAGGGACTGGAGCCTGGGGGGGTTGATCAGGGGCAGAGGTGGGTAGTTACTAGTTACATTTACTCAGTTACATTTACTTGAGTAACTTTTTGGATAAATTGTACTTTTCAGAGTAGTTTTAATGCAAAATACTTTTTACTTTTACTTGAGTTATATTGTTTAAAAGCAACAATACTCTTACTTGAGTACAATATGTGGCTACTCTACCCACCTCTGAGTACATAATTACGGGAACTGCCCATTGTTCCGACCATATTATACTCATTGTTCCGAAGTCCCGTTGTTCCGAAATCATCATGATGCCCTGTGGTTAAGGTCTGGTTAGGTTTAGGCACAAAAACCACTTGGTTAGGGTCAGGAAAAGATCATGGTGTGGGTTAAAATGAAAAAGAAAGTGGCAAACACATAAGCTGTGAGCCTGCTCCACCTCAAGCCTTTCCCAGCTGACCCAGAGCCAGTCACGGCGCACCATCAAGGCAGAAATACGCCCGCCGGGAGCCGTTCAGCACCACGGACCGTCGGACTAATGGGATGTCGGACCAATGACATGGACCCCATAATTACATATATATATATATATATGTACAGTATATATAAGAATATATTTGTGTTTCTTGTGCCTTGATTTATGTTGCGTTTGTAAAGATTTAATTTATTTTTGTTTTAGTTAAAGGGGTATCGTTTAAAATACATGAATTTGCAGATTATTATTTTTGATTGATTGATTACGTTCATGTTATTATTTTACAAATAAATCAGACGTTACTCAACAGTTACTCAGTACTTGAGTAGTTTTTTCACCAAATACTCTTTTACTCTTAAGTATTTATTTGGATGACTACTTTTTGCTTTTATTTGAGTAATATTGTTCTAAAGTATCAGTACTCTTACTTGAGTACAATATTTGGCTACTCTACCCACCTCGGTCGGGGGGGGGGGGGTTTCAGACACAGACCGGTGCAGGACTCTGACAGTTTGTTCTCACCAACATGTTCAGGGAGGACTCCGGCCTGCTGCAGACTCAGAGCCTGCAGACGAGTCTGAGGGATTCCCTCCAACACCCAGCCCTGTGACACACACACACACACACACACACACACACACACACACACACACACACAGTGTTGTTAGAGGTGTTTCTTCTTAATGTCCATGAGCTCCCCCTGACACTGTGTTATGTATTTGTCTGTTCTGACAACATTATAGTTTTACCTGTGGAGGTGGAGAGTGAGGCCGAGGGTCTGTGTGCTGTGTGTGCTCGCTCGTTCTTGTCTCATTCATAATCGGATAAACAATCAATCCTTTAAAGTCACTGCCCCAAATCATGATTTATAGAAAACTGAGCAGACAAAACTTTATTATCAGTCAATCATTTAAATATTAGCATTATTAAATTATCTAGGTGAGGATATTAACAGGAAGTGATCCAACTTCAACATCAAACATTAGTTAGTGTGCGGTTACACATCAGCTCATTATGTTTATTAATCAAGTTTTAACCCTGAGCAGGAAAGAGTTAAAATACTGACAACATTTTTTATCATTTCTATATTTGATTTGTACATGATTACAACTCAGTCAGCAGTGTTGAGACGTTTGTCACACACACACACACACACACACACACACACACACACACACGCAGACAGACAGACAGACAGACAGACAGACAGACAGGTATTCAGTATTTAATGTGACAGGATGAGGCGGGGTCCTGATGGGAGCTGTCAATCATCCTCCTCTCCTCCATTCACACTGACAGACACAAGATAAAGACATCACACACACACACACAGTCCCTGGTGTGTGTGTGTGTGTGTGTGTGTGTGTGTGTGTGATGAGTTTAGCCTGCGGCCAAAAACAGCCATTAACAGATGAAAGCAGCAACTAATCACACACACACAAACACACACTAAACACTGATGCTAAATGCTAAACGTTGAAGCTAAACGCTGAAGGCTGGAGGCTGAAAGACGCTGCTGTTTGTAGAGTTTAGAGGAAGAGACGAAAGCTGAACGACTGTTTACTGCTGATCACTGAGAGCCTGACAACACACACTGTGTCACACTCACACACACAGAGACAGTATGAGTGTGTGTGACTGAGGATGAGTATGAAGCAGAGGAAGTGACAGACATGTTTTGTCGTGGTAAACTCTCTCAGGAGTTCATTAGAGATGAGTCTTCATCAGATGACACTGCTGTAGGTTTCACGTTAACACACCCAGGATGAACCCGACACACACTGTGTAACACACACACACACACACACACACACTGACGCTCCGTGTGATGTGACACTAATTTATGCGTTCAGCTGTGGGAGAACTGGTCTGATCCCAGAGCAGTTTACTTTAACCCTTCAACTCTTTAACTGGAGCTCAGACTGTTCTGCTGTCCGACAGGAACACACAACTAGAACTACACATCACCTCTGAACTGTCATTAACTACACATTCTGTGTTTATAAATCTGGAACACTATTAAAACACATCCAGAACCTCCTGAAGGAACACTAGAGTTACTCCAGACCTCTGCAACCTCCTACAGGACCACCAAAACTGCCTGAAGAACAATAAGAACCACCATTGAGACTTCTTAAACCTCCTGAACCACAGGAACCTCCTCAATGTTCACAACAGCCACATACAGAACTCCCAGAACCCCCCAGTTACCACAAAAACCACCTGAAGGACCTCAGGCGCCCCCTCAACTTGACTCACAGCTTGTACAAAAACCTTTTAAAGGACCACAAGTCTCTGAGTGACCACAGGTCCCACCCAAAGGAGAACCAGTATCTCCTCTGTCATCACTGCAACTGGGTGAAGGATCACTAGAACCTCTGTGATCACCAGAACATCCTGGAGGAGACAAGAACTCCCTAAAACACAGCTAGAATCTCCTCAGTTACCACACAAATCACCCATAAAGTCCACTTCAACTTCCTACAGGAACTAGAACCTCCTTAAAACCTCCAGACAGTCCTTAGTGACCACTAGAACCTCCCATACAAACACAAACACTACCGGAACCCTTGAGTGTTCTTAATGACCACAAAATGCTAAAAACGCTAAAGGAACATGAGAACCATCTCAATACTAACTACAGGAACATGCTAAAGGTAAACTAGAACCACCCACAGGACCATCTGACCCTCCCCTGTGGCAACAGGAATATCCTAAAGGGCCTCGAGGGCTTTTTAATGATCCTACTAAACGCACATTAGAGCCACCTAATGTACCTCTGCACAGAGGGAACCTTCTAAAGGACCAGTAGAACCATCTAAATGAACTCTCGATCCTCCCCAGTGAACACTAAAATGTTCTACAGGACCACTACAACATCCTAAAGGACCCCCATGTCATGAAACCTCCTACAGCAACATTAGAACCCCTATATAAACTCTAAAACCTTCCAAGTGACCACTTAAACGTTCTAAAGGACTCCTAGAACCACCAAAAAATATGGAGAACCCCCTTAATGAATGTTACGACCTGCTAAAAGCAGACTAGTGCAACCTAATGGACCTCCCCACTCATGGAACCTCCTAAAGCAACACTAGAACCACCTAAGTGAACTCTTGATCCACCCAAATCACCACTAAGATGTTCTAAAGGACCAGCAGAACCATCTAAATGAGCTCTCGATCCTCCCCAGTGAACACTAAATGGACAACTAGAACATCCTAAAGGACATTTGAGAACCTCATTAATAACCACTACAGCCAGCTAAGACCACACTTGAACCACCTAAATGAACTCTCAGTGTTCTTGAGTGATCACTAGTGCAACCTAATGGAGCCCCACTGATGGAACCCCTTAAAGGAACATTAGAACCACCTAAATATACCCCTGATCCTCCCCAGTGACCACTTCAATGTTCTAATGGACCACTAGAACATCTTAAAGGACCTCATTAATGACTGCTACAACCTGCCAAAAGCACACTAGAACCACATAAAGGAACTCTCAGTCCTCCCAAATGTCCACTAGAACGTTCTCAAGGACCACTAGACCCACCCACAAGACCTCCTCACTAATGGAGCCTCCTAAAGGAACTTTAGAACCACGTAAAGGATGTGAAGAACCTCTTAAGTGAACACT